>NW_006921851.1:1891421-1957262 GCF_000298275.1 Orycteropus afer afer | reverse complement strand
AGTATAGCATGGATTGTGGGGCTGGCGCGGGATCGGGCAGTGTTTTGTTCTGCTGTGCATGGGGTCACTATGAATCGGAAACGACTCGACGGCACTTAACAACAACAACAACTGCCTCTGTGGGCCAGATAAGTCTGCCACTCTGTCTCGTGCCTCTGGGTTCCACTGCTGCCATCTCTCAGCCAGGTGTCTCTCAGTAATGGTTCGGTCTCTCAGGCACAGGTCAAACTTTCAGCCAGCAGTGAGATATTCCACCTCTCTGACTCTAGGGGGAGCTCTGGTGGCATAGTGCTTAAGGCGTTTGATTGTTACCCAGAAGGCTGGCAGTCCAAACCCACCAGCCACTCCTCAGAAGGAAGGTTGGGCAATATACTTCCATAGGGATATTGCCTCGGAAACCCAAGGAGGGGTTGCTATGAGTAGGATGTGACTAAACCTACTGCCTCTAGGAGGGCTTCAAGCCCGGCAGAGTGGCAAAACCAACCAATCCCAACACCAGAATTTCACACACCTGAGAGCAAGTGAATTTCCCAGAAAATTGCTTCTTGCTGTTCTCAACAGAAATACCCCAGGTGGATATCTTTATCAATCAGGGACTACTTAGTTGCTCATGGCAAATTACACCACTGAGTTTACAAAGACTATGGCTGGGAAAGCCATACTATGTAATTTAACACACTGCAGTCCCTTACCACTGGCTCTGCCACTATTTTCTCCAGGGAGCTCTGGTGGCATAGTGCCTAAGGCAGTTGACTGCTAGCCAGAAGGCTAGTGGTTCAAACCCACCAGCCACTCCTTGGAAGGAAGATTGGGCAATCTACTTCTGCAGAGATACTGCCTTGGAAACCCAAGGAGGGGTTGCTATGAGTCTGACAGACTCGAAGGCAGTGAGTTTGGTTTAGTTTTTTGGAGGCCTCTTGACACCATTTCTCTCTTTCTTCATGGTTATGAACTCCATGAATATTACCAGCTCAATGTTATAACCCTTGACTTGCATTATAGCTTTTAGTGGGATCTAGGAAGTTCTCAACACAGGGATTCCAGGTCCAAAGGTGTGCTTCTCTCCAGGTGCTTGTTGATCAGGAACTCCCCCTAAAAACCTCTGTGTGATTGGCTGTTTATGTAGGAAAACTCCTTGTTAATTTCAAGGCATGGCTTTTGTAAAGTGACCAGTCCTACAGGGTAGATTGCAAGTCATTTATGTGGATAGCAAACCAACCCTGTGGCACATTGTGATCCATCCAGTCATTTTGAGAAAATTGCAAACCCAGAGGCAGAAAGGCCACATAAAAGAAAATGCATTGCACCATAATCACTCATCATGGACATGTTTCAGCAGGGCTTCCAGACTAAGACAGACTAGGAGGAAAATCTTGGCAATCTACTTCCAAAATCACACAGTGAAAACCCTGTGGATTACAACAGAATATCGTCTGATACATTGCTGAAAAATAAGCTTCTAGGTTGGAAGGCACTCAGAATATACAGTGGTAACAACAATGGTCTTGAGCATACCAACAATTGTGAGAATGAAACAGGACCAGGCAGCATTTCATTCTGTTGTTCACAGGATCACCATGAGTTCATGGCAACTAACAACAGCAAAGAGGCTGACAGGAAAGGAATGGCTCTACAGGGGAAAATTTTCTGAATCCATATACCTCGATGAAGAGTACTTGATTTATACCCAGAAACCAGGTCTACTTTCCCATTTCAGAGTCAAAAAACAGTGATGGGGGCTTGGGGTGTTGCCTGGAGGGATGCTTGCATTTTAAGAGAGTAAGGATGCTAAATTTGAAAAATGAATATAAAAGGGAAACTCCCTGTACCCAAAAAGCTGTGAGAGAACATCTTTCCCTGAAGCTAGCATAGACCTCCCTCAGCTGATCACTATCTTTGATTGAGGCTAGCTCTGATTCCTGCCAGAGTGCAAGGCTTTCTGGTGGTCCCTACTGCCAATGCTGCCCTGATTTGGGTGTGATGTGCGTGGGAAGGGGAGGGGCTTGCTAAGGATCCCACCACTTTGAACTGAATCCATACTGCTCCCAACAACCTGAGCTAGACCAAGACCCAAGCCAGCCATTTAAGGAGAATCAGCCTAGCCTGGCTCAATACTCCTGGCATCCATCTGTCACCACCTACTCACTCTGAGTCATCCCCACAATTATCTGCTCAAATCACAGAGCCTTGAAATTTGCTTACTAGTTTTACTTAGTCTTCCGGCACAAACTCCAGGGGAAATTGGAGAGGAGGATGAGTCTTGAAGGTGAAGAGAGGGGGAGGCTTAGCAGAGGAAAATGTTCCAGTCAGAGTAAACTGGAGGCTGAGGCCCAGGTCAGCAGTAAGATGTGATGCTTCTAACTCCTAGGTCAAGGGCCAGAGGGAAGTTGGGCATCTCTGCAGGGCCTGCCAAGCTCCTTGACAATGGGAGAAAGGACTTCAGCACCCAGTGCCTCCTGGAGTGTCTAATCCACCAGAGGGAACTGGGAGATGCCACTAGTGCAGGGCTACCCCAAGTGTGCCCCTCATACTCCAGGAGCTTGTTAACATGTGAATTGGAACCTCCTTCTCAGCAATCTCTGGTCCACACTGATGAGGCTGCTGGGAGAAGAAAACTGTGGCTTCTAAATGAGTGAGGTTAGGTGTCAGGCTCCTTCTTTCTGATTTTTTTGCCTAAAGAGGCAGGCCTCCCAACCCAAGATATAACTAGTTACCCAGTCTAGCAGCTTTCCCCAAAATCACCTTTCCCCAAATTCACTCATGGAGAAAGGCAATGAAATAGCTGTGGAAACTCACTCACTCTCTCTCTCTCTCTCTCACACACACACACACACAATTAAAAGATTAATTTTTAATAATCCCAAATACCTGAAAATTCCAGTTAATCCAGAATTCAGGCTGAGACCCATCAGTTAAGTTGTGTCTAAACTGGAATTTCCAGAAAATGAGAGCACCATAAAATGTAGAAACCTTACCAATCTCAATGACTATCAATTTGACAAAGCCTGAGATGTCAGTGAGGGAGGCTGTCAGGCTGACTGAAAATGAGATAAACTGGCTGTGGTGGACATTTCTCATCACATTTAGATCCTCCTGTGTTCTTGATAGAAGGAGATCTGGTGGCGCTGTGGTTAAAGCATTGGGCTGCTAACCAAAACGTTGGCAATTTAAACCCATCAGCCCCTCCTCAGGAAAAAGGTGAAGCAGTCTGTTTTTGTAAAGATATATAGACTTGTAAACCTTATGAGGCAGTTCTACTCTGTCCTATAGGGTCACTATGAGTCAGAATTCAGTCTGTGGCAGTGAGAGTTTTTGTTTTGTTTTTTGGTGTTCTTGATGGAGTCCCTGGGTAGTTGCAAAAAGGGTGTGGTAGCAGTATCTGACCTGTAACTTCACCAGAGGGGTGGAGGATCAAGATCAACAACTCAAGGCTGATTCCTATAAGGCAGAGGACAGACATGCCTCCACCCTCCAATCTTAGCAATTCTGACACCATCTGTCCCTCCCACTGCACTCTCTACTTCTATGCTGGGTTTGATAGATAATTCATTGCAATAGCCACACAGAACTCCCAGACAATACTCATGATTATGGGGTTTATTAGGAAAGAATCAGATTCCAATTCAGAATCAGAAACAACTCAGGATACAGTTCTTCAATCAGAACAGCCTCTTCTTAGCGGTGCTGGCGGCATGCTTCTTTCTGGCCTCAGCCTCTACTCTGCTCGATTAAGTGTTACAAAGCTCTTTTAGCTCTGCAAGTAGGTGCCCAGAGAGGCATCCAACTCTGCCAGCAGGACTGCCTGAAGGCACTTAGCTTTCTCACATCATGGGTCAGGAAGCCCACTTCTCTGCCTCATGCCAGTCTCTTGATTCTGCTGCCTCCACTGCTGTTCCTCTGTCAAGAGGTTCAGCACAGAAATCTCGGGTCCAAAGGACACACTCCACTCCTGGCTCTTCTTTCTTCACAGCAGTGAGAGCCTCCTTTTCCACTTCTGGGATGGCTCATTTTAAGTCTAGCAGATGGCAAAATGGATCAATCCCCATGTTAGGGTTCCATCCACCTTATTTCCATTGTTCCAATCCCACAAGGTGGAACTATTATTAGCAAGCTATCCAATCCCTTTGAGGGGTGCCAAAAGAACCTTATATTTGGATAGCCCCACCCAGTCCATAGGTGTACATTCAAAGATGTGAATGTTTCTTCTGGTAAAGCATTTTATTTTTTTCTTCTAAATTAATTAGGAGCTCTGGTAGCATAGTGCCTAAGGCACTTGACTGTTAACCAGAAGGCTGGCAGTTCAAACCCACCAGCCAGCCACTCCTCAGAAGGAAGGTTGGGCAATCTACTTCCGTGTGATACTGCCTCAGAAACCCAAGGAGGGTTGCTATGAGTGGGATCCGACTTCACGTCACATAACAACAACAACACCCAGTCATCTGCTGGAAATAGAAAAGGCTATGCCCAGAAGGGCTATATTAAGTAATTTACTGCATGCAATTGTGCAAATGGTTAACTTTAACAGAAAGGATGGAGGTTGGAGTCCACCTAAAGGCACCTAGAAGAAAGGCCTGGTGATCTACTTCCAAAAGCTCATAGCCATTGAAACTTTATGGAGCACAGTTCTACTCGGACACACATGGGGTTGATGTAAGTTGGAACTGACAGCGACTGCTTTAAGTTTTTTGTTTTGGTGCTCCTGATGCTCTGAGATTCCTGTTCTTGGTATTTGGATGGAGGGAAAGGCCATGGTTTGTAGAGAGATGGTAGGGATTATGGCTTCATCCATGATTGCCACTGGGCACCGCTACTCCACCTCAGAGACTTCCTTGAAGTCTGGGTTCCTCTCCCCCACTGTGTTGTTGTTGTTGTTTTTATGTGCCATCGAGTTGGACCTGACTCATAGTGACCCCCTCCTTGGGTTTCTGAGGCTGTATCACTACGGAAGTAGATTGCCCAACCTTCCTTCTGAGAAGTGGCTGGTGGGTTTGAATTGCCAGCCTTTTGGTTAGCAGTCATGTGCCTTAGGCACTAAGCTATCAGAACCCCCCACTGTAGTGCTCTTCAAACTGCCTTACCCAGGCCCTTGTCTATTGACCATCCTTACCTTATCTACAAGCATCTGTTTGTTCTTCTAGTCCTTAGGGGGTCTGCTTCAGAGATGAGCTAATCCAGTAACTTATCACTTTAAAGAAAGGGTTAATTTAATGAGTTATCTTTCATGGTTACCTTTAAATACTGCCTTGCCCCAAATAAGGGGCTTGATAGAAGACAATTTTAGCCATTGTGCAGCCTTGTCATATCTTGCATTGATGAGATTTACCTTTGGGAGAAATTGGGCTTTTGGTGTCCAATGAATCATTCTTCCTATATCTGTAGCAACTGTGCCACAAGACAGGGTCGAGAAGGTAAGATGCTGACCATTTCAGAGCACCAGGTAAAGAAGAAGAGATACTTGGGCCTTATCTGGTAGATATAACAAGCCACAGTGCTTTGGCATCAAGAAGACAAAACAGAATTTTGGTAGAGAATAAAATAGAATTATCACCCACAGCACAGCTGCTTCCTGAAAATTCTACTCCCACTGAGTTAAAAGGCACATTAAATATTCTAGGATTAATAGCATGGATATATTCCCCACATTCTGTAGACTGCTTGTTGTTCTGTCCCCGCCCCATGACTATATAGATAGGATGATGGATAGTGGATAGCTTTCTGTTCAACTTTATGTAGTTATCACTTGTGTACAATAAAATTCAGCAGTTTAAGTATACAATTAGATGAGCTTTGCTAAATGTATATAGTCATGTAACCATGCCCCAATCATGATATACAACATTTCTGTCACCCCCAAAAGTGTTCTCCTGTCCCTTTGCATTCTTTCTCTTCCCACACCCAGTCCCTGGCCACCACAGATCACTTCCCATCAAAGTAGTTCTACCTTTTCTAGAGTGCCATGTGGAGTCATAGAGCATGACTATGAGCCTTTTGTGTCTGGTTCTTGCTTTTAGCTTAATGGTTTTGAGAGTCATGCATGACATCTAGTCCTTTTTATTATTGAGTAGTATTCCACCCTGTGGCTATGCCATCACACTTTCAGCCATGCATCTGTTTCCTCTAATTAGGAAATAGAAGTCCTCCTGTTCTGAGCATGGGCACCCCTTTCTAGCCCCTGGCAGCCTTCCTGAGAATGCAGTTACTTTTCAGATTTCAAAGCTTTCTGTCAACATTACTACCTCTTGAAGGCAGGGTCTGTGTCTTATCTTTGTATATCCTGTATTCACAGGACATATAGTGGAGACTTACCACACGTTTAAATGAATAGATATTTTGGTAGTTCTAACATACTTTAAAACTTTCCCCAAAGACTCTGTTTTCTCCGATTGATCTAAAATTTTGGAAGATTGTCTATCAAACAAATATGTGTTCATTAATAATTTCTTCATTTAGTCATGCTTGGTATCAGTAATTGCTCATCACACTTTCTGATCAGCATTAGATAATCACTGTTACCAGAGAGCTGATAAAATTCCAGCCAAAAAGCAGAGACATGATGTTCTTGTTTGCTCATGCAGTCATGGGGAAATGTACTAGTTCCTTTGGATTTTTTTAAATACTGAAAATATTTCAAGAGCTTGCACTGCTATTTTTTATTACCTCCCAACGTAGGCCAAAAATTGCCAACCTACATCACCCGCACAATTTTGGTTGGTAAATGAAAAAGTCAGCACTTAAGCAGTACAAGAGCCCTCACAGAGAGCACCCCAAAAGACCTTACCAGCTAACGGGAACTTTTCTGTGTCCCTAACTTTATTACCAAGTGTTTCACATGTCCCTCATTCTGCCTCCCTGAGTTGCCCTTCCACTGTTAAGTTTGGAAGTGATCTTGGCAGATATAAGGGTATAGTTTAATCTGCCTCTGAGGAAGTGGATCCTATGGTCTACTCTCTGGGCTCAATAAAAGTGTCTTGCTCCTAAAATCAGTCAAGTATTTTAAAGTAGTAGATAACATTTTTCAAGTAACTACTATTGGAGCTGTGGTGGTATAGTGCCTAAGGCATTTGACTGCTAACCAGAAGGCTGGCAGTTCAAACCACAGCCACTTTTCAGAAGGAAGATTGGGCAATCTACTTCCATAGGGATACTGCCTTGGAAACCCAAGGAGGGGTTGCTATGAGTTGAATTGATATGATGGCAGTGGGTTTTTTTTTTTTTTTTTCTTTTTCTTACTTATGCATCATAATAATCTCTTCATATGTCAACTCAAATGTCAACGGCTGGCTGGGTTCTCTAGGGGTGTAAAGCCAGTGAAGTGCATATATAAATATATATTGTTGTTGTTGTTGTTGTTATGTGCTGTCGAGTCAAACCCGACTCATAGTGACCCGTGCTTGGGTTTCCGAGGCAGTATTACTACAGAAGTAGGATTGCCCAACCTTCCTTCTGAGGAGTGGCTGGTGGGTTTGAACCACCAGCCGTCTGGTTAGCAGGTAAGTGTCTTAGCCACTATGCTACCAGAGCTATATTCCATGGAAATGGCTCACACAATTGTAGAGGCTGGCAAGTCCCAACTCCATGAGTCAGCAGCAGGCTGAAGGCTTCTCCTGACTCATGTGGTAGCACAAACTGACAAACCCCAAATCTGCAAGTCAGGTGGCAGGCCACTGGCTCACTGGGTTGTGGGAGCTGGTGAATCCAAAATCTGCAAGTCAGGCGTTAGGCTGCTGGCTCACATCAAGAACTGGAGGTCACAAGATGATGAGTTATATGTATGATCAAAAAAGGATGACCTTTGCCAGAACATCCATAGATGTTAGGTTCAGGCCTCACCCCAAGGAAACTCCCCTTTCAACTGATTGGCTGCTCACATCAAATCTCATAATGGAGGATGATTACATAATATCTGCCAAACCACTGAGAATCATGTCTAGCCATTGACACATTACCTTAACCATCACACTCATATGTGTCATGTATTCACATGTTTATATGTTACTTTATAATCTGATAGGTACTCCCATGATTCCTATTTTATAAACTAGCAAACAAAGGTACAGAGAAATTAAGTAACTTCCACAAGGCTATATAGTATTCTGGTTATCTAGTGTTATATAACAAACCACTCCAGCACTTTCAGATACAATTTGGAATCATCTCTCAACCAGGGTTGAAGGGCACAGCCCAGTAGCTCCCACCTGGGATCTTCATACCAGACATATACAGTCAGAGAGCAGCTGGGGCTGGAGTCCTCCAAAGTCCTCACTTTCCTATCAGGTGCCCACTGGTTGTGCAGCTCTCTCTCTCCACAGCCTTTCTGTTTGGCTAGTTTTAACTTCCCTTGAGCATGGTGGTCTCAGGATGGTCAGAGATTTCACATGGCAGCTGGTTTCCCCCAGGACAAGCATTCCCAGAAAGCTAGGGGGACATGGCAAGGCTTCCTATGATCTGACTGTGGAAGTCATGCTGTGTTATTTCTGCCATATTTCTATGACTCAGCAGTACAGAATCAAGGGGATGGAGGAATAGACTCTACCTCTTAGTTGGCATTGGCATATATGTACAGGGAGGGAAGAAGTCAATAGTGGCGTCTTGGAGGCAAACGACCACACATAGGTAATGTGCAAATCAGGCCTTGTGCCGCTCACTAGCAGCTTTCAAACATTCACTGTAAGGAATTTTATATTATGACTTCTTGAATATACATGCACAATACAACAGGTTTAACGAAGCACTGTTTCTATTCTATTCCATCAAAACAAAACAAAACAAAAAAAGTGTTTGGACTCACTGGATTGATTTCACAGTTCATATCCTACCTGTGGCTTGAGGAACTATATCACAGGAAACTACCTCAAGTACCTACTATGTACTATGAAAATACACAAACTATTAAACAAAATTGTTGTTGTTGTTGTTAGGTGCCATCAAGTCATCTCCAACTCATAGCACCCCTATGTACCACAGAATGAAACACTGCCCAGTCCTGTGCCAGCTTCACAATCCTTACTATACCTGAGGCCATCATTGCAGCCACTGTGTCAATCTATCTTGTTGAGGGCCTTCTCCTTCTTCACTGACCCTCCACTTTACCAAGCATGGTATTCTTCTCCAGGGAATAGTCCCTTCTGACAACATGATCAAAGTAGGTGAGATAAAGTCTGGCCATTCTTGCTTCCAAGGAGCATTCTGGCTGCACTTCTTCCAGGACAGATTTTTTTGTTCTTTTGGCAGTCCATGGTACTTTCTTTGCCAACACCACAACTCAAAAGCATCAACTCTTCTTCAGTCTTCCTTGTTCATTGTCCAGCTCTCACATGCATTTGAGGTGATTGAAAATATCATGGCTTGGGTTAGGCTTACCTTAGTCTTCAAGGAGACATCTTTGCTCTTCAGTACTTTGAAGAGGTCTTTTGCAGCAGATTTGCCCAGTGCAGTACGTGTCTGATATATTCACTGTTGCTTCCATTGGTGTTGATTAAATAAAACTAGTGAGATTTAAATACAGGTGACATTTTCCCCCCAATCTGACAAAAATCTAAAAGTTTGATCACATAATCTGTTGGTAAGGCTGTGGGGAAACAGACCCTCTCCTACACTATGGATGTTGTTGTTGTTATGTGCTGTTGAGTTGGACCCAACTCATAGCGACCCCTCCTTGGGTTTCTGAGGCAGTATCACTACAGAAGTAGATTGCCCCATCTTCCTTCCAAGGAGTGGCTGGTGGGTTTGAACCGCCAGCCTTCTGGTTAGCAGTCAAATGCCTTAGGCACTATGCTCCCAGAGCTCCCACATTGTGGATAGAAGTGTAAAATGATCCAACTCCAAGGAGGATATTTGGCAGTACCTGTCAAAAAATCATAAATGACTTGCTCTTGAGCCAGCAATCACACTTCTGGGAACTTATTCTAGAAATACATGCCTATAAAAGTATAAAACGAAGTATGCGCAAAGTTTTTCATTGCATCATTACCTGTAATGGCAAGAAGTTGCAAATAGCCTGTGTCATCTATAGGGACTGGGTAGACAACACAAAGGAATATGCTTCAGATTCAAAAAAGAAAAAATCTATATGTGCTAATATTGAAAGATCTCCTGGATATATGAAGTGATAAAAGCAAGATGTGGAACAGAATATATAATATAGCACATATCCTTGTATGTTAGTGTGGGGCTTACATTAACTTTCCCAAAGAATTTGGTCTTTGCCCTTGATTCCTGAGACATAGTCTCAAAAAAAAAAAAAAAAAAAACCTTGGAATTTATGTGTCTTTGATAACTCTAGACTACATGTAACTAACAGGTTAGGTGAGGTAATGAGATGACTCTGGGGTGGGAGCTGGCCAGGCCAACTACCTTGTGATCAGCCAACTTCAGGGGAGAAGGACTGGAGTTTTGCATTATGTGATGTGACCCCCAAATAAAGCTCTGTACACAGATACTCCATGGGCTTCCTGGATGGTGAAAGGTATTCATGCACATGGGAGGGTAGTGTGTCTCTTCTTTTTGGAACATGGAAACTGCATTGTGAACTGTGATGGTTAATGTTACATGTTAACTTGGCTATGCCGTTATTCTCAGTATTAAGTAATTATCCTCTATTTTGTGATCTAATGTAATGGGAGTTTTCTTGGAGGTATGACCTGCATCTAATATATGTGGATGTTCTGGCAAAGCTCTCTTTCTATCCTGCATCCAACTCATTGTCATCTGACCTCTGGTTCTTGACACATGAGGCAGCAACCTGCTGCCTGATGTGCAGATTTTGGGATTCACCAGCTCCCATAGCCCCATAAGCCAACAGTCTGTCATCTGATCCACCAATTCTGGGTTCATCAGCTCCTGCAACCACACAAAGCCTTCCACCTAATCCTGACCCACAGATTTGCTAACTGCCAGCCTCCACAACTGTATGAGCCATTTCCTTGAAAGAAATCTCTCTATATATCTATATCTGTATCATCTGTATCTATGCTTTACTGTTTTTACTCCTCTAGAGAACCCAGCCTAAGACAGGAACCATCTCAGACCTAGCCCTATACATTTCTTTATTTGTATCCTTTTTTCCTAAAATAAAACTGTGATCACAAGTGTAGTTCTTTTTGTGAATTCTATGAGTTGTTCCAGCAAATTATTGAACACTAAAGGGTAGTAAGAGCCAACAAATCAGAAGTGAGGGAAACCAAGTTGTTCTCTGAGCTTGAGGCTGACATCTTGAAGTGGTAATGGGAAAACCCCAAATTTACAGCTAGTAGGTCAGAAGTGTAGGTGTCATGAGGACAACCCACCTTGCAGCTGGCATCTGAACTCTTTGGCCTACTTAGCATTCTGGAGGATGAGATCCTTTAACTTGTGGGATTTGACCTAGCTTTGGGTGACTAGGGTCAAAGAATTAAGTGCTACATGGGTTGCTGGTATTAGAATTAAACAAGTGAAAAAGGGGGGATTTGATTTATGTTGATTATTATCCACTCAATTAGAAAGAGAGAATACCTTACATTTGTATTTGCATTAAAAAATCCTAGCTGGATACACAAACTAAACACTATTACTTCTTAGGGACATGACACAGAAGGGGCATGTTTTAAATTTTGAATCCTGTGAATTTACTTCCTATCCAAAAAAAAATCGTTTGATAATATAGCCATTGCCCTCAGGATGCTCCTACGTTACATGGGAAAAAGATTTATATATGAACAGCAAATGGGCAGTGATTTTAAACTCTAAGTATTAGTAAAGATGTCCAGTCTTAGAAACCCTTTAAAATAGTGCTACTCTGTTCTGTAGGGTTGCTATGAGTCACAATCGACTCAATGGCAGTGGGTTTGTTTTTGCATTTTTTTTTTTTTTTGGTCACCTTTAAAATTGTATGTATATAACAACTTTAAACTAGAAATCATGAAGCCCAATGTGAAGAAGGCTGAACCTGCAGGTAGGAAAAATAGAAGGCATCCAGGGAATAGCCTGAAGACCAAGTGCCCAGAGTGGGAGAGTAATAATGTAGGAGAAGAATTGTAGACAAGGTTAGGCTGGATCCTGAAGGGCATCAAACTCCAGCTGCAGAATTTGTCAGCTTTTTCTATATGTAATAGGGAGCCACTGAAAGCTTTAGTTAGAAAGATCCCTGTCCAATTTGTATCTTTTTCTCTGGGCTAGGCACACAGACAATCAAGGGAGATCTGACCTACTGCTATCTTTTAATTCTGTCCTTTAAACCATGAAAAACAGGTGAATGTAGACTGAGGGGATTGCATAAATATCAGGGGATCCCATGAGCAGCCTCCATTTCCCCTCTGCCTATGGAGTTACATGTTCTCCTTTGTGGACCTCTTCAAAGGTATACTGGTCTCTCCACTCAGTTTAAAAACAGATCTTGGGAAAATGTCTTCTCCCTATAGCAGATGGAAGGCCAGCGTCCACTCACTTTGAACCCAAGGGCTGGAACATGAACTACCATGTCATGTAGCTGGAGCAAAGGCAGGGATCCATGGTCTAGAAGGCTTCCAGAGAGGTGCCAAAATCAAGATGCACTGGTGAGGGCCGAGAATGAAAGTGAAATGCCAGGAACAGGCAATCCAAAAGGGGTCCTCTGACTCTGGGAAGATCACCTCAAGACCTGATACAGAATTTTTCATGCTTCTTCAGCAAGAAGCACAAATACCAAATAGCTCCAATAAAAATTAAATGAGAAATGCTGAACACATGCTCAGGGAAGTGTTTCTTTTGAGTGCCATGTTGTTGTTACTAGCTGTCATCGTTTGACCCCAACTCATGGTGATCCCATGCACTAGACTGGATTGGACTCTTGTGATCCATAGGATTTTCATTGCCTGATTTTTGGAAGTAGATCACCAGGCCTTTCTTCTGAGTCTAGCTTAGTCTGGAAGCTCCACTGAGATCTATTCAGCATCACAGCAACACACAAACCTCCAGTGACAGGTAAGTTTTAACTGTGAATGAGGTGCATTGGCTGGGAATCTATCCCTGCAAAGAAGGGGAGAATTCTACCACTGAACCACCAATGGCCCCCTACTCCCATAGACAAGAAACCAAACCAGTTACCATCAAGTCGACTCCAAATCATGGCAACCCTATGTGTTTAAGAGTAAAACTATGCTTGATAAGGTTTTTAATAGCTGTGACCTTTTTGTAGTGGATTGCCAAGGCTGTCTTCTGAGATACCTCTGGGAGGGTTCAAACTACCAACCTTTCAGCTGGTAGTCAAACACGTAACCATTTGAGTCATCCAAGGACTCCCATAGTGGAGTTCAAACCAAGCCCAGATGCCCAGTCAGAGGACCTTGCTGCCCTGGGATTCAGCCCTGCACTTGAGGGGCAGAGACAAGGACATCTTAGTGACCAGATCTTCACCACAACAGATAGGAACTCTGTTGTAACAGATGATATCTTTGAGCCCAATTCCTAGGATGTGAGAAACAGGCTTTTTTTTTTTTTTTTTCCCTTGCTTGGGAAAACAACCCACAAATAGCCCCCTGTTTTTTGTACCTGACTCCCTGCTGGTGCGGCGGCCAATCTAGAAGTCTCTGCAGGCCATTTTCCTTCCTTCTTCTTATGCAACGAGCCCCTCCAGAATGGAATGAGTGTATTGGCAGCAAAAAGTAAACACCAGAAAGTCCTAGCAGGTGCATCTTTTGGGTCTTTAGTGCTGTGGCCTGTCCCCTATACCTTCCAGGACATGCCTCTCTTGTCCTTCAACAGCCATTTGTCTTTACAGTGACTTTCACTGCCCCCAGTATGGGTGTCCTCACCCCTTTAAGACACAACTCCAGCTAGTGCTTGGTTTCTGTCTAGTAAGAGCTCCTGAGCATGGTCCATGTGGCCCCAGCAGAGTGGTAGGATGGACTTGGTCTGAGCATGAGGAGATCTGGCTTCCTGAGCATTTCTCCCTGATTTCTTGTTGTTCGTTTAGCCCTGGATAGTCATATAATTCCTGAGCACCACTTGCCCCAATTATCTTATCTGCCTGGATGCTGAGCCTTAGATAGATCCATTCCAGCTTCTGGCCCCAAGTCCTGATTCTGGGAGGAGGGGATGCACCTCATTCCCCTGCATTCTGGAATGACAGGAGTGGGTGGGCTCAGGATGAGTGACTGCTCCTCTTCTCAGGTGAACTGATCATTAGGTCACATCTAGGGAAGTTTGCTCGGAAGGAAGGTTGGGCAATCTACTTCCGTAGTGACTGCCTTGGCAACCCAAGGAGGGGCTGCTATGAGTCAGGTCCGACTCAATGGCACATAACAACAACAACAACAGGGAAGTTTGAGGGAGCTCTGGTGGCATAGTGCCTAAGGCATTTGACTGCTGACCAGAAGACTGGTGGTTCAAACCCACCAGCCACTCCTCAGAAGGAAGATTGAGCAGTCTACTTTCATAGAGATGATGCCTCAGAAACCCAAGGAGGGGTCACTATGAGTCCAAATCAACTTGACGGCAGTGAGTTTGGTTTGGTTTAGGGAAGTTTGAGCAGTGCTCACTGCAGGATCATAAACTTTTGTCTTCTGTAGTAATGACAGAGGGGTGCCAGAGGTGAGGTAATGAATGGACAGTCAATTGACCAAAGAGAATTGAGGCCATCTCTGACTGTTGGCTGCTAATATTTGTATTGGTGATTGTTCTGAGCCTATATCTAGTCAAGCCTCCTTTGGGGTGGTGTCTGGACATAGGATGCGTCCACCAGGGGGCAGTGCAACTTGTCACAGCTTTGGAGCCACCACAAGACTTGGATAAAGAAGTAAGGTCATCATGGTACTGACATAGGATTCCATAGAACAGATTTGGGCTTGGAGGGCATCTAGGATTTGAGCCTAACCACTCTTATTTTAGGAGCTCTGGTGGCATAGTGCCTAAGGCATTTGACTGCTAACCAGAAGACTGGCGGTTCCTCAGAACCAGCCACTCCTCAGAAGAAAAATTGGGCAATCTACTTCTGTAGTGATACTGCCTCAGAAATCCAAGGAGGGGTCAACTCAATGGCAGTGAGAGTGACTTGTATTTTAGATGAGGAAACTGAGGATCAGAGACCAGAAGTAAGTTACCATGTTTACTCAGTCGGCCAGTAGCAGGAATCTGTATCTAGGCCTACCTCGTAGATGGGGCATGGTCTCAATTCATCTTAATTTTTAACAGCCAGGAGCTAAATTAGTAAAAAGTACATTCCTCTCACCACCACCAAAAAACAAACAACAAAAAAAAAGAGCTAGCAACTTGGCCATTTGAGTCATCAACCCATCCTGTAGGGGGCTCTGCCCTATGGGAAACTTCAGAAGCCTCATGGGTACTGGGCTATGTGAGAGCTATCATGTCCTCCAAAAATGTGCTAGTTTTACACCTGGGAATTCCAGGTCTCCCATGACAAGAGCTGCCAGGAGAGCCCTGTACAAGAAGGTGCAGTTTGATCCATCTCCCAGAGTATCTGCAGCACTGTTGTTCAGACCTGGCCTGGAGGCACTGGGAGCCTCTCAGGGCAGAGTGTCTGCAGGCTCCAGTCTCAGGAGGACATGGGTGGTTTCTATAGTGTCCACGAGGTTTTTAGAGCAGCAGCTCCTAATGGACATGATCATGAGTGTGAAGGATTCCTGGAAAATAGCAAATTCATACAAAGCCAACCGATGAAAGGTGAATTTGGAATAGGAGTTTTGCCATGTTCCTGGAGAAAAGATGGAAAGATGCCAGCAGAAAGGATGACTTTAGGTAACAGTAATAACATTCACATGTGCCTGGTAAACACCAGAGAGTCTCTGGGTAGTGTAAATGGCAGTGCCTAAGGCGTTTGACTGCTAACCAGAAGGCCAGCGGTTCAAACCCATCAGCTACTCCTTGGAAGGAAGATTGGGCAATCTATTCCATAGAGATACCACCTCAGAAACCCAAGGAGGGGTTGCTATGAGTTTAATGACTCTACAGCAGTGAGTTTGGTTTGTGTGTGTGTGTGTGTGTGTGTGCATGGACAAAAAATTTATGAAACACTGTTCTTGCTTTGTCTAATTTATTCTCGGTGGTTGTATATCCACAGTACCAACATCATGATACTGAAAGACTAATGACTTTGAGTTTGAGAGACGGTGGCTCCATGCTTCTGGAGTAGCCAGTTTGTGCTTGGGATGAAGGTGGGTGTGAGCAAGCAGAAGCACTTGGCTTGCTGAACCCTTGCATTCTTTCTAAGCCCTAGGCATTTGCTTCATCTTCTGAACTTCTTGTACTTTTAATCAATAAACTGCCTGCACAGAGCAGGAGATGTAACACCAAGGTATGGGAGGGGTTCCTGTAGAAAGGCATTTTGCCTTGTGTGGGGAGACTCTTTTGAGATTTGGTTTTGTAGAGGTGGGCATTTGATATTCTGATGTTACAGAGCTGAGAACCAGCAGACTTCAGTTCTGCCAGCTCCCAAAGCCACATGTTGTGTTGGTGGTTCAGAGCACAGTGAGGCAACTCCACAAGCTGTGATCCCAAGCCATGCTCCTCCTACATAGAGGGGAGTATGTCTTTAAGCCAGATAACCACTCTGTGACATTATAGAAATCTTCCCTAGGTACCCCCCTTTGTTTTAATTTGTGGTGTCTCTCCTACAGTTTGTCTTCAAGCATAAACCAAAACACCTTGATTGTTACTTTGATGTCACCACTGCCTGAGGGGAACCATGGACAGAGATATGTGGGGGGTAGACATACATGGGGCTCAGAGTTTAACCAGAGACAAATGGGGCAGTGGGGCAGACCCAGCTCCCTTTCCTCTTTTTCCTTGGTTTTTATGCTTTTTGTTTTTTCTTCATGAAGAAGACTTAAAATTGGGAGGCCCAGATGATGAAAAAGTATGTACTTGGAACTAGCATTGTGCTGTATCTCAGGTACTTGGGTGTCTAATGTTCATGTTGCTGGCACCCATAAAGTGTTCAGTATGGCTGGTAGGTAAATGAGCCCTCTCCAGAAACCCAGTGCTGGTCTTTTCCAATCCTATATTTAAGGTTTGCTGTAGTAAACTCATAAAATGTCAGAGCTGAAAACAGCTCTCAAAATTAAGGACCATCCCTGCATTTCAAAGATGGTTCCTGTATTCTGTTTGTCCTTATGTTCAGAAGACCTAAGCTACTCAAATTATCCCATTAGAACATCATTCTCTTCTCATGAGGCTTTGGTGTTTAAGACACTCTGAACTGTAATCAGTCATTTGTACCTCAGCGTGAATGCACTTATTAGCTCCATGACCAGTATCAGTTTCATTAAGCAGAAAGAAAAACTCTTATCTAAGTAATACTGTGTGTCTGGTTGCACTAACCCAGGGGCAAAGTGTTGCTAACTGTGTAGTGAAAAACTCACTGCCATCAAGTCAATTCTAACTCATAGTGATCCCCCCAAGCCTGTAAATCTTTATGGAAGTGGATTGCCTCATCTTCCTCCCTCAGAGCAGCTGGTGGGTTTGAACCACCAACCTTCAAGTTAGCAGCCAAATGCCTTAGCCACTGCACCACCTAAGGATCAGTATCAATCCAATTCCCAAAGCATGGAAATGGATGCAGTCCTCACTTTCTCATTTCTTTATCCTTGTCACCAGCTGTTCATGTGGTGTGCTCTCTCTTCAACCCTAGCCATATGCAGCTGGGTCAGAGCTCGCAAGTTAGAAGGACAGCTGCCCATGAAGCATTTCTTTGATCCTAGTCACCCAGAGCTAGGTCAGAGCTTACACGTTAGAAGGACACTTTCTTTCAGATGGCAGGCCCTGGTAGCTCTCATGACCCCTGTAGATTCAATAATTCTCTGGAGCAACTCATAGAATCTTACAAAGAGAATACTACACTCACAACTATATGTTTGTTGCAACCCAAAAGAATACAAACAGAGATGCATAGGGTGAGATCTGGGAGGGGTCATAGTGTGGAGCTTCCATGACCCAAAGAGGGATAAGCTACCCTCTCCCCTGCATAGTAACCAACCAGGAAGCTCCATCTAAGCCTTGGGACTAAGGGCTCCTATTAGGATCAGCACCATGGCCATGATAGATTACATCATACCTCCTGAGGCTTAGTCAGCATTGAGGCCTCAGGTGGTCTGGTCAGTTCCCATTCATAAGCCTCAGGTGTTGGTACAATGCAAAAGAACCAATAACAGAGGCCAACTTGCTTTCTGCAAGGTGATTCCACTGGCACTGTGGAGGAACTAGTGGCTCCAAGGGGAATAAGATATGGTCCTTGTGATACAGTGTCATAAAATGCCATGACAGAAATTTACACAATAGACTTGTGAAATAAGAATTATCCTCCTCATTTTACAGATGAGGCTCTAAGAGGTTAAACTATATTGTGACTGTGAGACTATACTAAACCTGCTGCTCTCATTAATGTATTGTGAATGTTCTTCTATGACAGTGCACATAGACCTTCTGGGTTGTTTCTTGTTCTTCACCAAATGTTGCCATGATGGACAAACTTTAATACTGAGTTTGTTCCCTTGTCCAGCTCCTGCCTTTGGCTGTTCCCCAGGCATTTGACGGAGAGTGGGCCCCACAGGTGCCCACAGGACACCCCTACTGACTGAGCAGTCCAGATTCCCCTTTTCCATCTATCTGGGCACCAGTGTAGGTGCCGACTTCCCACACCTGGGCTCACCTTGTGTGATACTCATTGGCTCAGAACTCCCTGACTGCACTGGGTCAGCATGCCCAAAGCTCCTCAGGCCATTATGTCTCTTGAGTTAGGACACACCTGTGAAGATTGGAGTATTTCTTTGGGATACCTGCTCAGTGGCACTACAAGTCAATTCTTGGTAGCATGTAAGGAAATGGACCAGCAGACCATGTGCCTTTGGCTCTTACACTTGTCCCTCATGGGCCTCTTCCACAATGACCATGAGCATATCCCGACTCTCATCAACCTCCACCACCTTGCCTTCTCCCAGCACACTTAATCTCATGCCCTCCTCCAGGAGGAATTCAGACTGGCTGGGAGAATATGACACGAGGCTTACTCAAGTGACTAATCCAAAGTGGCCAGCAGAGGCTGGTTGCCTACTGGCCTTGGAGCATTTGCCTTTCAAGAGGCCACATTGGAGGCTAGACCTGGGAGAGAATTGGGAAAGGGCACCAGGAACTTGGGTCAAGAGGGCCCCTGTGGCACCCCATGGCACAAACCCCTCAAAACTGGCGACAGCTGACTGAGGGCTGGCTTGGCTTGGACAAGTCACTATGTCCTCTGCACAGCATCCTCCATTCTAAAGAGAGGAGGTCACTGGAACCTTCTGTGGTTCCAAGTAGCTCTGATGGAGCAAAGGCTGACTAGATGGGATGGCAAGTCTGGCTGGCTTCCTTTGAACCAGAAGAGAGCAGGAAGCTGAAGGAACAGCAGTGGGATTTTTATAATCCCTCCTTATGGAACTACTGTGTGCACATCATTTGTCCAGCTTGGGGGAGGATAAGACAACACTAGTCATAGGGAGGGGTCTCCAAGGTCTGTGACAGCCTTTCTGCCTGACTTGAGGCCTGGCTTGAGCATGATAATGCCTGGTTTTCGAGGATGATAGCCCTTGGGAAGTGCACAGGGGTGGTGGACCTTGATGACACCCTCTGCCCTCTCCATAAACTCTGGCTCTTCACCAGAGGGTGTCCCTGCTGGTGGCATTGAGACCCCCAATACCATGTAAGGATTTACACCATGGGAAGGGCCTTTAGTTCCAGTACCTTTTCTGGGTTTTACAACTACCCCCTGTGACAGAGAAAGGACTGTATCCTCATGGTACAGATTGAAATCTGGGGCTCACAGAAGCTAAGTTATTTGCCCTGCACAGAAATTGAAGGTAATCCTGAGGCTGCAAGTGAGGCCTCTTGACCACTCTGCTGTAAGAATACTGCAGCTGCTTAAAAACCAAAAAACCAAACCCATTGCCATCAAGTTGATTCGACTTATAATGACCCTTCTTTGGGTTTCTGAGGCAGTATCTCTACAGAAGTAGATTGCCCAGTCTTTCTCCCGAGAGGTGGCTGGTGGGTTAGAACCACCAGCCTCCTGGTTAGCAGTCAAATGCCTTAGGTACTCTGCCACCAGAGCTCCTACTTTTGAGGAAAAATAGTTTAATACCAGGTGCTGCTACCAGGTTCAAGAACCTGTGGAGGTGTCATTGGGCCAGTCAAGGAACTGGGAGTAGTATTGGAATGGGATATTTCTTCAGAGCAAGTGGAGAGGTGGCTGCCACAGTTATGCCCTTTTGCAAAACCCAAGACTTCTTTCCTTGGCGAAACAGCCCTGCCAAACACCATGGCTGGAGCAGTGTTCTTCCAGTAGGCAATCAGCTGGGTGCAGAGGCCACTGGCATTGGCTCTGGGAGGCAGGGAGGCCACTGGCCCCTCCCAGAAGGGGAAGCCAGGGCTGTTGTATGACTTAGGACTACTAGGTCATGCATGGCAATGAGAAGAAGGGTGGCAGCAGAGGAAAAATAGTTGTTGTCTTTCCTTCCTGATGTCAGGAAGTCTCTAAGACTTCAGTCAGAAACTGCGGTGTCCTCTGTGGAAAATAGATACCTTTAGAACTTGTCTGAGAGTTAAATTCAGGCTTTCCCTTGCTGACCACTGACTTCCCTGCTGCTGAGTTCCTACAAGTGGTATTTGTTCCTTATTTTTCTGAGAGTGGTTATATAATGAATGTTTTCAAAGGCTTTGATTGACCCTAGCTCTGGTTACCCTCTCTCCTGCACCAAGAAATGCCTGCTTGGCAGTGTTTGAGGGATTGGGCAAAGACAGTTGATTGGGAGACAACTTGCTTGTGCCTCCTGTTGAAGGGGCGTGCCGAGACCATTACAACAAGGGGTGAGAGTCACCACAAAGACAGCTTAATACGAATGAGATTAATCCAGAATGAGCAGCTCAAGCATGGCAATGACCAGGGGGCAGATAGTGGGGAAGTGAGCTGGGCTTTGTGTGGGGCCTGGAGACTTTAAGGGGACTTGAGGACTACTCACTACCTTCCTGGAGTCACGCTGAGCATCCAATAGGACTCACTTGGCATTTATACTGACCATCTAGGTCCTTAGTGCCCAGAGGCCAGAGAAATCAATCTAGAAACCAGAAGGGCTAGAACTTAAGAAGCAGATCAAGAAACACATTACAAATGGAAAGCACAAATTGTTCATTATACACTATCATGAAGGAAATGCCTCTATTCCCCATTGGTTTAGTGATGCTCATTGCTCACTAAGACTCTGCTTAAAGGCCAGAGCCATGAGGGCTCATCTTGTAGTGTGAGAGTGAGAGATAATTATTCTATGACTAAGAATAGGAGACTAAAAAATGTATTTTACAGCAGCCCTCTTTTGAATCGTTCCTGGTGCCCCTGTTGTTGCTCAGTTTGGATAAAAGCAAGGAATGGGTATGCTCATAGGCATCTTTAGAAGTGATCTCATTAACCTCTCATTGGACAGATGAAGAGCAGAAATTTGATGTGCCCAAGATCACCCAGAGGGTAAGCACAGAGCTGGAGCTGGAACCAGACCTCTAATTCTGGGAGCAGGTTCTGTTCTTGGTGCCTTGGGGTGCAGGGCTCTAGGTGCTTAGAAGGGACACTCAGTGGTTCCACAGCTTGGGGGATGAGGAAGGGGGTCAGATATTTCTGGTACTGTATGTACTCCAGCTTGCTCAGTGGGGTGAAGAAAGAAACTGTCCAGTACATATTCCTTCCTTGGTTGGAATGTTCTATCGTAAAGCTGACACTTGTGACCCTAATTGACTCTGGGATGGAGGCTGAGGTCACTTCAGTGGCCTTTCTGTTTGTCCTGCATTTGCACTTGATCAGCTCTCTGTGTGGGGCATCCCAGCTGCATCAACAGAGCAGTTTTGGAAGAGAAAATATCTGGAAAGCTGAGGACTCAGGAGGGTATCTGATCGATTTCACACTATGGAACACCTGCTGTCAGCACTAGGGCAGGATCAAACTCCTTACCTTTGAGGAGTCCCTCCTCCTTCAGGAGCTCACAAACAAGCTGACTGCAAACATCAGATGTTTCATTGTCCTGTGGAAAGTGTTGAGACAAATCAGGGAAAGTGGGGTATAAGAAGTGTACATAAGGTAAAACAGTGCCAGAATGTCAAATGATTGCCATTTGGTGGTGGGATTATATTTATATATTATATAAATGTAAATATGTTAGAAAATGAGTCAGGGTGGGAGCCTTCTAGCAAATTATATTTATATTTATATTTTTCTGTTCTTGAGCATGAATTTCATTTAATTAAGAAAAAGAACTTAAAGAGAATGATTATCTTAAGATGTCTTGGGATTAAATGATTGAACTATACAAATCCTTCATCCTTCCTTCTTCTCCCAAGGTCACACTATACCAGGGATACTCATTTTCACAGAAGACACTCTGTGTCTTTATAGCCTCCAATACCAAGTTGTTTTTCTATTACTGGAAAATAGAAATACCAAGAAAGTAGTGGAGATTAATGGAAAGAGCTCTGAGCTAGGAGTGGTTGGATGCAGATAATTATACTTGTTTACTACTGTTCAGTTGTCTGGCCCTGGGAAGGTAGCTTAACTTCTCTGATCCTCAGTTTCTTCATCTATTATTGTCATCTGCTGTTGAGTAGGCCTCTGATTCATGGTGACTCAATACAGGAACAAAATGCTGCATGATTCTGCACTGTCCCCATGATCAGTTGGTTGATTTTTGAAAGTAGATTGCCAGGCCTTTCTTCCTAGTCCATCTTAGTCTGGAAGCTCTGCTGAAACCTATTCAACATCATAGCAACACACAGGCCTCCACTAACAGAGGTGTGCCATTGTCCAGGAACTGAACTTGGGTTTCCAACATGGAAGGCGAGAATTCTACCTCTGAACCACCACTGTTCCTCACTTTTATGGGTTGCTATAAGGACCAAATTAAGCAACAATAGGAAGATTTAAGACTGACATACTAATGGCAGATTAATGATGGTTATGTTGTTGATAACTTAGCTTTTTTTTTTTTTTTGTAGTAGATGTTTAGTTTTTGCCTGGATTTCTGAAGAGGGAGGGTAAGTGAGTTGCTTTTAAAATCAGATCACATCTTGAGAATTTTCTCAAACCTGGGATATGGGCTCCTCTTTTCTCTTTTTTTCCTGATGCTTTCCTGGCAGGTGACTTTTTCAGCCAAAATCCTAAAAATCTGCTTTTCTTAAAGACCCTGACAATCATCTCCAAACATGCAGTCAAGGTCTAAAAGACGTTTTGTGCAACTGATGAAAATTCCAGAGTTCTGAAACTGTCTGTTCAATCTTAAAATTCTCTTGATGCCTCAATAGAGCCTCATGAAATGTCTAACCAGTGCATAGCTGGGGCTTGATTGGCATGTTGAAGGACTGGAGGATGTCAAAGGATTAGAGTGAAAGGCAGATGGCAGCAGTGAGGAAAGCATGAAGTTCTAGTAGGAGCCCAGTAAATTCCAGGAGCCCAGACCTTTCAGAAATGTCAGCTAAGCTAAGAGGCCAGGTTCTCATTATCCTAAAGCTAATGATCCTGCTACTCTAGTTGCAGCTAGAGATTTTCCCACACCCAGCATCCAACGTGCTCAGAGCTTCTTGGAGAGCTCTGGAAGATGGAAGCCCAGATTAGAATAATGAGAGTCAGGGTGGAAGCCTTCTAGCAAAGCCTGTCAGTCTGCCAAGAAGTGGCCATGTTGCAGTGACCTAGTTGACTGGATATACTATCAGGAAGACCTACATGGAACCAGGGGCGGCTCCTTCCAGTGGCTGTCGGGCTGGGGGAAGCCCTTGAGAGAAAAAGGAGCAAGGCTTAGCCTCAACTCTTTCCAGAGCATCTTAACATGAGCAGTTGGCCTCCTTGGGCCTCAGTGATGGGAGCCTGGGTCCTGGGGCTGATGTGTGAGGAACAGGTGAATGTCTGTGAAATGCTTTCCCAGTGGAAACTGTTGTTGCTGAACAAATGTTTGTGGGTAATGACCATGTGAAACATGAGTGGAATGTACTCATTAAAACTGGAAATAAGTGGCCTGTACCTGCCCCCTTTCCTGTGAACTGCACTTGGAAACTACTTCTGTAGCACTTATTGTTTGCTCTGCTCTAGCCCATACTGTAGCACTGGGGTGAGTGGTGTGTGGAAGAGTTAATTCAGACACTTTTGAACACCTGCTATATGCAAGACAGAATGCAAAAGTGACTCACTTCTTGCCTTTGATAAACTCAGTCTAGGTAGGGGAATAGACTGATAAATAACAATTGTAGCATGGAGTGAGCAGTCCTATCATGAGGTATGTCTACAGTACTATTGGCACAAGACCAGAGAATAATTTATTTTGCCTGAGGATGGGTTGAGGCCAGAGATAATATTTGGATTGGACTTTGACTGACCCATAGTTCACTGTAAATGAGGTTGGTGGAGTAAGGAGTCAAAGGCCCTGAGGAAGGATAGGGCTAGAGGGTTTGGGAATGGCAGGAGTCAGTGCTGTTGATCCCCTGCTGTCTTTGTGCAGGTTTTGTGCTGGGGCTGGAGAGGGAATATGGTGCCATCCTAGGAGGTTGAGGGAAGCCAGGGCCAGGACTGGGTGGTAGGTGGTTGTAATTGAGTCTTAGGCAGACATTTGAGGAGCTGAGGGATGTTCCAGGCAATGTCCAGCCATGGAGTTTTGTTTGGAAACACCAACATTTGGGCAGGCTGTGATGACAGAGGAAGGCTCCATGGGTTTGCAAAGCCACAGCTGGACACTGAGGACCCAGGCAGCACCCACTCCTGCTCACCTTGAGCAGTGCCTGAAGAGCTGAGCCACGTGAGGGAGTTGGCTCTCCACCAGGCTGCACCTGGGCCATCAACTCCTCTCTGCAAGGGGCCTAAGGATGACATCCTTCCATGTGGTCCTTTCTTGCTCCAGGGGTGAGCCCCCATTGGGGACAGCTGAAGCCAAGACATCTGTGGGAAGGTCTGGTGGCATGGTGCTAGGTCTGCCCAGTTCAGTGCTTGCCAGTATGGTCCAGGAGCCACTGCCCTAGTGATGGAGGAGGCCCTGGGCTTACATCCTCTTGATCACTCTACAGACAGAGGTATACAGGATGGAGAAAATTGAGGCCAGACAAAAATGCTTAGAGAACGAGCCATCCACCAAGGAGTGAGCCCAGACATGAGGGGGCAGCCTGGGCTCCATGCTTGGTGGGCAAAGGGTGGGTTGAAGAAAGGTGAAGGAGCAGGCCTCCAGACATGAAGACTGCCACCAAGACAGGGTATGGAAGGAAGGAGGAGCAGATCTGAGGGTAAAGGGTGACTTTGTTTGGGATGTGAGAATGTGGGGAGGCCCCACTGCAGGCTGTGCCAGCTTCCATCCGTCCTCTGGGCCACATAGCATGGGGATTGCTGGTGGTTCACATAGCTGCCACACCGCTTCACAGCCTTTCACACACACACACACGAAGACACACACATGCATATGCCTTAGCCATGCTGTTGAGCCCCTGTGTCCCTGTCCCCCCACCTGCTCTTTTCATCCTATCAGCCAAATACCCAAATACCCCAAAATGGGCCTTTCTCCCTCCCCACTTTTTTCCCCTCTTTTGCTTTTTCTCTTCCTGTCCATTTTCCTTCTTTCTTCCTCCCCTGCATGTGGGGGTTTGGTGACTGTTGCTGAAAGTGGGGTTCAGCATTCCAGAGAGGAGTGTGGAGAAGAGTGGGCAATTTTGAAGAGAGGCTAACAGTTCATCACCTTCTTTGAACCTCATGCACCACCATGTACCCCAGTGGTTGATTTTCAAGAGAAGGAACCAGGAAGAAAGGTGCACACTTAGAGCCCTTTGAAGCCCCTGGGTTGAGAGCACAGGAAGCCATTGCTGACCAATGTTCCTCTGCATCCTAGGACCTGAGCTCCTTCGCCATGCCACTCCTGGATGGAGACCTGGAGAGCACAGAAAAGCATTCTCGCAAGGTAAGCTGCCTCCCTCTCAGCTTCTCCTGGCTCACCTGTGGGGCTTACTGAGATGCCACCTGCTGTGGTGGACACTGGGACAGGTCACTGCACAGGTCAAGCTCCTCTCCTCATCTGTTGCCCCATCTGAGAGCACACTGGGCTCTACTCCTGTTCCTCCTTCTCCCTCTGAGTCCTGTTACTGTGGTTAGAATCCCCAATATGAGCAGTGATCATTGAAAAAGAGTAGCAATGAGCTGAGTACCAAGGGGCCAAGTAGCAAAGTGAGGAGGCTGATACCATTGATGGATGTGAGGTTTGGGGTCATCTATGTTTTTCAGTTACTCTCTTCCTCAACCCGCCTGCACTCCCTCTGAAAAGCTAACTTTTGGTCTCTCTCCCTTCCCCTGGTTTTGCACCTATCCCTTCTCCACATGCCACTGCCCCTTTTTCTTCTCTTTCATCCTCATTTTTTGCTTTTTCTGGGCCTCTCTTTGGTTTACTGCTCTTCTGGTCCTACCCCAATGATTAATTTTTCTTCCATTAGGAAACCAGTGTCTCTACAAGGCTGTCAGCTATCCTGGACCTGGTAGACCAGAGGGAGTATATAAGGATAGAAAGAGGATAAAAGTTACTCTGGGAGGTGTGGGGTGGCCAAGCAAGAAAGGGTGGAAAGGCTGCCTGGGGTGAGGAGACATGGGACCCCTGTACCTCAGACCTCTGTGGTAGGGATTTGATGAAGGTGCTACCAATTGCAAACCCAGTAAGAGAAGAGAGTGAGCAGGTAGGTCTAAGAGTAGAGATTCAGAGTGAGGTCTGACTCTAGGGCTCTGGGTGATGCCAGCCAGCACTAGAGCAGGACAATAACAGACAAGGTCAGTTTATTCCCTAAACATTTTGAATTACATTCAATTAAACCAACAAATTAGTTTAGACCTTTGGGGCAAAATTGGCTCTGCTTCCTGCCTAGACACCTCCAACCCTCATCAAATAATCCCATCAACAGTGATTGGCTCATCCAGAAATGGCTTGTAAAAGATGCTGTGGCCATGGCCTCTAGAGCTTCCCAGGTTAGTAGGGAAGAAATGGAGGGCCTGGAAGGAGCAGCAGCCTGGTCAGGCCCATCTGTAGGACTCAAAGGGCTTGCTGCCACAAAAAGCTTCCTCCACACAAGTGAGGGCTGAAGTAAGGACTCACCCTGAGGGAAAAACACAGAGATGCTGTGGCTGGGATGGGGCCAATAGTGCTGGAGTCTCACATAGCCCAAACCTGACCCCAACTGTGGCTCTCTGGAATGGTTCCTGAACAAGTAAGTCATTGTCACAAATGAATGGTATCTGGACAGAAAAGGACAATGACAGTTTTCTTACCACCACCCAACATTGACTTAGAATTTTGGTAACACTAGCAGTGGTGTTGGAAAATTCTAGGACATGAGCCTTACCCTCTGAGTGGGATAGAAGAGAAGACATAAACTCACAAGAAGGTGACTAGTTGTAATAGCATCATCCAGCATATGTCTTAGCAATAGAGGCTGCAGAAAACTCAAGGAACAAGTTCCTATTAACTGGAAGGCATTTGTTCTTGATCAAAAATATTCTTCTTCGTTTTTTAAAAATTGTAGTAAAATACATAAAACAAAGCATTTGCCATTTCTACCATTTTGACATTAATTATGTTCACTCTAATGTGTATTTTCTACCACACTTAACAAAAACTCTGTAAAACATATTCTTTAACAGCACCCTTTTTCTCCCTGTATCTTTTAGCACCTGTATGACCTGGAGACAGAACTTCTGAAGCAAAGTGTGTTTGTTGGGAAGAGAAGGGGAGGAATACTTGGGATTCCCACTGACTTTGTAGCCTACAACTGTTCCTTGGGCCTCTGCTACCCCAATCCTATCCCCAGCTCCATCCCAGTGTTGCCTACCCAAGAGGGCAGACACTTCCTCCTCCTGACTTGACAGTTGTTGGTTCCACTTTCCACTGATTCCAATAGCCTTGAATTTCTATTGGCCTAGCAAGGCCCACCTTTCTGCGGGCAGGTTAGGTAACTGTTTCTGTGTACTAGTCTCTAAATTGGCTGGGAAGGGCTTCGCTCTCCCCCTGCCAAATTCTGTCCCTTACATTAGGGGTTCAGTTCAAAATGTAAATACCCCTGAAAAGAAAAACATGGTTTAAATTCTTATTGGTATCTAACCCTTTCTGAGGGTGTATCTTAGTTTCCTAGGGCTGCCACTAAAAAAAAAAAAAATTCTGCCAACCGAGTGGCTTATAAGAATAGAAATGTATTATCTCACAGTTCTGGAGACTAGAGTCTGAATTCAAGGAGTCATCCAGTTCCTTCTCATATGTCCGGGCTTCTGGGATACATAGGTGTTCCTGGACTTGCCATTGCAGCATAACTCCATAGTCACATAGCCATCTACCTTCTGTTTGTCTCTCTTTCCTTTTAAGGATACCACTTAGATTGGATTAGGACCCACCTTACTCCAGGAAGACCTTGTATTAACTTAGCTGGTAACATCTATAAAGATTCTATTTCTAAACAACAAGTTCAAGTTCACAGGTACCAAGATCAGGGCTTCAATACATCTTTTTAGGGAACACAATTCAATGTATAATGGATAGTAGGAAGAGAATCGGAGATGCTGCCAGGCTCTTACAGTAGAGAGGAGGAGAAAGCAGAGGTAAAGAGGGGCTCTGCAGGAGGCAGCACAGCTAGAAACCAGAGGAGAGCAGAGGCCAGGTGGGAAGCCAGGTCTCCCTTCCCTTCCCTTCCCTTCTTCCCAAAGCTGGGCTTTGCTCCTTTCCTTCCTTCCCTGATGGGAACCCTGGCCTCACTTCCTTTCCTTCTCTTCTCACTTCCTCCCTGTAGTTACCTCTTCCTGTATACTCCTGCTGCCTCCCACCCCAAGCTATCTCCCTATACACACACTGCCCTTCTGTTCTCACACGGTTGATTGCTCCAAGGAGTGT
The DNA here is from genome assembly GCF_000298275.1 of Orycteropus afer afer. Taxonomy (NCBI): domain Eukaryota; kingdom Metazoa; phylum Chordata; class Mammalia; order Tubulidentata; family Orycteropodidae; genus Orycteropus; species Orycteropus afer. Next base: position 1,928,403 of record NW_006921851.1, on the reverse strand, counting down.
GTCTATCTGATGTAAATGTTCACCCTATATGCCTATCTAGTGTTTGGCTGGAAGCCACAGGAGTGAGTTCACTTCCAGACCTGAAGGGTAAGTAGGGGTCATAGTCTCAGGGGTCTCGCCACGCTGTATTAGACCAGCAAGCTTGGTGTTTTTATTTTTATTATTATTTTAAGTTTTGTTCCACATTATTTTCCCACTCTATGCAGGATCTCCTGCATTGATCCCCCTCTGAGTGGTTGACAGTGGTAGCTGGATACCATCTAGTTCTTTTGGTCTCATGGTCAGATAGACTGAGGGTCACATGGTCTGCTAGTCCCTTGGAGTAATTGTTTCCATGTGTCTTTGCTTTTCTTCATTCTTCTTTGCTCTGAATGAGGAGAGACCATTCATTGCATCTAGATAGCCTTTTGCAAACTTTTAAGACCCCAGTCACTACTCACCAAAGTAGGATGTAGAACATTGTTTTTATGTAGCATATTATTTCAATTGAGCTTGATGTCCCCTGCAACCATGGTCCAAAGCCCACAGATCTGACTACTTGCTCTCTCAGGGTAGCTGGCTGTGGCCTAGAAGCCACCACAAACTTGTCCTTTGGCAGCTCTACTGTACACCCAGACATTCTTACAGCACATAAAAATATACATGTAGAAACATTGTCTGCCAACCCTATACATAGTTCTGGACACACTCCCACCATCTAGTTCTTCTGGTCTCATGGCAAAGCGGACAGTTGTTCCCTGTTGGTAATTAGACACACATTCCATATCTTCCTCCTATTCCTGACTCTCCTTTCTGTTGTTCCCGGAAAATAAAAGTTATTTTTGAGATTAGGAAAACCTTCACAAAGCTTGAATCCCATAAATAGGTGGCATATTGGCTACACCAAATATAGTCGGAATCTGAATGATTTTCAGATAAAATGATTAAAAAGGAAAAATTTTGACTGCTTTTTTGTAACGAGATGAGCTTCAGTCTATTGTTCTGAATCCCTCGGCACTATTCAGAAAAGGGAGAAGCAAGGTTCCCATCTGACTTGTTAGGCTGGATGGTGAATCCATTGGCAGAAGTCAGACCCTAGTGTGGTTAATGGTGCTGAAGATGGCAGCAGTGTTGGGTCCTTCCTGAGCTGCAAGCTCAGAGTCTTGAGTGGGCCCTCCAGTGGTGGAACTGCTTACCTGGGCCTGGCCTCCATCCTGCTACAGGATGGCCTGGGCCCATGACTCTGCCCATCCCCCCCCCCAGCCTCCACCCCTACAGGTGGGTTTGGACCCACATTCTCAGCACTCTACTGGTTTCCAACCAGGATTTTTTTAGGGCTTCCAGGGCCTTCGAGGTGGCTTAACAAGTGCTGGACTGCTTTCCAGGCTTTATGCTTGCCACGGGTGAGTCACCATTCTGTCTGCTGCTGGACTGGGGAGCCCTGATTGGGAGGTCCTTTCTGCTCCAGTGTTGTAAGTTTACCAAGTAATAAGAGGGCACAGCTTAGCATAGGTTGACTGATTACTATGCACCTGGTACTGTGCCAACAATCATATGTGAATTCTCATTCGACCTCAAACAGCCCTATGAGGTGAGGACACACTTTACAGATGAGGAAACTGAGGCTTAGAGTGACTTGGTAGCGTCCACAATTATACAATAAGGAGCTGAGCTAGACACTGAAACCAGGTACTACCCAGAGCACATGATCTAAAGCCCTTTCAAACAGGAACACACATGTATAGGACACATCTGGTATGTCTCTAAGTCTGTGAGTTGTACAACTTGACTTAAAAGTAAAGAGTCCATTCCTCAAAAAGTTAAACATAAAATTACCGTATGATCTAGCAATTCCATTCCTAAGTATATATCTCAAACAATTGAAAGCAAGGATTCAAGAAGATACTTGATACCAATGTTCACTGCAGCACTATTCACAATAGCCAAAGGTAGAAACAACCTAAATTGCCCATCAATAGATGAATGGATAAACAAAATGTAGTACATGCATACAGTGGAGTCTTACTCAGCTATAAAGATAAATGAAGTTCTGATATATGCTGCAACATGAATGAACCTTGACAAATCGTGCTGAGTAAATAAGTTTATCACAAAAGAATAAATATTGTGTAATCCCACTTATATGAAATATCTAGAATAGGAAAATACATAGAGATCAAAGCTTATTAGTGGTTACCAGGGGCTGGGAGAAGAGGAAATGGGAGTTACTGCTTAAGGAGCACTGAGTTTCTGTTTAGAGTGATGAAAAATTTTGAAAGTAGATGGTGGTGGTTGCACAACATGGTGAACATAATTCATATCACTGGATTGTACACTTAAAGTGGTTAAAGTAGCAAATTTGTTATATTTAACTATAATGCCTTTTTTAAAAATAAAATAAATTATAAGGTCCAATAATTTTTCAACCCATGTCTTATAGCTACAATTGTAAGTGATCAAGGGAGTGAGGGTTTAAGGTTTCAGGTTGTCAGTTTCATTGTAATCTTGAGCAGCATTCCTCTCATCTAAAGCCAGAGCCACAGGAAGGAAAGCCCATGGTCTCCTAGCACCAGGGTCCCTTGTGATGAAGCCACAGGCCTACTTCCTTCCAGATCACAGAGATATATATCTCCTTTTTTGAGGTAGGGCAGGAGAACAATATTCCAGCATAGTCGTACTTTAAGAACAGAAGTAAGGTCTTGAGAAGTAAAGTTTAGAAGGCAACCCAAATAGGTTAAAGGAGTAAGATGCATACTTTTGAGCCACCTGTTCACACTCTTTCTCCTCTTCCTTCCACCTCCCTGTCTGGGCAGGGCTATCACTGGGCTTCTGGGATAAGGTGGCTGACCATCCTGTATATGAGCTCTCCTTAGGTTGGGTACTTATCCCACACCATCCTGGGCAGGGGGCTGCGGGGGGTGGGGGGAGGCATTGAGCTGGCCAGTGTGACAATGACAAGTCTAGAAGGGCAGAATTTGGAGTGCCTCTGCTTGTCTGTCTCCACAGGTGGACAGCCCCTTCAGTTCAGGCAGCCCCTCCAAGGGCTTCTTCTCCAGAGGCCCCCAGCACCGGCCCTCCAGCCCTGTGTCTGCTCCTGTGAGACCCAAGACCAGTCCTGGATCACCCAGAACAGTGTTCCCATTCTCCTACCAAGAGTCGCCCCCACGTTCCCCACGCCGCATGAGCTTCAGTGGCATCTTCCGTTCCTCGTCGAAGGAGTCATCCCCAAGCTCTAACCCCTCTACCTCTCCTGGGGGCATCCGATTCTTCTCCCGCTCCAAAAAAAGTAAGCATTGATGCTATTGTTTCAGGTGGGTGTCAGGCTTGTGGGGCTTTTTCTACATGCAGCTGGTGGCCAGTGGTGCCTATGGGCCCAGGAGCTGGTGATGACGGTTGGTGACTGGGTAGTGGGTGCATGGGTCTCTGTCTGCCCTCCTGAGAACAAAACTCTTCAGAACGCCGATTCCACCTGTCATTTTACTCCTTTAGTAGCCTTCTATCAGAGACTCTTCCATCTGGTATGGCCTGGCCCCATGGGATCACTGTAAATATCCTTTGAGAAGCACAGTGTGAGGACAGCCAAGTGAAACCTTTGCCCCCAGCCTTCTCTGAAAAACAATAGTGACATGAAGCTAAGGTGAGGCCCACTTACCTGGGGCCAAAGGACCTAGACTTTGCTCTTGTTCACTGATATGTTCCACCACTCCCTGTGATTTGGTATTTGGGCGGTTGAAGTCTACCTGTCTCTGGTGGATCCTGACTTTGTTTGTATGGCCCTGAGCCTTAGAGAATGGACCTGGAGTTGATTTACTGGAGAAGGGGTAGCAGTAGGAAATGTGTGCTCTTTAAGATTGAGTTCCTTAGGCTCGTGAATGTCTAAGATCTGAGGATAAAATGGTCTCAATTGAGCATAGTTGATAATATGAAATATACCAGACAAAACTGTGAAGTAGATGGGGTTCACCAGCTCCTTTCTTGATTTTTGGTGACTCTCCCTACTCTTCCCAATTCTCTCTGCTGACTTGAAGTGTTCCTCTTAGGGAAGACAGTGATTTAGAAGACACATCTGATCTCAAGCCTTAGAGATTTTGTGTGTGTATTCCTTTCTTTCTAGTTTATGCTTGCATTCAAAAAGACCTGCCTGTATGTCCCCAAAAAATATTTGTTGTAAATCCTAACCCCTGTATCTGTGGTTATAATCCCATTTGAGAATGGCTTTTCTTTGTTATGCTAATGAACAGGATTAGTGTAGGGTATATCTTGAGTCCATCTCTTTTGAGCTATAAAAGAGACTAAACAAGCAAGCAAAGAGAGAGAGAGAGAGAGAGAGAGAGAGAGAGAGAGGGTAAGACAGATGCCAAGACACATGGAGATTTCCAAGAAATCAAGAAAGCAGAAGCTGAAGAGACAAGGACCTTCCTCCAGAGCCAACAGAGAGAGAAAGCCTTCTGTTTAAGATGGTGCTCTGAATTCAGACTTCTAGCCTCCCAAATTGCTAGAAAATAAATTTGTTTGTTAAAAAAAAAAATCAACTTCCTGGTTAGGGCAATCCAGTTGACTCTGACTCATAGTGTCATGTGTCAAGCAGAGCTCAAGTGTCAGAGTAGAGCTGTGCTCCATAGAATTTTCAATGGCTGATTTTCAGAAATAGATTACCAGGCCTTTCTTCTGTGGCACCGCTGGTGGACTTGAACCTCTAACCTTTTTGTTAGCAGCTGAGTGCATTAACTCTTTGCACCACCCAGGGACACTCAGCCTGAAAGACAAGATCCCAAGAGAAAAATTTCAGTCCTTATGACTTACAAAGGAAAGGAAACAGGGAGGGATATCTCCTTTCCTTTTCTTTTTTTTCCATGGTGTAGGCTGTGTTCGTTGTATTTTTGAAGTTATTCCCATGATTGAATACTCCTCTGACTACTCACGAGTCTGACTATAACCACAAAAACTACAACCTAATTGAGGTTCAACCTGTGGTCCCATGGCCCTCGTGGCAGGTGACTGGGTAAATGAGGGTAAGAACCCTGTATACAAAGCCTGTGAGGGGCCAGTGCATTCTCATACTGTGGCCCTCATTCTCTGGCAGCACTTGTTTACTTGATGGGCCCTTGAGATGCCCTTGAGATGCCCTTGAGATGATCCTCACATGTTTCTTCAGGTACCACATCTACAAGGAGAGAGCCTCAGGCCTGACCTCAACTGGGATATCCTCTTTCTTTAAAAGGAGTACCATGGCCATGCATTGATGACCATAGTACTAGGTCATAGAGGAAAGGCCTGACTCTAAACTGAATTGCCAATTGGAGTATGAAGGATGAATGGACATATTGGTGAGCCTGTTAACACCAGGGAATTTTCTGAGGGCAGAAAGGGGCAAACAAGAGACCATGTCTGGGATCTGGGGAGATCCAGCAGGAAAGGGTCAAGCTCTGACCTAGAGCCCTTCTGAAGCACATCCCCTTGCAGGCACCATGTCAGGGCTGGGATGGCATATGTCCTGAGAGTGGAAGGTTAGCCCTGAAGCCAGCCCCTGACCATGAGATAGCAGAGTCCTAGGACCCCACTGAGGGTAGTAATTTAATAAACAAACTATTTGGACATGCTATTGATTTGGGAGCCAGAAATGGTCAGGCAAGGGAGTTTCTACCTCAGTTAGGTGTGCCCCATACTCAGAGGCTTGAGACTGAAACGCAGGCTCAAGAGCAGCAGACCACCCCTACCCAGTCCAGCCACATCTCTGTGTGTCAGCACTCCCAGGACTAAATTGGCTGCTTGACTGATTCTGTTGAAGTAACTTTTACATGAATTTGGACTCAGCTAAGTACCCCCAAAAGGCTCTCAGGGCTCAGATGTCTGTGAGGGCCACATGGAGCCCAAGTGAGGCATTCATAGGCCCAAGGTGAGCATCTGTGCACAGAGTGGCTTGCCCAAGTCCTGACATAGATGTGGGAAGCTGTGGATAGGATCCAGTACATGCCTCTACCAGGCATCTCTACCTACACAGTCTGGAGGTGGGAGGGGCTCACATTCTCTATGTGAATAGGAAAAAGAGTCCTGGGGCTCATCCTTCTTTCTATATAAACCAATGAAGACACCTGTGCCTGTGGGGCTGGGCTATCTCCTGGCCCCTCTTTATATGCACCTGCAATGCCATGGCAGGAGCTCTGGTGGCATAGTGCCTATGACATTCATGGAGGCAGCACACTTTTCTCAAAGTCCACATGCTTTCACCTAACTATGAGACCTTTCTTCTCATCCACCTTGCATAAACAATTTCTAGAGATTTAGACTCAAAATACTTGTATAAAGAAAGGGGAACAGGGCCTGATTCAAGACTGCAGGCTTTTTACCCACATGGAGCACATACACCTCAGCAGTGAGGGTTGGGAGGGAGCCTCAGGCTAATCAGCCTGCTCTCACAGTGCTCTTTTGGTCTTGACCAAGATATTTTGCCCAGTTTTTCAGAGCAATGCCTCAAACTCCTCTCTGAATCTCCTTTGCATGGTTTTGGGGGTAGGAAAGCCCTGGAATGTTGTGAGGCTTAGGACTCCTACGTGGATGGATCAGGTTGGAGTGGATAATCAGGTTCTGGAAGTAGAGAGGAACCTTGGGGGTGGGGGAAGAGGTGGAGGTGAACTCTGATGAGGTGAACATGGATGTGGAGTCACTGTCACCAGGGATGGGGCCTCAGCTCATTCCACCCTTTAGTCACCTTTTTCCTAGAGATTTGGTACTGCCTACTTCCCTGTTATTCTTTTTTTTCAGTTCTTTTCCCCCTGCTATTTAAGATCTGAGCCCAATAAACCATTTGGATTTCTTAAAGTCTTTTTCCTTTTCATTGTCTTGATTTATTTTTGACTTTTAGATGTTCATCCCTGTTCAACTGTTTTCTTTTAGCCTTTGCCAGACTTTCTGACCAACAGATAAGTACAGCTAGAAGGGGATGTAAGGGAACCATTTAGGGAAAGAAAACATCTGCATGTAATGATTTAGATCATATATGTAACTCCTATATTTAAAGACCACCACCTGTCTGTCAGTTTTTTTGTACTGTGTTGGCTTTCATGTTGCTGTGATGCTGAAAACTATGTCACCAGTATTTCAGGGTCACCCATGGTGGACAGGTTTCAGCAGAACTTCCCAACTAAGAAGGACTTGGAAGAAAGGCCTGGCAATCTATTTCCAAAACTTAGCTAATGAAAGCCCTGTGGATTACACTGTCCAATTACCAACAATCATGAATATGGCACAGGACTGAGCAGTGTTTTGATCTGTTATACAACATGGCTGTGAGTTGGAGCTGACTTGACAGCAATTTACTACAACAACTTTTAAAAAGGACTAAGATTGGATATGGGAAGTCAAAGGAGAATTGTGCTTCTCACAGGAATTCACATATTTTTGAAACTATTCATTTATGGGTAACTAAAATTGAATACACTTAAAAAATCTGTCAAGAGTGCAGGTCCAAGCTTTGGGCAGGCTCACAATATGGTAAGAGGTGGCAGGGCTTGGCAAGGATGCCTGGGGATAGCTGAGACCCCACCATCAGTGCCACACTGAGAGCTAAGAGGGGCAGTTAGAATATGGCAGCAGGGCTGAGAAGGAGTTTGGAGAAGTGAACAGAGAAGGGTGTACACTTATTAGCTATATGTGAAGGTAGCGGGGGTTGGGCACATCTGAAGTTGCCCATCCCCTCTGCTGGGTAGGAGCCAGAGCTGACCTGTGGGTGGGGAGAAGGAGAGACTGTCTGCACTAGGGGTTGTAGCCAAGAAGGGAAAAGGCCCAGAGGAGTCCGATGATGCCAGCTATGTCTTTGTTATGGTGACTTCCCTGTACTGGAAGAACCCACCCCATGCCCTGCTGGGTGTGTGCAAGCTCAAGCAGATTCCCTCTCTTATTTTTTAAGGAGACAAAGACCCAGGGAGGAAGGCAGGTGAGGTAGCAGAGTTGATATCCATCTTTTTCTCTCTCTCTCACTGGGGCAAGCTGAAGAGAGCTCATGGGGGCTGCACTTTCAGAGTGGGCCATCAGGACAGTGCAAGATCTGGCTGCTCTCAAGGGACATGCCAGGGGACCTTAGGACAAAGTTGGGGCTCAGGAGAGAAATGAGGAAGCCCCTGATTTCACTGGGCAAAGTTGCGGAGGCCTGGTGGAGGGACAATGCTTCCATGTCCTCTCGACTCTATACCCTAGAGCCCAGCACAGACCCTGCATTGACTAACCAGAGTCCACTCTAGACCTCCTCTCTGTGTCCCACCTGTGCGTTTTCAAGCTTGATGACTGTTAGATGCTTCTTCCCAGGGCAGTAATGTGGGACACTACTAACTGTGCCACGACTGGGACTGTGCACTGTGCTGCCCCCACCGTTCTTGCAGTGCTCTGTCCAGAAGATGCTGGGAATGAGGTAACCACCTCCTTACCAGGTGTGGACATGGTATGGGGTGTCAGGCGTTGAAGGGACCAGAGTTTCTGCTCCCTGAGAGGCAGTTCATGCTGCTTTTCTCTGTTTCAGGATTTTAGAAAGCTGTTTAGAAAATATCTAGTTGGTATCTCTTGTAAGGTAATGGGTATTTCTCCACTATCCGCCAGGTAGCCTTGGTGGGCACTGGAAGATTATGTACGGACTGACCCTGGGCAGCTCATAGTACAAGACTGATTAGATGGGGTGGGGCTGTTGAGATCAGGGTGAGCCTGGTCCCCAGAGCAACTGCTTGTGTTGTTGCCCTGGAACCTCCTTGGCTTTCCCCAAAGGAAGCCAGCCCTGCCCCAGTCACTCAAGTGGGAAATTGCAGGTCTGTGTCCAGTTGTTGCCTGCAGTACTTGCACTCTGGTACTCCTTGGTTGAGAGGATCACTGATCTCCTCTCCACTTGGTTTTTCAGTTGTGCTTGGTGTGGGGCTTGCTTGAAGGACAGCAGTCTATCTGCTTTTCCTCATACTTGTAACTATATTCCTGGATCAAGGTACCCAGAGTATATATTGCTCCCCCTGCCCTAGAATGATTTCACAAAATTGAGCTGGAGATCATGGCCATTAGCCTGAATAGAGAATCTTTGTTAAAAACAGCCCCTACCTACCCACTGTGTCCAGTATAGAATATCATAAAGACATTGTGCATTACCCAAGACCCCTGGGAGAAATTTTCTGTCTGGTCTTGGTACCAAGAATAGCTGTAATTCTGAGCAACTGGATTGTTTTTGTCTAGAATGGACACTAATCATGTAACATCCCAGAGAACCAAATCTGTCAGAGGGCCATTAAAAGGGCTGTACTTCTAGTCTTACTTCTGATTCCATATTTGGTTCCCATCCTTACACTAGCCTCCCTTTTTTTTTTTTAACCAGAAAGGCAATTTGTTAGGATTTGGGGGTATTTGTGGAGTTCAAAGAAAAGCTACACAGCCAGCAATCAGGAAAAGAAAGAGCCAGGCTGGCCCTGGGGACTCAGCAGTGGGGACTTACACATCTTTCCTCTGACCTCCTAAAGAGTCCCAGTCTTCATGTTTTTCCACTTGACATTCTAAATTCCTCATGGCAGGTCTCCAATTGGCCCAGCTAGGGACCCCCAAAGGGTGGGTGTGGGAGGAGGCAGGATCATACAGCAGAGACAGAGCTTCAGGAATGTACCCCAGGGGTGGGCAGGAGGTTTCCAGAGAAGAGGCCGCAGCCAGCAACCCAACAGGTGACTATCACATTTTACTCCCTCACTGCCCAGCATTTGCACGTGCGCACGCACACACACACACACACACACACACAGTCCTCATATTTGCAACAAGGCCCTCATCTTACTTGATCCAATTACCCAGCATTCAATGGTAAGTGTGCACTCCCAGCATTGTGCCCCACCATTACACCTGGAAAGGATGGGGCTGTGGCCTTCTGTTTTCTAAGTCCTCAGTCTTGAGGTGCTGCCCATTTTGCTTCAGATTCTATCCTCATCCTGCCTTCTGTAACTTATCACTGTCTAAGGGATAAATATAGAATCTAAAGTTTTAACAGTTCCTAAGGCATTTGACTGCTAACCAGAAGACTGGTTGTTCAAACCCACCAGCTGCTCCACAGAAGGAAATGGGGCACTCTATTTCCATGAAGATTTATTGCCTTGGAAACCCAATGGTGTCGCTATGAGTCAGAATCAACTCAATAGCAGTGAGTTTGGTATGGTTTGAGGTGACACTCATATGTACTAAAGCTTGATAAACATTGCCATGTATTATTATTAGGGGGAAGGAAAGAGAGAAGATAAAAATTACAATCATTATCATTTAAAAAGAGAATTTAGGGGTATAAATCTTTAAACACCCCAAGAACAAGGAATGGAATACAGGGGGAAGCTATATGTCTAGATTCTACAACAGCCATGGAATCAGCAAGTACCTCACTGGTGTTCTTTGGCCAGGGAAGGCAAGCAAGCCTTGATTCTAGAAGAATCTTTTCCTTTGGTGGCTTACTTGTGTGGCGTTATAGTAGTCTTTTACCACCTGTATTGCTGGTCTACTGGAAACACAGTGGCAAGTTAATTCAAGCATGTCTCAGGGTTTTCATTTATACCCTTTCCAGCCCCACTGTTTAGTAGTAAACCTATTTCCCTTTGATCATCAGGGTCAATCATCCCAACTAAGAAATAACACTTTCTTCCCTTTTCCTCTAATACAGAGTTTGGCAAAATATAGCTCATGGACCGTATCCAGCCTGCCACCTGTTTTTGTAAATAAATTTTCATTAAAACACAGCCATGGCCCTTTGATTGTTATTTGTATGGCTACTTTATAACTATGAATAGTTATAAAAATTGAATAGTTATAACAGAGACCATGTGCCCACAAGTCTAAAATGTTTATCTAATTAATCCTCTTCTAGTACCTGAAGAGGGAGCTCTGGTAGCAAAGTGGCTAAGCCACTAGACTGCTAACCAGAAGGCTGGCGGTTCAAACCCACCAGCCATTCCTTGGAAGGAAGATGAGGCAATCTACTTCCGTGGTGATACTGCCTCGGAAACCCAAGGAGGGGTCACTATGAGTCGGGTCTGACTCGATGGCACAAAACAACAGTACCTGAAGAAGTCTAAGTGGCTGTGGGCAGTAGAATCTTCCAGTACAGTGAATCTTTATCTCTAAAAGAGTTTTTGCAATTGGATTTAGGATTATGTTGCCTTTGGAGGTGAGGAAGTGTCAGTATGTTCATGAACTGCATTTAAAAAAAAAAAAAAGCAAATAATGTTTTACAGTCAGTAAGGTATGGGCACAGAATGATTTGATTTCACTAATTACCAAACTTTCCTCCCTAATAACTTTTAATAATTATAAATTCCCTACTCTGTGCATGCTAAATACATTATATATAATAATTCTTTTCATCTTTGTGACATAGATTCTATGATATAGAAATGCTAAAACCCAATAGTGAAACTGCCTGTCTTATTAATTGCAAATCAGCTTTAAAAATATAGATAGGAAGGGAGCACAGGCTTGCCACTGCAGCAGGAAACACGGCCTTGGCCAAGTGAGTGATGTGGTGCTTGTCTTGGCCATACAGCATATCTCTTCCTTCTATTTGCCTGCATTATTTTGGGAGTATCTCTCTTATGTGAGTCTCACCACCCTCATTATTAGGTTTTTGGAGGCTTAATGATTATTCTGCTTCAATTGCTGCAATAGTGCAGAACATAAAACACTTTAATAGAGAATGCTTTTTCAACTTGGGTCTTTCTTCCTTCTTTCCTTTGAGTCCCAGTGAGCAAGGCATGTCATAGCAAGAAAGTCAGGCTAGGAAGAAGGTAGGAGGACTCACTGCTTGTCCTCAAGAAGCTCAGCAAGCATTGACTGACCTGAGGCATGAGTTGAAAAGTTCTAACCAGAATTGGAACATGAAAGCTGGTAGGATTTCTGTCTCTTTCCTCACATCCCTCAGTGGGGATCTAACCTGGAAAAATAGTCAACATAATGTACAACCAGTAAGACCAGGCATCTGACCATGAACAAGAGAATGGACTCAGCCTTAGCACTAGAGTTGCCTTTTTGTCCTGGGCATCTCCTTTTTGGGTCACCTCTTTTGCTGGGCAGTAGAGTTGTTTGATGTCCCAGGAGGGGCTTCTGGAGGCTGTGAGTAGTGACAGTTTACTGAATGGTGCACAGTATTTCAATATTTTTCCTGGTGTGGCCATTCTGGAACATTGCAGGCTGGGCACTGACTTCCTATCCCATCTCACCAGTATTCTGAGTAGTCCATGAGTTGGGAGTAGAGGAAAAGAGTGAGGAGCCTGTCAGGTAGTTTCTATCTCCTGTCTTTCATGAGTCAAGGGCATTAACTCTCCTTTTACTTTTAGGTTATGCTACCCAGCCCCTTGGACTACCACCAAGGACCCCAGCCCCTCTGTGGTCCAGCTGAGCTGCAGCACCCTGTGGGGTGGGCATGGTGGAGGCCATACTGGCTGGCTTCCATCCCCTGACTCCCTCTTCCCAGACAAGCTGGGACAGCCAGGCCAGGGAAGAGTGAGGAGCCAGCTCTCCACTGAGCAAGTGATCAGGGCTTGGGAGCAGGTGCAGCAGACAGCAGACAGTGGAGAGTGACTCTCCACCTACAAGGAGCATGAACTGTACCTGCTGTAAGCATTGGGTTTATGAGATGTAATTTGCCAAGTCTGAGTGTATTTTTACATCATTGAGTTTGAAGACACTTACCTACTTCTCTGAGTTTTCATCATAGTTTTTCAGCATTCTGGGGTGAGTCTTCCATGAAATATTCACAATCAGTATATGAAGATGTTGCAAAATTGTCAGGTTCTCTCACTCTGTGTCCTTTGATTGTATCCCTTGTACCTACTCAGTGGTAGAAATATCAGGGCAACTTCTTATTGAATCATGATGCAGAAACCCTATGTATTAGTTGTCTGTTACTGCATGACATATCACCTCAATACTGAGTAGGTTAAAACATCAACATTTATTATTTCTGTTTCTGTGGGTCTGAACATGGGCATGGCTTAGCTGGGTCCTCTCAAGGCTTGACTGGGATTGATCCATTTGATGCTCACTTCTGTGGCTGTTGGCAGGACTCATCCTCATAGGCTGTTGGCCAGAGCCCTCACTCAGCTCTTTACCACATAGACTCCTCCATAGGGTGTCTCATAACATCAGAGCATGCAAGTGAGAGAAGAGAGAGTGCCAACAAGACATAAGGTACCATCTTTTTTTATAACCTCATCTCAAAAGGGACACACCATGATTTTGCCACATTCTGTTTGTTAGAATCAAGTTACTTCTTCTAACTCCAGAAGATGAATACCAGGAGGCAAGATCATTGGGAGCCATCCTAGAAGGTGCTTCCCAACACTGTGACTGTGGATCTCAAGGTAGTAAATGGAAGGAGAACTAACTGCTATCTGGACTCATTTGTTCCTGGTCAGCCTCCTTTCTCAAGCCTCTCAGCTATGCTTCATTTGCTATATTCTCTGCTTTCTTCATCTGTGCTGATAGTAGCAGCACTTGTTTGAGTCCACCAAGATCTTCTGCTTTTACCCATCCCTAAGACTTGGTAATGAGCCAAGGGGAGTTTTGTGAGATGAAGGCAGTGTCTAGATAATCAGTGCTGTTCTGGCTGGTCCTGGCCTGGAATCTGAACTCCTGAAACATGCCTCCTGGTGTTGATACAATGAGGACTGACTCCTGGCACTGGACTGAAGCCTCAGTGATGTCTTTAGAAGATCTTAAAGGTCTTTGGTTACCAAATTGTCTTGATGAAGGCTGACTTCTGATTCCTTTAAGCCTTACAATTGCTAATGGATTTTTGATGGGATCACTGCATGCTGCATTCCCCTCACTTCTAGGATGTTGTACAATTTGAGATAGGAATCTGGCCTTCTAAGTAATTGATGAAGGGCTAGATAATAAAAGCTAGAAGTTTGGGGGAGTTCAGCTCTCTCCATGGAGTAAGACTTAGCCAATAGAAATTATGAGTTGTGAGGAAGCAGGGCAGGTAAATGTCTTCCTTTCTGACTCCTGTAGACTACTACAAACATGGTTCCTTCCTATAGCCACATGAGCCACATCAACATACCTCCTGAGTTCCTGATAGCCTCATGACAACCCATCCCATTGTGTCTTCTCCTACCCCACCGGGTCTGGATCTTGCATCTTAATTCTTGCCTCACTCTCTGATTTCTAGAGGAAAGTGTCTGAGAAAGATGGAGATTAGAAAGCAATGAGACTTGTGGACAGCAACTCTGAATTGTGGCCCCCAGTCAGGAAAAGAAAAAGAAAATTGAGTTTCTGCTCTTTGTTTTGAACATTTTATTGTAGTTTGAGTGAAAGTTTACAGAGCAAATTAGTTTCCCATTGAACAATTTATGCACATTTTGTTCCATGACATTATTTGCAATCCCCTCCATGTATTAGCACTCTGCTCACTCCCTCCCTGGGTTCCCCGTTTCCATTCAACCCATTTTTTTTGCCCCTGCCTGCCTTCTGAATTTTGTTTTTGGCCTATTGCTGCCCTTTTGGTCTTTTATAGTTGATTGTTCTGAGGATCATGTTCTTCATGGCTCTTATTGTTCACTTTATAGTCCTGTTGATTGTTTGGCTGAAAGAAGTGGGTTTAGTTCCAGGTTTGAAGAGGATTCTCTCTCAGATCAGTAAGTCTGGTCTTTTTTATGATTTTGAACTTCTTTATACATTTTTCTCCCACTCTTCCCAGGACCTTCCATTATGATCCTAATCAGAGTTGTCAGTTGTGAAGCCAAGCACCATTTACTTCTTCTGGTTTCAGGCTTGTGGAGGCTGTGGTTCATATGATCCATTTGTCCTTTGGACTAATTGTTTCCTTGAGTTTTTTATTTTATCCACTCTTCTTTGCTTAGGATGAGAAGAGACCAATAGTTATATCTTAGATGGTCACTTGCAAGCTGTGGTAGTTATTATGTTTGTGTGTCAACTTGGCTAGGCCTGATTGAGTGGCTGGACAGCTGGTGGTAGTTATTCCCCATGATGAGACTGTCAGTCAACTCCATGGTGGGCTCAACCACAAGCAGCTGAGTAACTGCCTTTGGAATGTGGTCTGCTTCTTGTATATAAGCAGAACCTTTAAGGAATGGTCTGTAGCCTATGGCACACTTGGACCCCGCATGTAGCTGTGTCATTGCTCAGCATCCTGCTATGCTCTGCCGACCTTGGGACTTACAATGGACTTAAGTTAATAGCCTGCCATGTGGTTTGGTAACATCAGGACTGTGCCTTTTTACTTGTCAACCTTGGGGCTTCTCAGCCTCAACAGCCAGCAGCTGTCTAACTGAAGAAACGCCTCTAGCTCCAGTGGGCTGGGAGCAGGAAGCAGAACTGGACCCCAAGGTTGAGGGACTTTCACCCAGCCCCAAAGCCTGGCACTTTGAACTTGGACTTAAAGCCTCCAAACTGTAAGAATAAACTCCTGTTTGTTAAGGCCATCCCATTTGTGGTATATTCTTGTCAGAGCAGCACTAGGTAACCAGAACACAAGCTTTTAAGCCCCCAGTTGCTACTCACCCAGGTAGGACATGGAACATTGCTTTATGGGTAATGTTATGCCAATTGACCTAGGTGTCCCCTGAGACTATGGTCCTATGCCCTCAAGCTCTGTGACTCAGTTCCTCAAGACGTTTGGTCACAGCTGAGAAGTTTTCATAACTTGTCTGCTGTATGCTCTACTATATACCTGGATATATTTGTGGCACGTACAAATACGTATATATAAATAACTTCTGCCAAACCTATATATGCTCATGAGTATACTCCCACATACCGTCCCACACCTGTATCTACCTATTTGTCCACTCATAAATTATTGTTTGTTATTACTGTTCTTGCAGGATTTATATGTAACATTATTTACTGTTGCTGCCTTTAACTCTTGCACACCTCCCAGGGTCTTCCTTTGCCTTTGTCATGTTGTGCTGACCTTCCACTTATTGTGTATTGCCTTTCCCTTCACCCAAATTAATATATCTCTACTGTCTATTTAGTGATTTTTTCTCTCCCTTCTCCTCCCATTCCTGGTAACCATCAAAGAATGTTTCAGCATGTAAACATTTTCTTGGCTTTTTAGAATGGTGGTCTCATACAATATTTGTCCTTTTGATTGACTTATTTCACTAGCACAATATCCTTCAGGTTCATCCATATTGTGAGATGTTTCACGGATTCATCATTATTCTGTAACAGTGTATAGTACTCCATTGTGTGTGTACCATAATTTGTTTATCCATTTATCCAATTAGATTATTTCCATCTTTTTGCTATTGTGAATAATGCTGTGATGAACAGGGGTTTGCATTCACAGCTCTTATTTTTGTTGGATATATACCTAGTGTAGTGTAGTGGAGTGGAATTGCTGGATCATATGGTATCCCTATTTCTAATTTTTTTATGGAAGCACCATACTGTTTCCCACATTTGTTGTACCATTTTACAATTATCCTAGTAGTGTATGAGAATTCTGATCTCCCCACACTCTTGCCAGCATTTGTTGTTTCCTGTTTGTTTGTTTTTTTAATCATTATTATTGCCAGGGTGAGATGACATCTCATTGTTGTTTTGATTTGCATCTCTCTAAGGGCTAAAGGCCTTTGACTGCTAACCAGAAGGCTGGTGGTTCAGACCCACCAGCCACTCCTTAGAAGGAAGATTGGGCAATCTACTTCCATAGTGATACTGCTTCAGAAACCCAAGGAGAGGTCACTGTGAGTTGGATCCGACTTGACAGCAGTGAGATTTTTTTTTTTCCCGGTATGGCTAAAGATTTCAAGCTTCATACCTAAGGCATCTGACTGCTAACCAGAAGACTGGTGGTTCAAACCCACCAGCCACTCCTCAGAAGGAAGGTTGGGCAATCTGCTTGCGTAGCGATATTGCCTTGGAAACCTAAGGAGGGGTCGGCATGAGTTGGGTCCAACTCGACAGCAGTGATGGGGGGAATGGCTAAAGATTGAAGCATCTCTTCATGTATTTATCTGTTGATGTCCTTGGCCCATTTTTTAGTTGGATTTTTTGTGTTTTTATTGTTGAGGTGTTTAAGTTTTCTATAAATTTTAGAGATTAGTCCCTTATCAGACATATTGTTGCCAAAATTTTTTCCCCCAGTTGTGATAGTTAAGGTTCTGTGTCCACTTGGCTGGGCCATGATTCTCAGTGGTTTAGCAATTGTGATGTAGTCATCCCCCATGACGAGATCTGATATAATGTAATCACTTCCATGATATGATTTGTTATGAACAGCCAATCAGTTGAAAGGGAGTTTCCTCAGGATTGTGGCCTGCTTCCAATATGCATGAACATCTTGGCAAAATTCTCTGGCTTTTTTCTCGATCTGGATTCTGCATCAGTATAGTTATCATCTGTTATTATCTGGACTTGAACCAGTGGCCTGCTATATTGCCTGCTGATCTTGGCATTGTTGCCTTTGCAGCCCGTGAGCCAACAGCCTGCCATCTTAACTGTTTATCTTAGAGTCATCAGCCTCCAAAGCCTGCTGTATTGTCTGCCAATCTTGGGTTCATCAGCCCCTGCAACTGAATGAGTCAGAAGCCTCTAGCTTGATATCTGACCCCTGGACTTAGGACTTGCAAGCCTCTGCAACTGCATGAGCCATTTCCTTGAGATAAGCTTCTCTGTCTTTCTCTCTCTCTCTGTGTCTCTCTGTCTCTCTTTCTCAAGGCTTCACTGATTTTGCTTCTCTAGAGAACCCATCTGAAGACACCAGTCTGTACCAAAACAAACAAAAAAACAACATTCTGTCAAGTTGAATTCCGACTCAAAGTGATCCTATAGGACAGAATAGAACTGTCCCATGAGGCTTTGAAAGCTATAAATATTTATGGAAGCAGACTGCCACATCTTTCTCCCATGGATCAGCTAATGGGTTTAAACTGCTGACCTTTCAGTTTGCAGCTGACCACTAACCACTTTGCCACCAGTCTGTAGGTTCTCTTTTTACACTTTTGGAGAAGTCTTTTTTTTTTTTTAATTGTGATTGGGGTGAAAGTTTATAGTGCAAATTCCTTTTTCATTCAACAATTCATACACATTTTGTTTCATGAAATTGATTGCAATCCCCATAATGTAACAGCTCTCTTCCTACTTCCTCCCTGTGGTTACCTTATCCCTGTGTCCTTCTTCCCTATTCATTCCTGCCCTCTGAGCTATCTCCCTGTGAAAATGCTGCCCTTATGATCTCCCATGGTTGATTGTTCTAAGGGGTGTACCTAACTGGTGTAAATGTTCACCTTATGTTGCTGTTAAGTGCCATTGAGTCATCTCCAACTCGTAGCAATCCTACGTACAACAGAACAAAACACTGCCCAGTCCTGTGCCATCTTCACAAACCTTGCTATGCTTGCAGCCACTATGTCAATCCATCTAGTTGAGGGTCTTCCCCTTTTTCACTGATCCTCTACTTTACCAAGCATGATATCTTTCTCCAAGAAATGGTCCCTTCTGACAACATGCCCAAAGTAGATGAGATGAAGTCTGGCCATTCTCACTTCTAAGGAACATTCTAGTGCACTTCTTCCAGGACAGATTTGTTTATTCTCCTGGCAGTCTATGGTATTTTCAGTATTCTTTCCCAACACCACAATTCAAAGCCATCAACTCTTCTTCAGTCTTCCTTATTCATTGTCCAGCTTTCACATGCATATAAGGTGTTCAAAAATACCATGACTTGGGTTAGGCACATTTTAGTGTTTAAAGTGACATCATTACTTCTTACAACTTCAAAGAGGTCTTTTGCAGAACATTTGTCAAATACAGTATGACATCTGATTTCTTGACTGCTGCTTCCAGGGGTGTTTGTTGTGGATCCAAGTAAAATGAAATCCCTGACAACTTCAATCTTTTCTCCATTTATCATGATGTTGCTTATTGATCCAGTTGTGAAAATTTCCATTTTCTTTACGTTGAGGTGTAATCAATCCATACTGAAGACTGTAGTCTTTGATCTTCATCAGTAAGTGCTTTAAGCCATTTTCACTTTTAACAAGCAAGGTTGTGTCATCTACATATCGCAGGTTGTTAATGAGTCTCCCTCTAATCCTGATGTTGCATTCTTCTTCATATAGTCCAGCTTCTCATATTACTTACTCAGCATACAAACTGAATAAGTATGGTGAAATGATACAACCTTGATGCACATCCTTCTTGATTTTAAACCATGCAGTATCCCCTTGTTCTATTTGAACTCTTTTGGAGAAGTCTTTTGATGTTGTGTTTTTAAGATTTTTAAAGAGGTCTCAGTGATCTAGTTTATCTTCTAATTTTTAAGAAGTCCCAGGTATCTAGTTTATCTTCTGGTATTTGTGAATTTTTAGTTATGTTTGATAGACTATTTGTGCCATAAGTTATGGCCTCTAAGTTTGCTACTATTTTTCCTTCCATGATCATTATAGCTTTAGATTTTACATTTAAGCTTTTCATCCATCCTGAATTTGCTTTTGTATATAGAGTGAGGTATGGATAGTGATCCTATTTCATTTTTCTTCAAATAGATATCCAATTTTGCCAAAACTATTTGTTAAAAAGACTGTCTCTTCTGCATTTACTAGGTTTTGGCCCTTTGTCAAAGGTTACCTATCCATAGGTGGATGGATTTCCTTCTGGGTTCTCAATTCTGTTCCACTGGTCTATGTGTCTGTCATTGAACCAGTACCAGGCGGTTATGACTACCATAGGTATATAGTAGATTTGGAGATCAAAAATGTGAGGCCTTGTACTTTGCTCTTCTTCTTCAATAATGCTTTGCTTATCCAAGGTCTCTTTCTTTTACATATAAAAGTTGGTTGGTGATTAGGTTTTCCATGTCTTTAAAGAATGTTAATGAAATCTAGATAGGGATTGCTTTATATCTATAGATCACTTTGGGTAGTATTGACATTTTCACAATGTTAAGTCTTCCTATCCATGAGCATTGTATGTTCTCCCATTTATGTAGGTCTCTTAGTTTCTTGAAGTAGTGTTTTGTAGTTGCTTTGTGTGTGTGTGTGTGTTTGTATAAGTATTTACATCCATTGCTGGGTTTATTGCTAAGTTTTTAATCTTTTAGATGGCTACTATAAATGATACTGTTTTCCTAATTTCCTTTTCAGAGTTCTCTCTGTCAGTGTGGAGGAATCTGGCTGATTTCTCTATGTTGCTCTTGTACCCTGCCACTTTGCTGAATTCTTCTTTTAGTTACACTAGCTTTCTTGTAGAATTTCTGGGATTTTCTATGTATAGGATCATATCATCTGCAAATAAAGATAGTTTTACTTCATCCTTACCAATTTGGATGTCTTTTATTTCCCTTTCTTGTCTTATAGCTCTGGCTAGAACTTCCAGTACAATACTGAATAAAGGTGGTGATAAAGGGCATCCTTGTCTGGCACCCTGGTCTCAAGGAGAATGCTTTTAGCCTCTCTCCATTAAGAGTAATATTGATTATTGGTTTTGTATATATGCCCTTAATTATGTTGAATAATTTCCCTTCTATTCTTATTTTGTTGAGAGTTTTTTTTTTTTTTTATCAGAAATGGATGTTAGATTTTATCAAATGCCTTTTCTTCAGCTATTGATATGATCATGTAGTTCTTTTCTTTTGGTTTATTTCAGTGGTGGATTACATTGATTGACTTTCTAATGTTGAGCTATATACTAGATAAGTATGAATCCCTCTTATTCATGATGTATTATTATTATTTTTGATAAGGTGTTGGATTCTATTGGGTAGGATTGTTGAGAATTTTTGCATCTATATTCCTGAGGGATATTGGTCCATAATTTTCTTTTTTTGGCAGTGTTTTTGCTTGGGTTTGGTATCAGGGTTATACTTGCTTTATGGAATGAATTTGGGAGTGTTCCATCCTGTGTTCTGGAGTACTTTGAGCAGAATTGGTGTTAGCTTGTGTCAACTAATTCTTGCTTCAAGCTCATCTAAGACAGAAAGGTCTGGTTTCAGAAGTGTCATTGAGTAATAATTTCCTTTACAAAGTGACTTGGCACAGAATTTGACAAATAGCAAGTGCTTGTTGCATCTCAGTGCTGAGTAGATAAGGGTAATCAGAAGAAATATAACACAGTCTTTCCAGCAAGAAGTGTCTATGTCTTGTCTTCTCAACCAGTATGCTTGCATCAAATAAGCAATGTGTTATATTGAACAATACAAGCCTTACATTACAGGAGGAGTTGGAGAAAGATGAGTGGTCGGGAGAGGTATTATGGGAAAAGTTGACACTTTAGCTGGGCCTTGAAGTATAAACAAGTAAGGAGCCTCCTCAGCAGGGATAGACCCTACTGTCATCAGATGCCTAGTGCTTGTGGGATGATGTTATTTCTCATGAAGCACAGGTGTGCCTGGTGAGCAAGGCATCCACAAGGCCCTTCATGAGTGGGCAAAGCCAGGCAGGGCATTGGCCCCATGGAGCCATTCTTTATCTGGCAATAGCTTCAGACACTCCAACATTTCTGTCTCCTGTGACTTTGCCCAGCATCTTGTTTTCTTTACATGTCTCTAATTACCAGACCCAGATTTGGAGTGAATTTTGTCCTGGCCTCACCTCCTACCTCCATACTGCCCCTTTCCCAGACTCCTTCCCCCACTGTTGACTCCAAAATGTCTCTTGCTGACAAGAGTCTTCCTGTAAGACTTAAGAAGAAATAGATTTTGATAAGTGAATAAATGCTCCTGCTTGTCATAAATGAGTCTGGCAGAAAAAAAAGGCTTCAGGCTCACAGCCAGCCATTCCCTCACCTTCATGCCAAACATGAATGAGAAATGAGGATGACATGTCTATGTTCTTTTCAGAAGGGTGTGATATGGGCTGGAAGTTCTGTTTGGTGGTCTGTTGTGCTGCTATTTATTCAGTGTCACAGAAAAAGGAGATGAAATTGAGTCTGAAACTACTGTTTACTGCATTTGTTGGAGGACTCTAATACCCGTGTAGTCTCTGCACACAATAGACTTTCAAAACCATTCATTTCAGAATAAGTAGTTCATCAATGCCGGGAAAGCACCTAATCAAGTCCTACCATGCTATAGTCAACAGCAAGTTATTGGGCCAGGATCAGGAATTCAGGTAGGGATTAAAGTCAAGTTATCAGGGTAAGATTGGTTGGGGAATTAGGCAAGATAAGAAACTGATTTCAAGCACTGTTAAGTAGATTATAAAATATATAATTTCCTTGTAACAGGAAAATTATTCCCATTTAACAAAGAGGAAACAGAGGTTTAGCAGGGAGTTTTAGCCCCTAATCTTTTCATCAGTGAGGGCTGATGGGGAAGGTGTGTTCTTCCAAGTCCCCAACTAATTCAAAGTCCTCTACTCTTCCCAGTCAGGGAAAGCTGAAGATAGAATTGCTGCTGACAATCGCTCTTGACCTGCCCAGACATAGAAACTGACTCCACTCGTTCAAAGTCATCTTAGTGGTGGGAAGCAAGGGTAGTTGGAGTGAGCCCCAAGATCTCCCACTTCTAGTGGGGCTTGTGAACTGAACAGGCTGGCAGTACTAGAGCTCCCCATCAATACTTGAGCTTACGTAGGAGGAGGGATGCCATAAGAAGGAAATCTGTGAGGCTTCTTGTGTTCTCTGTCTGGGGGCTCTCTGCCAAGTAGGTGGATAGCTCTTGATGCTAAAGTTCAGTCATCAGAAGGGCTGGGAAGTAAGAGGTCCTCAGCTCCAGTTTCAGTAAATCAGAGCTACAACTGAGTTGCTTAAAGGTATAAAGATTACTAGCAAAACGACAAAGCAATTGGGAAAGTAGTACTAAGCCAGATCATGTGTTTAGAAGGTATCATTCCCTGAGGAAGGATATCACGCTTGGTAAAGTGGAGGGTCAGTGAAAGAAGGGAAGACCCTCAACCACGTATATTGACAGAGTGGCTGCAACAATGGACTCAGTCATAGCAGGGATTGTGAGAATGGTGCAGGACAGGGCAGTGTTTCATTCTGTTGTACATAGGGTCACTATGAGTCAGAACCAACTAGACAGTACCTAACAACGACAACAACAACAGATCTCTGGGACTTAAAAGAAATCTGGTGGATCCTCACCACTCCTGGAAAAGTTGTCTTTCTGTTTGGTTTCCCAAAACAGGACCCTGCCAGGCAAAGGTGATCAGCCTGAGAAGGTCTTCAGGGTCATTGGAGCTGGAATTGCAGTTTTATCACTGCCGTTTCTGTTATTTCTTTGTCATGTCATTCCCTTGTTAGAAATTTTGGGAATCTCTTATTACTTAGGTCAAGGCCAAACCTCACCCTGTCATTCTCACCTGTTTCTACCTATTAAAACATTTCCTCTCTTCATTTCACCTGGTCTGTGCCAATACCCACTGCTGCTACCACCACACCACCACCACCACTGCCACCACTCTGTGTTACTTTATTGTGCTTCTCTCCTGGAATGTGCTACCTGTCCTTTTTTAAGTAGATACCAACTGACAGAGTGTGCAGAAGGAAGAACACAGTTTAGGAGACTGCTGGTATCCAGGGCATTCTGGAATTGAAGGTAGTCTGAGCTGCAGAGGGACCCTTAGAGTGAGTTTATGGGTACCACCAGATGTTGGTGACATTTTTGGATAATTTCACACAAAGACTGGGCAGAAGGACCATAGCAGCTAAGACAAAAGTCTGGGCACTGAGCCTATGAGAGGGATGGAGCAGAAATGTGGGCTACAGGCACCAGGAAGGAGGGAGCTGTCTACTCAGGTCAGTGCAGCTCAGATATCTAGCTGGACACAGGGCCTAAGAGGCCATTGGTGACTTTGGAGAGAGCAGTTTCAGGAGCCAGGAAGTGGACTGAGGATTGAGTACTGCTAAGAAATTAGAGACACTGGACATCTTTCCAGGAGTCTGGCTCAGAAGAGTGGTGAGAGAAGGATCCCTCCAGCAGCCTGGGTTTCCCTACCCTCACCAAGGGGAATGAGGAAATGAGGTCAGGTCAGAGTGGGTCTGTGTCTGCAGGGTTGGAGCAGAGAACCCCGTGGTGATAAAGATGACATGAAGGCAGCCTAGATCTTGTGCCTCTGAGCAGGGAGCAACTGAGGAGAGCTGCTCTCCTGGTGTTGGACTGTGCTGGGAGCAAGAAAGAACCCATTACATGTGTAACCACTGAGAATTTGGGGTTTATTTCTTACTGAAGCATAACTGAGCCCATCCTGACAAATAAAGGTGAATGGGCAGCAAGTGGGTGGATTAAGGTTAATGGAAGTTTTGAGTATGTTTGTTTTCAGAGAGGAGAGACTTGAGCATATTTGTTATAGGCTGAGGGAAGGGTCCCGTAGAGGGGCACTATGGAGATGCAGGGATAGGTTACAAGTCAGGTGGGAGGCATGACCATCTCTGATGTTGGTTGGCATTTGTTCTTCATCAGACTGCTGGGTTATTTGCTTTGGGAGGCACCTCTTGTATCTCTTTGTGGCCCTGACAAAGTCATCTGTCCTCCCCAAACTCCCATTACCTTGGCCACTTGACTAGAGGCTGTCAGTATGTGAGTGTCTTACTTCCTTGTAAATTAAGTTTAAGGTAGCAAAGATAGCATAAGTTTCTTGCATCCTCCACAGTATTTGGTGGGAGCTCAAGTTCAACTCTGCATACACAAAGTGTTGAATATGCCTTACAGCAACCCTGGAAGGTAGAGTTTCTCTCTATCACAGAATGCTAAATGATTTGTTCCAGGTCATAAAGCTCAGCGGTGATGATAGATACACACATGCTGGCCAGCCCAGATGCTGACCAAAGTCAGACTCATTGCCTTTTTCCCACTGATCTTGACTGTTCTCCTGAAAAGAGTTTGTTATCCACCCATCCTTGCCTCCCCAGCCTCTTGACCTCACTAGATTAACATTCTCTCTCTCTCAGTGTTGGCTCCTGTACAGGGCCAGAAGAGCTACAGATAGAATTATTTGTGTGCTTATAAAAATAACTATTTGTACCTTAAACATATGTATGTAATTTTTAATATGCGTGGACATATGTGTAAACACTATCTGGAATAGGCAAGGAACACAGTGGGTAAATCCCACCTTCATTGCTAACTACATGGTAAGGATCAAAATTAATCCAGTTTCTACCTGGAAATGGATCCAGTCTTCACCTTTCTACTTTTCCATCCTCAATTCCAGTCACCTAAGTGGCATTTTCTCTCTCTCTTAACCCCAGCCAGTCAGAGCTGGATCAGAGCTCACAGGTTAGAAAGACACCTTCCTTCACACTGCCAAATTGGCAGATGCCAGCCCTGCTGGCTCTCTCTGCCCCTATGGGTTTATTAATTTGCTGAAACAGCTTACATGTTTTTGAAATTATACCATGCTTACTACAGATTTATTACAACCAGAAAGGATATACATATGAAGAGTTGCATAGAGTGAGGTCTGAGAGAAGTCAAAGCGCAGGACTTCCATTTCCCAAAATGGAACATGTTACCCTCTCCTATGCATGATAACCAATGAGGAAGCTCCATCTGAGTCTCAGTGTTCAGGGATTTTATCAGACTTATACAAAATGGCTGTACAAATCACATCATGCCTCACGAGGTTTAGTCAGCGTTTGGCCTTCAGATGGTCTGGTCAGCCCCCACTCATTGACCTCAGGTATTGGTCAGCTTGAAAAAAACTTAGGTCAAATTTCTTTTCTGCAAGGTAATTCCACACCTCACACTGTCTGTGGTAGTTATGGTTGTGTGTCAACTTGGCTAGGCCTGGTTGAGTGGCTGGGCAGCTGGTGGTAGTTATTCCCCATGATGAGATTGGCAATCAACTCCATGGTGGGCTCTACTACAAGCAGCTGAGTAGCTGCCTTTGGAATGTGATCTGCTTCCTGTATATAAGCAGAAGCCTTGGGGAATGGTCTGTAGCCTACAGCACGTTTGGACCTTGCATGTAGCCATGTTGTTGCTCAGCAGCCTGCTATGCTCTGCCGACCTTGCAACTTACAATGGACTTAAGTTAATGGCCTGCCATGTGGTTTGGTAACATCAGGACTGTGCCTTTTTACTTGTTAACCTTGGGGCTTCTCAGCCTCAGCAGCCAGCAGCTGTCTGAGTGAGAAAATGCCTCTAGCTCCAGTGGGCTGGGAACAGGAGGCAGAGCTGGGCCCCAAGGTGGAGGGGCTTTCACCTAGCCCCTAGAGCCTGGCATTTTGAACTTGGACTTAAAGCCTCCAAACTGTAAGAAGAAACTCCTGTTTGTTAAGGCCATCCCATTTGTGGTATATTCCTGTCAGAGCAGCACCAGGTAACCAGAACACTGTCAAATAACAAAACTTCCCTCACCCATTAGGTGCATTCCTAGAAATGTTTCCCCCCTTTTGCAGGAAGTCCTTTCCAGCTAAGGAGGTGTAAATGGGGGGTGGGGAATGGGGTGGCACCATGTTGTCCAAGGCTGCTGGTGTGGGACTTTGCTTTTTCTTTTCTCCTGCCTTCTCCTTTGACCCTCTCTTTCCCCTTTTTTGTCACCTTTGTCCATGTGCACAATTTCTTCCTTACTAGTATGTTGTGGCAGCCTCTGAAACCTATTCAGCCCTGTATCCTTTCTCACTGCATAGCCAAAGCCTGATTTCATTCAGGGCCCAGCCCTAGGGCATGAATTATGATTGGGCTAATCCTGTTGGAATTGTCACCTTCCATTACCACTGACTGGATTCTGTGTGAATCTATGATCTAGGTCTGGCCAACAAAATGTAAGAAGTCTGCTAGAGAGTAAGTAAAGTTTTACTTCCCCAGCAGAAAGAAATACAGAAGGACTAGTTCTCTTCCCTTCCTTTGATATGGTGTGAGGATATAATTTGTAGAGCTTGGCTATCATGTGACCCTGAGGACAAAAGCCAACACACACAAAGATGGCAGAACAGGAAGGTGGAAAGATGGTCCTTGATGTGGATCACATCACTGAACTATCCAATTCAGGAACTGCCTACTACCAACTCCTCATGATTCTAGATAATAAAATTCTTAATTTTTTTAGCCTTTTTAAAGTATTATTGCCAAAGGGGCAATAAGGCCACATCTTCTGAACTCCTCTAACCCCACAAGAGGAAGACAGAATCACCATCAGTAGCCTAAAGCCTATCCCTGCGAGGCCAGACATACTGCCTCCCTCCAGCCCTTTCACCAACCCAGACACCAACCGTTCTTCCTGCAGCACCCGCCACCTCTCTTCTGGGTTCTATAATTCCCTGCAGTGGCCACACAGAACTCACATATTATGGGGTTTATTAGGGAAGAAACAGGCTGCAATTCAAGTTCAGGAACACACTTCTTCTCTCTCAGCCCGCCATCTCTCAGCCGACAGTCTCTTTTAGTCTTTATCCCAGCAGTGTGTGTCTCTCGATGTCTCTCTCTCTCTCTCTCTCTCTCTCTCAGCAGTGTGTGTCTCTCAGGAGAGTGTTTCTCTCAGCAGCACATCTTTCTCAGCCAGCAGTCAGATAGATTCCTTCTGCTTCTAGAAGGGCTTCTTTTCAGCCTGGCAGAGTGGCCTGGCTAACCAATCCCAACATCAGAATTCTATACACTTGAGAGTGAACTTCCCAGAAGATTGCTTTGTGCAACTCCCAACAGAAATACCCACCATGGATAACTTTAACAATCAGAAGCTACTCAGTTGCTCATGGCAAATTCCACCATGGAGTTTAGAAAGACTTAGGGCTAAAAAAGCCATACCAGGTAATTTAGTACACCACAATTATTTTTCTGTTATTTACTGTTCAAGCATCCCAACTGATTTATACATCTCTTGGCTCCAGGTAAGCTATAGATGAGGTGAACTTGTCATCTAATGGCAACCAAAGCAAGGCTGCAAGAGATCATCTAATCTCCCAGACAGAAGGCTTAGGGTGGGATGGAGGAAAGACAGACTTTAATCTATCTTCCATGTGCTATGAAGGAATATAAAGCAGAGTAAGGGATATTTGAGGGGTGATCTTTCACACAGGATGGTCAAGAAAGTCTCTTATAAAGTTACCAGGAAAGAGCCAGGGAGGGAGCCCTGTGGAGATCCAGAGGCAGAGAGAATGCTAAGTGCAAGTTAGCAAATTCATCTAGACTTAGATGAATTGAGAGCTAGGGAGAAGTAATTTATTGCTATTCCACTGTATTTAAGTCATCGAGAGAGCTGTTAGACCTAGAACTACACAAAAGAAGGAAAAATGTAGATATTAAATTTTTCCCACATTCAAGACAAGATGAATTTAATATTTGTCTCCTTTTGAACTTTATATTCTAAATAAATATTTGAGTCTGACTTCCCACATAGAAAAACTTGGAGGTGAGAGAATAGTTATGGATGCCATTGACTGAGCAAAGATCTTTGAGCATTTTGGCTTTGTGGTCAAGTGACCACTGGGGGGCAATAGAGCCTCATGAGCCATGCCTGTCTGGCACAACACAGGTCTGCTGCCCCTGTGGAGTTTATTCTGGTTTGGGATGTTACCCTTCAGATACACTTCCCAAACAGATTAAAGCTGATGTGACAGAGCAGAGACACAGACCTTGTACCTGACCATCATGGCCTGGTCTTTCAAAGAAGGGTCTTCACAATTGTGTTCCCTTACCGGAGTCTAATGAGAGCCACTCTGAGCTAGGTTCTGGAGCAAGGGGCAAAGGAGCCCTGTTGCATGGAGACAGCACCCTGTGAGGGGCAACTGGAAAATTTATGTCAGATGTAAAAATATGAGGGGCTGAATACTAAGAAGAAAACAAAGGGTAAAGGGGAGAATGCTAGTTTATGTGGAAGAGTCAGGACAAGCCTCTCTGCTAAGAGCCATTTGAGGAGGAACAGAAGAGAACCCAGGGAGAGCCAAGCAGATGTCTGCGGGCACAGCATTCCTTCAGAGGGAACAGCAGGGCAAGTGCCTGAGGCAGGGGCCACCTTGAGTCTTCAAGAAGTTGGTCAGTGTGGCTAGGAGTGAGGGAGGAAGGAAGGGAGAAGGTGAGGTCAGAGAGATGGAGCTGCCTTGTAGGAGGTGAGGATTCCAGCTGTCACTGGAATGCTGGGGAAAGCCATTGAAGGGCGTTGGTTAGGGGATTAATCTTGACACTGTGCAGAGAAGACAGACTTCAGAAGACATAAACCTCAGCTCTCCCAAGAGTTTAAATGTAGTAGGGTAGCAATAAGCTACCCCTCCTATACTTCTCTATTCATCTCTCAACCCCTTCAAGGCCTACTTGAAATCCTATGTCCTTCAGAAAGCCTTCCCTGACTACGCCATCTTTGAGTAGCTTGCTGTGCTCTGACATATAACTTGTGTAAAGTATCTTTACAGTTTTCATTCCCTTGTAATATGTTTCTGTTGCCTTTTGGAAAATCCTGTGTTTAACTTTGTGTGCTTACCCTTTACTCCTTAAGCCCTTCCAGTCCACAGCCCCTTCTCTCAGCACTAGTTAGGGCCTGAAGCAACACCAGCCTTCAAGGTAGGCCTACTATCACCCTACAGAGGAGGAGGAGTCCATAGTGGCACAAAGCATTAACACTCTGCTGCTAACCAAAAGGTTGGTGGTTTGAGATCACCCAGAAGCAACTCAGATGAAAAACCTGGTGATCTTACCAAAAATAAGCCATTAGAAACCCTATGGAGCAGTTCTGTTGTGACACACATGAAGTCACCATGCATTGGAATCTGTTGTTGTTAGGTGCCGTTGAGTCAGCTCTGACTCATAGTGACCCTATGTACACAGAATGAAATAGTGTCCAGTCCTGTATCAGCCTCACAGTCCTTGCTATACCTGAGCCCATTGTTGCAGCCACTGTGTTGATTAATCACTGACCCTCCACTTTACTAAGCATAATATCCTTCTCCAGGGTCCAGATGCATCACAATATACTTGATAACAATTGGTTTTGGTGCATGGGAGGAGCAAGGCTACCTCTGGGCTAAGAGTTATTGAGGTGTACATATGTCTCTAAATGACAGATGGAAAGTTATTTCAAAGTATAAGAAGACAGCTTGCCGGTGGACAATGCTGTTCTCGGGAAATTTCAGTCTCCTCACCTCTGTGGGCTCCTGGCCTAGAGCTCAGTCACCCTTTTTCCTTCTTTTCCCTCAGATCTATACCAGCTTTTAGGAAAGGCACTGGCAAACATATTCAAACTAAGATGGGAATTATAACAGTTAAAAGTCTCATGTGTCAAGGGTCAGTGACACATGTGACTTATAGCTGAGAAAGAATGTTTAGCATCAAAACCAAATGAAACACATATTCTTCTGAAAGCTTGTTGTCTGGAAGCCCCACTATCATATAGAGTAGGTGCTCTCAGAGAGCAAGATGGTAGTATTCCAGTGAGTTGGCCCCAACAGAGCAAGAAACAGCAGCCTAACTTACCAGGAAGCCATTCACATTGGTGGTTCTGCTGATGGAAGCTCACCCTACTGGACATTTGAACATTATCTCTGCCCTATTAGAAGGAAGGAGTTGGAAATCACTGAGCTAGACAACCAGCAACTCTGATTATAGGGAATGCTACTCTGGAGAACCACCAAGACATCTGTTGGGCCAAGGGGCTTCATCACCTTAGGAAAGGAGCCACTAAAAAGGATACCCCCAGGTCCATGACAGCTGTGGTTTCACACCTCTTGGCCACACCCCCCCCCCCAATAAGAAATGCATTGTATGTTGCAATCCAGTGTAGGAACACATACAACTAAAAACATTTTTCATGAAACAGTACTTGCCCTGGATTGTGTTTCTATTCTATTCTGATTCATCTTAAAAGCATGCTTTATCTGACCCACAAAATTTATATCCCAACTAGGAAGTAATTGCAGTTTGGAAAGTACCACCCTAGATGGTCAGAGACAAGGGTGACAGGTTTGGAGTGGCTGGGAGGCATATCACTGGAGCCCCTCGTCATAGAGAGGAGTTGGGTGGAAGGAAGAGTTGGGCTTTAGCCTGATGTGAAATGGTAATTCAAATCACAGGCTTCTAGACTAGCTCACATCCGTGACTGAAGTCAAATGGACTTTGAACATCCAAAATGAATTTAATTTTCTCCATTTGCAGTAAAATTAGAAGACAGATTCTACCACAGATGGCTCTGGCCCTGCTGTGGGTAGCAGCATTTCATCTCTTTAAACCTGCTCTCCTGTGTCTGTGGGTCTTCAGCAGAGGCTGTTTGGAGAGCTGTTTGAAATTCAAATGAGCTTTCTGAGTTTATTTAATTTGTAAAATTCCTAGTCCTTTCACACCCTTTCAACATTGGACCAGAGACAGCTCTTTCTTTATATCCCAGCAACTTAAGTTTACTTTTCAAATAAAAGTCTGTTTTCCCATAAAATGCTGAAGGTTTTATACTGTGTGTGGAGGAATGAACTCTGTTTTTAAGAATTTAATTTGGAGTCTCCAAGTCTTCGATGTCCATGCCAATGGCTTTCCATGGTCAGTAGCTGCCAGCTCCAACTGGTTCCCAAAGAACAACTTTAGGCAGTTAGACAATTTGGTTATGTCAGAAAGGACCATTGTACGTAAATATAGAGCTGTACCAATTACTCAGAGGTCACACCTAAGTAATTTTCATCCTCTAGATTTGAGATCCGGACACTTCCCACTCCTCAACAGACCCATTGATGCTCTCTTAGTCTTTTCTTGCACCTGATCATTCAATTTACTATCACACAGGGACCTACCAGGAAGATGGAGATGACTCTAGGTATTTAAGACAGATGGAGCTTAATGCAAGAATTATATATATATAATTATATGATTGGGTGGTTATAAAAGTGATAGAAATGCTGAGAAGCCAAACAAACATCTGGTAACAAGGGCCAAGTAACAAAAGTCCTCTGCTACCCTGGGTGGGAGATAGAAGGAAAGAGGTGGCACAGAAGGAACCTTAGGCCAGGGGCAGGAACTGTGGTTGGTCTCTGTGGCTGGAGCTGGAGCCAGACCTGCTGCCCAGGACTTCTTTCCCCCAGCTCCGAATCTTGTGGCAGGGTCTTCCTTAGGTGAACCCTGCTGGGAGCCAGTTGAAAAGGAAACTGGATGAGGAAGCTTCAGGTGTGGGCCCTTGTGTGCCCAGGGCAGGGAACCAACACAACTAGTGAAAGTGTGGCCAACAACGTCATGCACCTGGGCACTGTGCAGGTACATGGCATACCATGGATGGAAACAAGTCCCCCAGATATGCATCCAGAACATGCCCCACATTGCTGGGACAGAATCCTCAGTAAAATGTTAAGTGGACTACTGGAAATGAAGACTGGACAAATTTTGTTCATGATGCAGATAGACAGATACACTAATAGCCTCACATCTACCTCTTCATATTGTTATTGTTGTTAGGTGCCATAGAGTTGGTTCCAACTCATAGTGACCCCACGCACAACAGAATGAAACATTGTCTGGTCCTGCACCACTGTCATAATCATTGCCGTGTCTGAGCCCATTTCTGCAGCCATTGTGTCAATCCACCTTATTTTCGCTAATCCTCTACTTTACCAAGCATGATGTTCTTCTCCTTGGACTGGTCCCTCCTGATAACATGTCCAAAGTACATGAGAAAAAGTCTTGCCATCCTCACTTCTAAGGAGCGTTCTGGCTATACTTCTCAAAAGACAGATTTGTTCATTCTTCTGTAAATCCATGGTGTATTCAATATTCTTCAACACCATAATTCAAATGCATCAATTTTTCTTCACTCTTCCTTTTTACTGTCCAGCTTTTGCATGCATATGAAGTGATTGAAAACACCATGCTTGGGTCAGGGGCACCACAGTCCTCAAAGTGACATCTTGACTTTTTAACACTTTAAAGAAGTCTTTTGCAGCTCCCAATACAGATGAGATATATTGATATACATGTACATATACATATACATATACATGTATATGGGAGCTCTGGTGGCATAGTGCCTAAGGCATTTGACTGCTAACCAGAAGGCTGGCAGTTCAAACTCACCAGCCACTCCTTGGAAGGAAGGTTGGGCAATCTACTTCCCTAGTGGTACCACCTCGGAAACCCAAGGAGGGGGTTCCTATGAGTCGGATCCGACTCGACAGCAGTGAGTTTGGTTTCTCTAACCTAGGGCCTGCTTCTCTGAACTGGAAGCAGTCCTTCCTTCGGATACCACATATTTACCTCTCACTCAGATGTCTGCACCAGTGTTCTTTTATCAGAGCAGCCATTTATTTGTACAAAGGGATAGAGGAAGGTGACAGAACTTGAACCAGCCTTGGAGGTCAGGTGGGCACTAGTTAAGTGTAGCATCTGAGTTCATTGGAAATGTGAGAGAAGGCAGGTCTGGAGGCAGGAAAGTGTGGGAGATGTGAATAAGGATGCAGCCTCCCTTGGGGATGCTCATGGGTGCTATAGGAATAGCCCTGAGTCCATCCCCAAATGTTACCAGATTCCAGAGTCACCATGTACTTGACTAAATGAGATTTGGTTTATTTTGTCCAAGTCTAACATATCAGCAGTGTCCAGGAGGCACTGTTCCAAGGTTACAAAAGTGCACTCTGCCCTTCCCAGGCCTTTCCTGAGCAGCCCTTGCTCTGCCAAGACCCTATGCTCTATGGGGAGAGTTCCCAAGCCAGGGCTGGAGCCTCTGGATCGTGGCAGCTGATGAGGTCTGAATCCTAGGATTGACCAGATCTAAAAAAAAAAAAAAAAATGTAACTCATCCTGTCTGCCCACAAAGAAAGGAAAAGTATGTGTGGCATCCAAGTTTCCTGAAAAGTTCATCCAACACATTGCAGAGTTATGTGGCCTGGCACTGTGAGGGCTCCAGGGAATGCGCCCCCTGGTGGGCACCACATGGACATTCCTGACAGGAGGGGCCATGGTTCTTTCCAGAGTCCCCTCCTTGCCCTCAGCAAGTGGTAAAGTTCTCAAGTGAGGGCCCGCTTGACTGGTGTTTCCACCCACAGGAGATGATAAAAAGAGATGCTAATAAGGGCTACATTCTTGCCCTGTCCAGTTTATTTCTTAATTATTTTTGAAGATAGCATTTTATTTTGATAATTTCAAACTTACAGAAAAGTTGCAAGAATATTATGAAAAATTATCATGTACCCTTCACCCAGTTCTCAAATGTCAATATTTTACTATATTTGCTTTATATCCTCTCTCTCTAAGTGTATAGATACATGTTTGTGTTTACATGAAACCTGACCATTGAGATAAGGTGCAGATAATTCCTTTTTAGCCCTAAATACTTCAGTGTATATTTCATAAAAACAAGAGCATTCACTTAACCACAGCATAATTACGCAAGTCAGGAAACTAACATCAACACAATATTATTAGCTAAGCTACATACAGATTTCACTCACATTTCACAGATTACCTCAACACTATCCTTTTTTTGGAAGAGAAAATTGCATGCAGTACATTTAGTTGTCTCTCTTCTCCCTAATCTGGAGCAGTTCCTCAAGTCTTTTCTTGTCTTTCATAACACTTTTGGAGAGTGCAGCCGGTTATTCCATAGAATATCCTTCAGTTTGGTTTCTATGAGACTTCCTCATGGTTAGGGTCAGTGGAAGAGTCCTTGCAGGCACAAACTGTTGAGCACTTGACTATGAGTTGAAAGATTGGCTGTTCAAACCCATTCAGAGTCACATCCAAAGGCAAGCCTGGCAGTCTGCTTCCAAAAGGTCACAGCCTTGAAAACCCTATGAAGCAGTTCTACTCTGCACACATGGGGTCTCCATGAGTCAGAGTCAACTCAATGGCAACTAACAAGAGAGTCATGGGAGGCCATGCATGTGAGCTGTGTGTTCATCCCCACATAAGGGTACTATGGGGATACAGCCCACTTTGGATAAAGCAGATGTCTGCCTGTACCACGGCCAGGTTCTCCACAGTAAAGTTATTTTTCTTCCCTTTGTAGTTCATAAGGGAGCCCTGGTGGCACAGTGGGTAAGCTCTCAGCTGCTAACCGAAAGTTCAGCAGTTTGAACCTACCAGCTGCTCCATGGGAGAAAGATGAGGTAGTCTGCTTTCATAAAGATTTACAGCCTTGGAAACCCAATGAGGCAGTTCTACTCTGTGCTATAGAGTTGCTATGAATCAGACTTGACTTGACTTGACAGTGGGTAGTTCGTAAATAGTCCATGGGGAGCTATTCTGAAACTATACAAATATGCTCTTTCTCATCAAGCATTCACTTGCTGGTTTTAGCATCAAACAGTGGTATTTGCCTGAAACTTTACTATAATGGTTGCAAAATAGTGATTTTCTAGTTTCATCACTAATTCTACACTGATCTTCCTTCTATCCCTATGTATATATATGTAGCTAGCTAGCTAGGTATGTGTGTATACAATTATATGTATTTATTCTGGGCTCAGGGATTCTTATTTTATTCAATGGACTTTAATTATTATTATCATATTTATTCTGATCCTCAAATTGTTCTAGACTTGGTCAGGAGGAGCCCCTTCAAACTGGTTCCTGTGTCCTTTGTTTTAAGAACTTCCTTACTTGCTGGTACAATAGTGTTCCAGGCTTATTTTGTACTTTCTCCTGCTTCAGTCCCAGAATCAACCATTTCCCCAAAGAGCCCTTGTTACTTTTAGTGGAGAACAGTATTTAGAAAACAGGATCTAGACAATAGGTGTGCTCATTGCTACTGGGCATCACTGCTGTCTGTCTATCTATCTGTGGATCTGTCTATCATCTAGCTATATTGTTGTTGTTAGCCGGCATCAAGTCAGCCCCAATTCCTGGTGATACCATGCACATCAGAATGAAATCCTGCCTAGTCCTGCATGTCCTCATGATCAGTTGCAGATCAGAGTTTTCATTGGCTGATTTTTGGAAGTACACCCACTCCTCACTTATCGACATGGGTTAGTTTCCAAAGACCAGGTCATAATGTGAATATTAGCATTGTGCAAACATGGAGGATGACCAATTCAGATCACAAAATGGAAGATGACTATATCATCACATAACTGCCAAGCCGCTAAGAATCATGGCCCAGCCAAACTGACACATAAACTTAATCATCACAGCCAGCCCTACTCTCACCTCATACGTAAGCATTCTTTACTGCCAGATAGATGTATGTCATTAATGCATAAAATACTTAGGTGGTAGATTTTTTACTATTGTTGTAAAAGCAAAATGTTGGATGGCAAGATAGTTGATAAGTGAGGAGTAAGTGTAGAACACCAGGCCTTTCTTCCTATAGGCCTTTTTTCCCTAGCCCATCTGAGTCTGCAAGCTCCATGAAACCTGTTCGGCATCATAGCAATATGCAAGCCTCCACTGACAGACAGGTAGTGGCTGTGCATGAGGTACATTGACCAGGAATCAAACCCTAGTCTCCTGTGTGGAAGAAGAGAATTCTACCACTGAACTAATGGTGTTTCTCATTCATAAAAACATATATCTCTCTATGTTTTTTATATGTAGCTGTATGAAAAACCATAAATTCATACTGATAATTCTAATCCCAGTCAACAGCACAAGGTTTATTCTGGTCTGTCCCGTTCCCACTACCACAATATGCTTACTTATTTCTTTAATACTAGAATACACAAAGTGATTTCAAAATTGCTAATCTAGGCATGTATATTTTCTTATTTTACTTTCTCCATTATATAACATAGCAGTATATAGATATATTTGTACTTTACTTTTTTTCACACAGTACTGTATCCTGGAAATCACTTCTTATTGGTTCAAAGAGATCACCTTCACTCTTTTTTACAGATACATAATGCAGTATCATGTAGATGCACCTTCTTTTTTGTTTGTTTTTAATTTTATTTTTAGTGAAAATATAGACAGAAACCTGCTTCTATTCCAGTTTCTGGACACAATGGTCAGTGACATTAGTTAAATTCTTCACATGGTGTCAGCATTCTCTTTATTTCTGTTCTAATTGTTTCATTTCCATTTACCTAATCTCCCTGCCCCCCCACCATCCCTCACTTTCTCACCTATTCTTTAAAATAGCTGTTGACCCTTTGGTCTTACTATATATATATATATTTTAAAATTTATTTATTTTTATTTGGGTGAAGATTTACAGAGCAAATTCACTTTCCATACAGCAGTTCACATATACTTTGT
>NW_006921851.1:1873025-1887416 GCF_000298275.1 Orycteropus afer afer | reverse complement strand
TCTGCTAGTTGGGGTTTAGTCCACTTTTGTATCCTTCCCTTCAAGGCTCAGGGGTCCAAGATTATCTTCTGTGTCTGTGTTAATTGATTTCCCTTTTCTTTGTTGAAGAGCGTCTGTGCAGTCCTTGTGCCTAGTCCGCCATTTTGCCGGAACTCCTAGATAATTTTTTAAGTAACACAATACTCAAGGGTAACAATCTTTACTCTTTAGGCTAAACTGTTACTCTTAGTTTAAAGGTGATTTCTAGGGATGGTTTCAATTCAAGGTTTGAAGAGCAACTCAGGGCCACAGTCTTCTCCAGAATCAATAGTCTCAGTAAGTATGGATCCTTTAAGAATGTAAAGTTCTGTTCCACATTGTTTTCCCTTCTTATCAGGGCTTCTCTATTATGTTCCTCATCAGAATGTTCATTAGTAGCTGAACACCATCTAGTTCTTCTGGTTTCAAGGTAGGGGTGGCAGTGGTTCATGTAGACAGTTTTTCCTATAGTCCAGTTCCTTCTACTTTCTTTGATTTTATTTGACCACATTACTATATATATATGAGGAGCTCTGGTAGCATAGTGCCTAAGGCACTTAACTGCTGACCAGAAGGCTGGTGGTTCCAACCCACCAGCCACTCCTCGGAAGGAAGATTGGGCAATCCTACTTCTGAAATGATACTGACTCAGAAACCCAAGGAGGGGTCGCTATGAGTCGGGGCCGATTCAACGGCACCTAACAACAACAACAAGTATATATATAAGCATTTAGGTTGTTTTCAATGGTGCAGTGCACAACCTTATGAATGTCTATTTTTGTATTATTGGAGGTAGATCTTCAGGCTAAATTCCTAAAGTAGGATTGCTGGATCAAAAGGTAAACACACATGTGGCTGTATTAGATACAGTTGGATTCCCCTCTATACAGTTGCTGCAGTTTGCATTTCTACCAGCACTGTCTGAAAGTGTCTGTTATTTCACAATAAGTTAGACGTTAGGTTAAAACTTTCAGTTTAATTGGTGGGAAATAAACTCTGTGTCTTAAATCTGAAAACAACTAGGGAGAAGCTATAAAAGTAGGGTTTTACAGGAATAAAGGACAGTTGCCCGTAGAAATTCTTCACCAACAGTGTTATTAGATTTTTTAATTTTTGCCAATCTGGTGGTTGAGAAATGGTATCGAAATGTTTTCAATATTTCAATGCATTTCTATTATGATTGAAGTTGGACATATTTCTTATGTTTAAGGGCCATTTTCATATCTCTTGAGAATTGTCTATTCATGTCTTTTGCCCATTTTTCTTTCTTTTTTTTTTCATTCTTTTCTCCTCAATTCATAAGAGTTCCTTATATATGAGGGACATCAGCCCTTCTTCTGTAATCTATGTTACAAAGATTTTTTCCCAGTGTGCCATTTGTCTGTTGATTTTGTGTATGATGTTGTTTGACATGGCTGTCAATCTTTTTTATTTTCATGTAGTCAAATTTATCCATCTTTTCTTTTCTTGTATCTCACTTTCAGCCATTGTTAGAAAGCCTCTCCTTCAATCCAGATCATAGAATTTATCCCTGTTTTCCTTGAATATTTGTAGGATTTAATTTTCCATTTGGAGTGTTCTCCCTTGCATATGATATAAGGTGCCTTAACTCTTTTAATAATAACAATGCAATTTTTGCACATACCTACTCTGGTGTTATGTGGCTCTGCTCAGGTAGGCTTGCTTCCCCTACTGCAGCCCAGACTATGGAATGCTTTCTGCTGCTATTTAATCTTCAGAGGTGGTGGGAATAGGCAACCCACTGAGTTATCAGCTGTTAAGCTGAAAATGAAGCTTACCATGCCCTGTGTTTTGGGACTGAACAAGGCTTAGTCTGTAATTTTTCCCCAATTAAAATTGAGGCCATGGGTAACTGTGATGGTAGGTTAGAACTTTGGTTTTAGTGTAATTGATGGGAAATAAACTCTGTGTCTTAAATCTGAAAACTGGGGGAAGCTATAAAATTAAGATTTTATAGGGAGGAGGGACAGTTGCCAGTAGAAATTCTTCTTGTCCTCTCTCTTGAATGATGGTAGCCAAAGATTTGAGAAATGACAGGAAATTGAGCTTGAGCCTCAAACTTGAAAATGAGCAGGGACCTTGAGGCCTAGGCCTAAAATCAGGTGGTGGGGGTTGCAGGTTGGCTGGGAGGTCCAGCAGAATTGCCTCAAAATCCACCAGTTATGAGTGAGAAGACCTTACTTAAGTGTTGTTTTTAGAGAAAGAGGGAGGAAGGGGCGGGGGAGAGAAGAGGGAGGGTGAAGCAAGGCTAATTTGAATGGGTGGGGAAAAGAATGAAAATGCTCAGAACCACCTCTGCCAAAGTGAGTGCATATGACCTGATGGTTTTAAGTCCACGTGGATCCCTGAAACACTAGAGATTTTAAGCTCATTCTTTTTTCTGGATTTAAGACAAAAGCACATATTAGATCTACTCCCTGAATCAATTCACAAGCCATGCTTTGTCAGTGGCTGTGTCTGGGAGAAGCTTTGCAAAGCCTGATCCAGGTTTGGCCCTACCTCTGGTCATGGAGTTCATTTCTGTCCCAAATAGTTAGAAATAGCACATACTTTGAATTTATCTTCCTTCTGTGCTGATCAGAAAGTTGGCCCTTGGCATTATCCCATGGGGAAAATCCATATAAACTGGTTTAGATTACATGTCCAGGCTGGTCATATGGAATATACTCGTTCCTGTCATCTCCCTGGTGCCGGCCCAAGGCAGAATTGCGACTGGTGGTCACCTGATAGACTCAAGCAAGGAACACCCATAGGAGCTCTTTAGGACCTGTGGATTCCAGCCATAAGTGGATGGACCACCTGCTATGAGGTGGATCAGCTGAGGCCAGGCAGGATACCATAGTCCCTGGAGTTGCTCTCAGGGAACAGCCCCAGTGACCTGCCTAAGGTTGGGGGTTAGAGGGTCTTTGTATGCCCCAGCTGTAGAGTCTACATCTTAATGACCCTGTCACAACCTTCCCTGCTGGTGGGTGCCTCTCCCCTCATCTGTCTACCATCCATGCTCTCTTTGTGAATTAACTGCCAATAGGCCTGAGCCAGGCAGGCAGAATTACCCTTTCCATTGTACCATTTCTCTCCCTTTAGGTCCTTCTCTCCTTCCTCAGGCAGATGGACTTGTGATCAGGACCCTGATGGCAAGGTTTTGATGGCCAAAACTGCTTTAGTGAGTTGCCCCAGGCAATCACTTAAACATGTTGAAAAGGAGCTTGGGAGGGGATGGGTAGCAGGGGCTACAGTTCACTGACTCAAAGGCAGGACCATCTTTGTGGTAGAAAGAGATAGCAGGAGAAGATGAGGGACAAGGGGATGGTGTCATTACCCCTCTAATAGTTGCTTCTCATTCAAACAGTAGAGAGTAGCTCAGGGTTTCCTGTTGGCTGGCATTAAGTTGGCCCTTGACTCATGGTGACTCCATACACAACAGAACAATGCCTCATCCTAAGCCATCTCCATTACTGGTTGCAGATAAGACTATTGTACTCTATCGTGTTTTCACTGACTGGCTTTCAGAGGTAGATCACCAAGCCTGTATTCCTAATCTGTCTTAGTCTAGA
The DNA here is from genome assembly GCF_000298275.1 of Orycteropus afer afer. Lineage (NCBI taxonomy): Eukaryota > Metazoa > Chordata > Mammalia > Tubulidentata > Orycteropodidae > Orycteropus > Orycteropus afer. The sequence goes on along the minus strand of NW_006921851.1, from coordinate 1,883,823 downwards.
AGCTCCACTGACACCGTTCATCATCACGGCAACATGGAAGCCTCCACTGACAAATGGGTGATGGCTGCACTTGAGGTGTGTTGACTGGGATTCATCTCTTAAAAGGTTTCAGAGAGGAGAGAGAAAAAACCACCAACTGTAGAACATCTGTTTCTGAGTCCACCGTCTGACCATTAGGAGTTCTCTAGCTTGATTGCAGCTTCTTCTGCTGTTGAGTGGGGTCTCATATTTCAAGAACTCCTCTCCTGACATGAAGACCCCTGAAGGCCCCTTCCCTTCTAGCCTGTAAGTTTCTGTGAAAAGAGCCTTTGGCCTCTTCTTCACCCTCGATGCTTCAGAGCACCCTGGGCCAGCCGCAAGTGGTCCAAAGGCTGGGACACTGGGTTATAGAAGCCTTTGTAAATTATTAGCAAATTCTCCTCCTGTCATCACTGAGGGAAGGTTGGGATGAGTATCCCCGATTACTCTCTGCAGAGAGACATGAGAGGTGAGAGAGAGCAAGAGGTGTCCTTTCCTTCTGCTGTTGGTAAGACAGTGCTTCTCAGCCTTTTGTCTGGAAATTACCACCTAAAGAGTCTTTTTAGACATGTTTTTTCTAATTGCCCGTAATGAAATAAAAAAAAAAAAAAAAAATCACAACCCAGATATACTGTATATTTGTTTATGTACTGTATGTATATCTATTCTTTATATATAAAAGAGCAAGATTTTTTTTAACCCCCCACCAAGAACCAATTTTTGTCTCCTTGGGGAAAACCTCCCCCACTGAGGGTGGTGCTTTTAACAGAATATAATTTGAGAGGAGCGATGGTCGCATAGTGCCTAAGGCATCTGACTGCTAACCAGAAGGCTGGCAGTTCAAACCCACCAGCCACTTCCTCGGAAGGAAAATTGGTGCTACTGCCTTGGAAACCCAAGGAGGGGTTGCTATGAGTCAGATCTGACTCGGCGGTAGTGAGTTTGGTTTGATTTTTCTGAATGGTCAGTAATTGTAGTAACATCTGATTAATTTGGGACCAGGCCAATCTGAATTAGTGAAAAACCTCAATTATAGAATACCTTTTTTTCATATCTTGTCAACATCAGAAAATGAACCAGCTATATAAGTTAACTTTCTAGATATCTAGAAATTTCCAAAATTGCACTTAATGTTTAATTAAGTACCAAAACAGAGGTCTTTTTCAAGTGTTAGATTCAGTCTATACTTTGCAGTGTATAATACATCATATTTTAAAGGTACTTTAAAAGAATATATATGCAAAATATTCTTCATGGATGATTTAGGGCCATCATTAGACTGTCCTCTAGTCACTGACGCAACTGGCAACCACTGAGAGAGGAAGACTGCTTTCTGGACAATGACTCTGGCCACCACACTGCTGAGTTCTTTGTATGGGTCTGATGCCTCCTCCTTTGTGCAGGCAGTCAGTGCCTGTCTTGAATGTACCAATGCTTTCTTCAAACCAATTGGCTGCTAAGAAACCAGGTTTTTAAGATGAAAAGAATAAATTTTTAATAGGAAAGCCTCTTGCCTCCTTATTCAAGGAATAAAGTACTTGGTCTTGGAATATATTGGCTAATGAGAAAGATGTTGCTGGATGACCTCTGATTTCTCGGCTGCAATCTAGATCAGGAATTGCCCAGGAGCATGGCTTATCCCTACGCTATTTTCTGATGATCCTGAGCAGCCTCTGGTTGCTCCATGGGCTTGAAGCTCCTGGTGACCTCTCACTGATCTGGTCCAAGCTCTGTGGTCTTTCCAGGCATAGTGCATGTGGGTTAGCATACCACTTTAGTGGCCACTTTTAGGGAGGGCAATGTCCTTGGTATGTAAAACATACCACTTACAAGGTAGTTTTGTACTTTATCTCACTTGGTCCTCTTAAAAGCCCTTTGAAATGGGCACAGCAGGCATCATGATCTCTTATAGAAGAATGTGGAAGAATAAACCAACTGGCTTAAAACTGAATGTTACTGCAAACGTCCACCTATATGACCCTGAAACCAGAAGAACTAGATGGTGCCTGGCTACCACTGTCAAACGTTTGCAAAGGGATCAATATAGGAGATCTTGGATAGAGTGGGAGAAAAAATGTGGAAAAAAATTCAAAATCATGAAAAAGACCAGGCTTACTGGTCTGATAGAGACTGGTGAAGCCCCCAAGACTATGGCCTCTGGTCACTCTTCGGGCTTTGAATTGAACCCACTCCTATGGCTTCCAGTGAAACAATAGAGAGGCTATAAGGTGAATAATTACTCCAGATAGGTACACTCCTTAGAACGGTCAGCCATGGGAGATCAGAAAAACAGCATTTGCACAGGATCATAGCTTGTTATGTGCCGTCGAGTCAGCCCTGACTCATAGTGACCCCTCCTTGGGTTGCCGAGGCAGTATCACTATGGAAGTAGATTGCCCAACCTTCCTTCCAAGGAGTGGCTAGAGGGCAGAAATACATAGGAAAGAAGGACACAGGGAAAAGGTAACCACAGGGAGGAAGTGGGAAGAGAGCTCTTACATTGTGGGGATTGCAATCATGAAACAAAAGTATATGAACTGTTGAATGGAAAATGAATTTTCTCTGTAAACATTTACCCAAATCACAGTTTTTTTAAAAAAAACCTGCATGTTAATAAGTGCACCTTAATTGCTTTAAAGTTATCTGGGTACAAAAACAGTAAGCACTTGTCTATTATCCAAAAGTTTGGTGGTGTAAGTCTACCTTTGAAGACAGGCCTACTAATCTGCTTCCAAAAGGTCACAGCCTTGAAAATCCTGTGGTTCTGCTCTGTGTCCATGGGGTCGCCACTAATCAGAATTGACTCAATGGCAACTAACAATAAGAACAGATTCCTTTAGGTGGTAGGTGTGACCTAAGTATTTCAAACGTTTCTACCCATCATCTGGAGTCATTGGTGGTCTGAATGGTTAATAACAACTCATGTCTGTTATCTGAAAGGTTAGAGGTTTGAGTCCATCCAGAGGCACCTCAGAAGGAAGGCCTGGTAATCTACTTCTGAAAAATCAGCCATTGAAAACCCATGGAACACAGTTCAACACCAACATGCATGGGTTTTCCATGAGTCTGAATCAACTTGACAGCAGCTGGTATGACTAACTAGCATCTTGTTTTATAATATATTTCACTGTTAAGAGGAAACAGATCAAAGGCAAAGTCTAGCTCAGGCCTCACTTCTAAAGTAGTGGTTACCAAATGAATGAAGTATGCAAGCAGTAGATACCTTTCTTTAGGAGCCCAAATCTGGAAAATGAAAGCTCTGCTGGGTGCCTGGGCAAGTAAGGGCCAGGTGGGGTTGACTCTGGCCTTCTGCTGAGCCAGTGAACTAACAAGCTCTTCTCCCTTTGCCAAGAGTTCTACACATTCCTATCTCATTCTGATCTTTCTAATGATGTCACATAGGAAGGAAATTAAACAGAAAATCTAAATGCTTGGTTTTTAGAGTCTTCTGAATCTGGTTTTTAAAAATCAGTGCTCTGTAGTCCTCTTTTGGTCCTAGAGTTCACTTCACCCTCTGGCCACTTTTGACAGCTGGAATTAGGACTACCTCCCCCCACCCCCGAAAAAGAAAAAAAAAACATTGAGTCAATTCTGACTCATAGTAAACCCCATTGGGTTTCTAAGGCTGTAAATCTTTATGGAAATAGATTGCCTTATCTTCCTTCTACAGAGAAGTTGGTAGGTTTGAACCACTGACCTTCTGGTTAACAGTCAAGTGCCCTATCTACTGCACCACCAGAGCTCCTTAGGAATGGGCCCTTGTTAGTCCCCATTTCTATCTTTGGATCCTTTAAAATTCTTGGCCTGTATGTTGCAAGTGCCCTAGGGCTGCTGTAAAAAATACTAGAAAGTGGGTGGATTATCAGAACAGAAATTTATTGTCTCACAGTTCTGAAGTCTAGTTTTATTTCAGAGCATCGGTAGGGCCATGCTCTCTCTAAAGTCTCTAGGGGGAGATCCTTTGTTGTCTCTCTCAGTTTCTGGTAGCCCCAGGACTTCCTTGGTATGTAGATGCATCTTCACATGACTTCTTCCTTCTGTCTATCTCTTTGTGTCTCTTCTCTTTTATAGGACGCCACTCAGATCAGAGAAGAACCTACCTTCATGTAGCATGGCCTCATGTAAACTTAACTGATAGCATCTTCATAGTCTCTATTTCCAACCAAGATCATGTTCACAGATACCAGGGGTTGGCCTTCAGATATCTTTTGGGGGGGGGGCACTGTTCAATGAATCCATAGTAGGAGGCCTGAACAGACAGCTATGTAGCAAGCCCCAGGGACTCTGAGGACCAAGAAAAAGGATCAAGTAAGGCCCCCATTGAGTATATTTCACAGGGCACATGAAGCCCCTTTAAGATTTTACGGATATCTAGAGATTTCATGCTTTTTTGGATTCTGTACTTTGGCATGCTAAAAATAATTATCACCATTGTTTTTCACATTTTCTGAACTCTTGTCATTTTTTTTTTCATTAAGACACACCTATTGTCACTGCCAATTCTCAGTGGGTTTACACATCACTAGTATGTGTTGAGCTGTATGAGCCAAAATGGTTTGTCTTTGCCAAAAACAATCACCCTCTTGTCACCCCAGAAAGTCTAAAGGTGCTATGGGGGTCACGAGGCTGTGCATGACTGTGAGTGTGTGGGGTGAAGGTGGAAGTGTAGGCACGGGGACCTGAGTCAGAGAAGGGAGTGCCTGGGAAGGGATGTGGATGGCACCAGTGGGGTGACATAGTAATCTCACTCACAGTCAAGTGCCACAGTGACCTTTAGAATTTTCCATGAAATCTGACACAGTATTTTGCAACCAGCAGGAGAGCTCAAGCAAATATGTGCTAACGCATGTTGTTGCTCTTGACTCCGGAAGGAGCTGCTGCCCTCTTACATAATGGGATTTTTTTCAGATCTCTGTGGCCTTTCAGGGATCTGGGTACTTTTCAGGTACTGTCTCATGATGCTCAAAAGGTTTTAGAAAGAGTTATCAGTTGGTGTGTCTTCAAGTACTTCTCCAACATTCTGGAGAGAAGATAGCCAGTGTCATAAATGTCTCTGGGTGATGTACCAGCAGGCTCAATGACTGACTCAGCTCTGTCCCTAGCTTCCCATGTGATCTTGGGCAAGTCATGACTTCTCTGAACCTCAGTTTCTTTTTATTTCTTAAAGTGAACAACAATAGCTGGCCTCCCTACCTCATAGTGCAATTGAGAAGAATTTAGGAAAGTGCTTTGGGAAGTCCGCATGTTTTGTGTAAATGGTAGGTGTTGTGAATGAGTGGCCACCTCTATTCCAGCCGGGCTTACTCTTCACCAGTTCCAACTCCATAGGGCTTCCAGGCCCACAGCCTGTACCTCCCCCGGGAGTAGGTCTGGACCGTGATGAGAAGGCCAGTTTCACGATGGAACAAAGGTCCACGCCAAGTCTCATATACCTTTCTTTCACCCAGCCCCCTAGTGACAAGTTCAGTGAGCATGTTTTTGTTGTTGTTGTTGTTATGTGCCGTCGAGTCGGCCCCGACTCATAGCGACCCCTCCTTGGGTTTCCGAGGCAGTATCACTACGAAAGTAGGATTGCCCAACCTTCCTTCCGAGGAGTGGCTGGTGGGTTTGAACCACCAGCCTTCTGGTTAGCAGTCAAGTACTTTAGCCACTATGCTACCAGAGCTCCCTGCATGTTTTTAGATGCACATAATTCCACACCCAAAATAACTTCTTTAATAAGCCACTAGTATTTAAAACATAATTGGAAGTCCAGTGGCTGGTGGGCTTCAGGGGGGAATTAATGCTGTGGGTATCCCATGTGTTGACCAGCTGGGCTCTGCAGGAGGAGGACAGATCTGTCTCCATGACTGGCTTTTAGGAAGGCCCACCTGGAGCTCAGACCAGCTTTTAGAATCTTGCAGCAGTGACACCATCATGGAAGCTGTGAGTGGGGGTCAAATGGGTGTTGGGCATCAATCACGGTGTCAACAATAGAGACCAAGAGTCCACATTTAGGAAAAGCAAGTCCTGGTTGGCACTACCAAAGCCTGGGATAGAGACAGGTTATTGGAACAACGGATACCTCTCTGTTTTAGCCCTTTTCCCCATGGTGTGGGACCTCCCAGACCACTCTCTGAGAACTCTGAAGAGTTTGATTGGTTTACTCAAATTTTTAGGTCTCACCAAGGTCCCCAGAGAAGTCCTCCACAAGAGAATTGTAATAATAGGTCAAGCTGGTGGTATGGAAGTTCAGTGTGCTGCAAACTGATGTGGTGAGAGGATTCTCCACCATCATGTGACACTGAAGCCAAGATGAGGAGGCCTCTGTCCTGTAACCCCCTTAACATTCCCTTCCCCTTTACCTTCCTGCTCCCAGTATTGCCATATTTTAGTTGTGTACCCCTCCAGTCTAGATTTTTAGTGCTTTGCAGGATTTAGATGTCAAGGAGGCCAGCAATCTGGTGCACTAAGCAAGGGGCAAGGTGAGCAAATCCTACTTTCACAGTTAACTTGTGGTGAGTATCAGCATGAATCCAATTCCCAAAGTGTGTAAATGGATCCAGTCCTCACTTTCTCATTTCTCCATTCTCATCAATTCGACTCACACAGCTCTCTCTCCTCTTAGCCCCAGCCACCCAGAGCTGGGTCAGAGCTCACATATTAGAGGGACATCTGCTTTGGGACTGCCAAAAAGGCAGATACCAGCCCCTGCTGGCTCTCTCTGCCCCTGCAGGTTCAAAATTTCCTGGAACAACTCATGGAATTCATGGAGGGCACACCATTCTTACTGAAGATTTAATACAGCCAAGAAGGATACAAATGAAGAGACATAAAGAGTGAGATCTTGGAGGGGTCACATACATGGTCACCAACCAGGAAGCTCCATTTTAGCCTGCATGTTCAGGGCTCTTATCAGGCTCACCATGTGCCATGATAGATTACATCATGCCTCCCAAAGTTTAGTCAGCATTGGGTCCCCAGGTGGCCCCTCTCTGTCTGGCAATCCCTCCCTCATTAGCTCAGGTGTTGGTACAGCTCAAAAGAACTGAGAACAAAGGCCAAATTGCTCTTTTCAAGGTAATTCCACACCTCGCATCTGGTAATGACCCAGAAGTTAGGGTAACTGGGTGGTCAGTCCAGGGTGACTGTCAACCTAGCACCCTGACTACAATGCTGCTGCATTAGTGTAAGAGTTTCAGCCACAGGAGAGCCCAGCAATGGAACAAGGCCATCAGTCATACTCTACGCTTGGCCCCAGGCACTCGGCTAATGCAGTGCCTAAGATGGGACCTGCTGCCACCAAGAGGACCATATAGCACCAACCTGCCTCCCTGCTTTCCAGCCACCTGTAATAATTAACTCAGCAAGTGCTGCTTGTGTTTCTTATGTATTGAGTGATCTACTTCCTTAGTGACTCTGCCTTGAAAACCCAAGGAGGGATTGCTATGAGTCGGATCCAACTTGACAGCAGTGAGTTTGGTTTTGGTTTGGTAAGGTCCCTACTTTCAGTGTAGCTGGAGGGAGAAGAAACACACAAGCCATACAATAATGAAGCAAGCCAATAGTGTGAAATGTCTCAAGGTAGACTCAGAGCCATTTTATTTTTCTAATTGTCAAGGATAGCTTTGCAGTTAAAAACTTGAAGGACAAAAAAATATAAAGAACACAATTTTCTATTTCCTCTAATTCCACCCCCTAAATCTTATTAAGCTGCTCTCAAAGTGCTCATTTGAGAAGCCTTGCACTTGCAGCTTGGGAAAGATTGCTCAGAGGTACAGGCAGCTATTGCCCCAGTCCTATTCTCGTCCAGGGGTTAAGCACTCAACTACTAACCAGAAAGTTGACCATTCAAACCTACCTAGAGGTGTCTTTGAAGACAGGCCTGTAAATCTTCTTCCAAAAAGTCACAGCCTTGAAAGCCCTATGGATTGGTTCTGCTCTGCACACTTGGGGTTGCCATGAGTCAAAGTCAACTTAACAGCAACTGTTTTTTTGTTTTGTTTTGTTTTGTTTTCATTTTGGTATTCTAGTCTTCAGGTAGCACCAACCAAGAACCAACCAAGAGAATGATTTCAAAATATGATCCAAACAAGCCCTGGCCCCTTTAAAAAACATACTTTCATCTCAGGAGCCACTAGTTCCTTCTTTTTTCAGCAATTCCCTTTAGAGAAAATTTCTCAGAGTGGAAATGATTCCAGCAGAACATATCCCTGCTAGTTGAGTCAACATTGTATAAAAAGCCTTGCTTCTCATTGGTTTGGAACCAGCAACTGCAGGAAACTGTGAAGAATGGGATACCTTGTCTCCCTGTCTTCTGAGTGGTTATCCTTCCCCAGTCCATCTGTCAGATGTGTTGTAGAAAAGGTCCTTAGTCACTGTGGTAGTTAAGATTGTTTGTCAACTTGATTACACCACAATTTTGAGTGGCTCAGCAGCAGAATGTGGTTATTTCCCATGATGAGATTGGACATTGTGTAATTACTTACGTGGTGGAATCAGCTGTGAGCAATTAATCAGTTAAAGGAGAGTTGCCTTCAGGGTGTGGCCTGCTTCTAGTATATAGAGAAAGGGTCCTGAGTTTGGTTCAGGCTTCATCTCCAGTTCCTGAACTTGAACCAGTGGCCTGCCATATTGCCTGTTGATCTTGGGATTGTGCCATTTTACCTGCCAATCTTGGGTTTGGAAGCCTCAGCAGCCAGCAGCTGCATGAGTTAGGAGAAGCCTCCAGCTCTAGTAGGCCTGGAACAAAAGGCAGAGCTGAAGCCCAAGGTTGAGGGACCTTCATTCAGCCCCTGGAGCCAGCACTCTGAATTCAGACTTCTAGCATCCTAGACTGTAAAAGAGTAAATTCCTGTTTGTTAAAGCCATCCACTTGTGGTATTTCTGTTATAGCAGTACTAGAGAACTAACACAGGCACTTAACCTGCCATGTGAATATAGTGTCTCTTCCAGTGCCTCAACATTTATCTCTTTTTGTGGAATGAAAATCTTCTTTCCCAATTTAAGAAAGTCCAGGCATATGGGACTAGAGTAGGAACACCTCACTGGTGAGAGAATGGACTATTAATTTTCAGGAATTTCACAAGACAGTGAAATGCTACATTGATAAGTTGAACTGGACTGAATTTGGAGTATTTATATCACAGAAATTGGTGAACACTACAAATCAGTCCTTCCTCCGTATAGTTCTGATACCCAGTGTCATCAGCAGTCTTCTTCTCTGCCCTTGGGTAAAGCTGACCATGGGAAGAACATTCTGAGTGAAGTAAAAAATATATTGTAGTTGGGAATTCATGTCCAGTGTTAAGGTTATCATGTTTGTAGTCACCCTAGCTTTTCTTAAAGCTGCACTTAACCCTGCTCTCTTATTCCTCCTACCCAAAATTTTCCAGAATCTATCCTTTTGGACAGAGAACAGGGCTAAGCTAAAAATAACTTTTTGCTGAACCAGTCAAACTCCACCATCTCTTTTCCTCAGTAAAATTATCCATTTTGTCTAAGCTGGCAGAGCCTTACTGCCCTCTTCAAAAGTACTGCATATTTGCTATTGAGCAGATTCATAGAGTGTGGAGACCAGAACTCTTGCAGCAGCAATGAATTCTGGCCCTGCAGGACAGAGAAAACAGTAGTATTTTCTCCACACCCATGCTCAGCAACCTAGGAGTATTTTCAAGTGGAGCTGACAGGTACACTTTGTGTTTCCGTAGTACAGCACACCCATTCATCAAAGGCAGGTTGTTATGGACACTGTGATTGTCTGAGATATGTGCAAAGTAAACTAGTATGTGAATCAAGTTGTTTCTCATGTCTTTAAATTTCCCAACTTGAAGATCAAAACTTAAAAGTGAGAATATAGTAGAAGCTTTCCTTTCCAGTTGCTTCAGCCCACAGTGGTCTCTAAAGTCCTATGGGAGTCAACACATGGCATGCCCAGATTCTTGCCTTATGATTGTGAGATTTTTCAGGGCAGTGTGTGAAGAAGGATAGTACAGGGGAAAGAGATGAATTTTGGAATCAGATAAATGAAGGCTCAAATCCATGTTCTCCCAACTTGTCAACTGTGTGATCTTGGTCAAGCCACTTCTGATTCTGAGCTTATTCATCTTTAGATGGTGTTAGCAATACCTGCTGCACAAGGGTTGTTGGGGGGATGAGGTACAGTGATAATTTTGAGGTGACCAGCCCTATGCCTGGCCTATGGTTGGCACTCAATAAATGGTAGTTCTTACTTTACTAACAAAAATAGAGTTCTTAAAGGACAAGAATGTCTTTGAATTATCTTTCACACCTAATCCCCTCAAACAACAACTGTCCTCTGCAGTGATAGAGGCTTAATAACTACTTGTTGAATGAATGACCACATACACATACATGCAGAGTTAGGCATACTCAAGTTGCTATTTATTTTCTACACATATTTAACCTTATTCACGTTTAGTCATTAAACAATGAAATATCATTTCTATGTATTGTGTTATATAGCACAGTGCAAGGATATTACACTGCCTTGGATGAAAACTCTTCATTCACCTTTAGTTAAATATGCCTCTTTCTTACTACTACACTTGTTTAATAGGCCTTCCCTAAAGAGGTTTTGCTTTTTTTGTTATTTATTTTGAAATCAGGAGAGCCATTCAATTTTTGTTAGGAGTGGAATTTAATTTTTTTTTTATTGTGATTTGGGTGAAGATTTACAGAGCAAATTCACTTTCCATATAGCAGTTCACATATACTTTGTCTCATGACATTGACCACAGTTTACCACAATGCAACAGCTCCCCTCCCACTTCCTCCCCAT
>NW_006921851.1:1869620-1871013 GCF_000298275.1 Orycteropus afer afer | reverse complement strand
CATTTTTTAATTGGATTGTTTGTCTTTTTGTTATTGAGGTGTTAGAGTGTTCTATAAATTCTAGAGATAAGTCCCCTGTCAGATATGTTATTACCAAATATGTTTTCCCAACCTGGAATTTAATTTTTTTAGAAAATTAAATTTAAAACTCCAAAACCATCTACTCTTTTCAGAGTTTAATCATGAAAAGTTTGGGCTCCCATACATAACAACAAAGTTAATTCTCTAGCATATTGAGGAGCCCTGCTTGAGGGATTATATGACTTGTTTCTGAAGACTAGGTTACTAAACAGTCATTAGTTATATTGGCCTGGCCTGGCCTGGCCTGGACTCTCCCGTTTTCCCCAGATCCTTCAACCTACGAGCCCCAATTCAAGTCCCCCCTCTGTAGATTCACCAGCAAGATGGAGGACTAGGCAGAAAGACTGCACAGACCCTCTTCAACAAAGAAAAGGGAAAACATTTAACACAGATACAGAAGATAATCCTGGGCCTCTGAGCCTTGAAGGGAAGGATATAGAAGTGGACTAAACCCCAACTGGCAGAAGAATTTGCGTGAAAATACCAAAAAAGGAGATATATGGAGCTGCGGTCTGGCAGCAATCCTGAGCGATCCTGATGGCACAGACAGCTTGGAGATTCCCGAGTGGTGGTAGGACCTAAGGATTAGTGAAAAAATCAGCCCTGTTAGCCAGGGACTGCATTGAGGACTGTGCACGGTGGCTGGGGAATAAATGGAGAAGGTGAAGAGAAAGGCAGACTGAGCTGTGGACTTTGGACAGTCTGGAGGGCACCACCATTTTGAAGGATTAAAAGCAGCTTGACTATTTTGGATATTTAAAGAGACAGCACTCTTGCAGATTCCTGGGGCTTGAGAACACGTTCTGCTTTCCAGCAACCCCAAGGACACTCCAGACCCGCAAGACTGAAAAGTTTTTTGATGGTTATTCAATTGTAATTTGTGTCTAACTGAGTGGGAGACAACAACTCTCCCCATAAGACACAACTACACCCACACCTCCTGCAACTTCACTTACTGAGTGAGAGCCTCCACCTCCTTCTCCACCAATGGGCCAATGATAAAAAACCACCAAGAAGAGCCTGAATAACCCTTGGCTGCTCTTCAAAAACAGTTAACAGAGATCTAAATACAACAACGCCACGATGCTTCAGAGACAACATACCATCACAGTCCACACAAAGAAGCAGGACAAAGTGGTAGAAACAAGGGAGCAGGATACAGACCCAGAACACATCGCTGACGAAGAAGCAGCATTGGAACTCTCTGATAAGGATTTCAAAAGAATTATCTTTAGGTATCTTCAAAGGATTGAGAGACAGACCAAAGAAAACACGGAAAAAAAACCTTAGAAGAATTTTGGAAGAAAATACA
>NW_006921851.1:1861812-1867600 GCF_000298275.1 Orycteropus afer afer | reverse complement strand
ATCAAAATTGAAATTCAAAAATTCCTTGAATCAAACGAGAATGAAAACACAACGTACCAAAATCTTTGGGACACAGCAAAAGCAGTGATCAGAGGTTAAGTCCCCCCCTCCTCTGTGCTGGCCACACTCCTGCCATCCTGCCCTGTGCCCAGTCATCACAGACTTGCTGCTTTTCTGAACACTTAGTATTGTTCAGCAGTTTACCTTTGTTTCTCCAAGAGAGACCTTTGTCTCTTCCTTGAGAACAAGACCTATTTTGCCTGTCTCTTCATGCATCCTTTCTATAAATATCTGATCCTTTATCAATCAGCCCTAGCATGAAGACATTGTACACTGAACTCAGGGTAATGGAAGAGATTTTAATAAATGGACTATTTTCCAAGGTGGGCCAGCTGTCAGGGAGCTGTAGAGTATGTGGAGTAACTTAGGTCTGTAATAACTGGGCCTGAAAGATTGGTGAGAGGGTACTAGAACTCATGAGTTGAAGGCTGAGGAGCAGGTTTCCTTAACAGAATGGACTCTACAGGGAAAGTCTGCTTCTTCTCCTCTGTCTCCTGCACTTAACTATAAGCAGGAGATAAGGAGCACTGATTGTAGTTCATGGAGCCCGCTGCTGGGCTAGAACAGAGGGTGGCTGCAGGGCTGACCAGAGGGCATCATGGACCAGGAGAAGCCATCAACATCATTACTTCTAATGGCCGGCACCTTACTGAGTGCTTGGGGTCCCTCCCTTCGGGATGCATAGTCTTCCTAGTGGTAAGGGCCATGTGGACATATGGAGTAAGAGTGTTAGAATGTCTTACAGGAGGGAAAAGCCCTCCTCCCTGAAATGATGGGGCGTGGCTTATTGGAGAAAGTGACATCTGAACCAGGCCTTGAATGTTTCATAGGGTCTCATCAGGGGAAGATGAACACAGAGGGCACCAAAGGAGAACAAATGGGGTCAGTGAAGTGGGGGAGTATAGAAAATTCAAAGTACATCCAGAGAAATGGAAACCAGACCACCTTGGCCAATGCAGAGAGTTTCATAGGACAGCATGGGGAAAGGCCTGGACAAGTTCTCAGAGCTGGGCCAGGCCTTAGACTGTTTCCTCACTTTGAACATCTAACAGCATCAGGTAAATTGCCAGTCAAATAGGCATTAATTTGGTAGAAATGGCACAAGAGAAGCTGAGAAAGTGGCTTCTTGATCCATTTGGCAGTGACATGGCTAAGGGGGTCACTCTGGATGGAAACAGGGCCAGGCCCAGTGCAAGGGGAAGGGCAGTGTTATGGATTGAAATCTTATCCCATGAAAGATAGGCTGAAGTTCTAACCACTATACCTGTTAATGTGATCTTGTTTGGAAAAACAGTCTTTGAAGATGGTATCAGTTAAGTTGAGGTCATATTGTAGTAGACCAGTACCAATTTGTTGCCATCAAGTCAATTTTGACTCATGGAGACCCTATATAGGGTGAGTCTTAATCCAATCTGAATAGTGTCCTATAAAAGAAAAAGAGACACAGAGAGACAGAAATACACAGGTAGAATGCTATGTGATGGACAGAGACTAGAGGTTACAGTGGTGCTTCTATAAGCCAAGGAACACCTAGCATCATTGACTGTCACCAGAAGCTGGGAGATAGGCAGGAACAGATTCTCCCTCAGAGCCCTCAGGAGAAATCAACATGGATGACACCCTGATCTCAGACTCCTATACTCTAGAACTGTGAGACATAAGTTTCTGTTGTTTTAAGACAATCCCTTTATTATGGCAGTCCTCTGGTAGCATAGTGCCTAAGGCACTTGACTGCTAACCTGAAGGCTGGTGGTTCAAACCCACCAGCCACTCCTCGGAAAGAAGGTTGGGCAATCTACTTCTGCAATGATACTGCCTCAGAAACCCAAGGAGGAGTCGCTATGAGTTGGATCCAACTTGACAGCAGTGAGTTTGGTTTTTTTTTTTTTTTCCTTGATTAGAAAATTCATACACGCAGACATACCAGTGTGGCTGAAAGGGGTCAGTCATATCCAAAATAGCAGTCTGGGCTAGTAAGGTTTGTGGGATTGAGCCTGAAAGTTTAGAACCAGCCCAGTGCACCCATGAGTCATAGGAGCAGGGCCTTGGGGCCCTGAGGTACGTTCTCTGTGCCTCTGTGGGCTATAGCCAGAGAATGGTAACAGATTCCATGGAGATGGCAGATTTGGGCCAAAGCCGAGATTCTAAGATATCTTCCCATAGGGTACTACTCATAGCCTTTCCTCTCCACAGAGATCCCAGATGATGACAGACTTTTACCCACTCCATTCTGTCCTCACCTGTTGCTCCAGCTTGGGGGCTTTTGGCTTGGAGAGGAAAGCCAGACCATTCTTTATCTCATCAAGAATTCACGATGAGTCAGCCAGTGACAATAATGATAGTGATATTCCTGGGTGCTAGGACATGAAAGAGGAATGAAAGTCAGCATGAGCAGCAAAGGACCCTTGAACACATAAGGACTGGAGTGAATTCCCTTTGAAAAGGGAGTGCCTAAAGTCTGGCACTCCTGGAAAGCTGCTGTGTTTTCCTCCTGTCTCCACAGCCCTTGTTTCTGATACATTGCAGATAACTAACAATTAGACTGAAGAAGCACATGGCATCACAGTTTTGAAGGTTACCTCATCCTTATAGGCAGCCAGGAGGATCCAAGCTACTAATCTTTATTTAGGGGTTATTTAATGAGTCTGACATGGTTCTTATGTGTGTAGTGATGTGGGGAAGAATTTTCACAGATTCAGTTATCATTAGAATTACAGTGTTGAAACCAGACTAAATCCTAAAATGACCTATTCTAGTCTTATTTAACAATTGGGGAAACTGAGGCCTAGAGATAGAAGGTCATAAACCTAGTTAATAGCAGAAAAGGAACTCCTCATTAGTCTAGAGAAGGTATCAGTAAAAATATTCAGAATATTTTTTTCCACTTTATGCTTTCCAAATTTGTTTTTTTTTAGGTGCCAAACACAAACTGAAAATCTTATGTTTTTGTTTTTGGGTTTGTTTTTTTTTTAAATTAGATTGGCCTGGGGACAGGTGGTAGGGGGTAGTGCAGCATGGATTAGGAGTTGAGGAGATCAGAATTCTAGTCCTAATTCTACTATTAGCTACAGAACTTCAGATAAATCACATCTCCTTCCTGAGCCTTAGTTTCCCCATCTATAATAGAAGGGGTTGGCCTAGACCATCTCTATAGCCTCTTTGAGCTCTGTCACTCTGATTTTTAGCAAGTCCAGAGCTCAAGTTACACATTTGTTGAAGGTACTTCATTAAGTTCAAGAGCAACCTGTGTCTTTCCTTAAAGAACTATCAGCTGCTTTTATCGAGCAAAGCAGTGAGCTGAAACAGATCCAGCAATTTCCAGCCCAGAAACATGCTGCTTCTCCACTAAGAAGCAGCCAGAATCTTCTGACCCCATAGAGCCCTGGAACACATGAATCAAAATAGTTGTGTGATGTCATATCATAATGGGAATGTGCTCTGGCCAATTGTTGCCAAGAATTGTCTGTGCAGGGTGGTTTCCTTTTACAGTCTTTTTAAAGAGACATCATGCTGGTCTGCACATGACAGTCCTCTCTGAGGGGCTGGCACTTCCTTTGCCTATTTAGTCTTCCCTCCTTTTTAATGTTCTGGAGGGGGAAAAAAAAAAAAAAAAACACTGGCTTTATCAGTGAGTGGCTGACCTTGGCTACATAAACAAATCCACGGGTGAGTTCTGAGTGTGCTTCCCGCAGCTTTTTGCCTACTTAAGGACAAGAGCAGCTGATAGTCTATTGCCCAGCCAGAGCTGAGAGTCAGCTGGGGTTGCTGAAGCTCTGGTGGCCTGGCACGGGCTGACAAGACCAACTTCAGTGGGGTTTTCCTGTGTGTACTGCAGCTGGTGGCCCTGGGGTGCGACCCTCTCCTGCGTTAGGTGGAGGCCCTCAGGGAGGACTTGGGGACAGCCTGCTGCCACCAGAGGCAAGCTGCCTCACAGAGGCTTGGGTGAGCTGTGCCTACCCACCTGCCTGGTGCCCTGCACTTGCCCAGCCGATGCTGCATCCCTGCAGGCCCCTGCCACCTGGAGCTGACACTGGTCCTGCTGCTCTTGCTGTGTGCACCTGGTGCTGCTCCCCCAGCCGCAACTACTCATGAAGCGTTTTGGGAGTCTCAGGGGCAACAAGAAACACAAGGACCAAAACCGGAGCAGTGAGAGGCGCCAGTCGGAACCTCATGGCCTTTTTGGTAGGACCCTTCCCTTTCCCCCATGTCTCTGGTGGGCTGGGCTGGGTGGTGTGGGAGTGCCCAGGAATACACATCCTCCTAATCAAAACCTAGATCTGTCAGTCCCCTTTGACTTTGGTGTAATCCATAGTTGGGCATTATAGGCATATCAATAAGTGCCCCCTCCTGTGATAATGCCACTGTCCTGAATGTCCAGCACTTCTTTCTCTGAGGCTGTTTTCTTTCTCCTACCCAACCTGGCCAGTGAGAACACAGGTTAGTGATCAACTGTATAGTCATTCATTTAGACAGTATCTTGGGAAGAAGTTGAGAACTGAGTTTCTAGTTGTCAACAATAAAACATGCACGTGTAGAGAAAACTAGCCTCAGAGGTGAGGGAAGAAGAGTTCTTCACTCCCCAGGCCACATGACCAAGTGCCCCACAGATCAGAAGTTCATGTAGGATGGGAACTAATACCTGCTTTGTGGTCTTCCTATATTTTGGAACTTTCTCTGTGCACAGGAGTTTGGGACAAGCATTAAAGTGTGGTTGCTCTAATATGTGGTGAAGTTATCTATTTCAGTTCTGGATTTGGAGTAGGTTTTGACCCTATCTGCCTAGCACTGTAAAGGTAGATTCCACAGCATTCATAGCTTGTTGAGTGCCTAGTTAGGACTTAAATTTATGTGGTAGGTGGTAGATTTCACTTTTTATTAAGAGTTAGACTTGCTTTCATGACATGGGATATTCCTGAAAGCCCCATTGTAAGATAGGTCAGTGGCCAACTCCCACACTGTAGCTTTCCTGCCAATCATAATCAGAGTTGAGAAGAAATAGTCACTAGATAAGTAAAGATGAGGAGGCTTAGGGGCATATTAAATCATGTCCCTTGAGTGGAACCATAACACGTTAAATGGCCAAAAAAAAAAAAAAAAAATAGTAGGGGAAAGACATTGGGAAAAAATTCTGGGTGGGCAATAAATGAAAATGGGAGGAGTAGTGAGAAAAGAAAAAGGTAAATGTGAAATCTGCTGTGTCTCTTGCTATATTCAATTCAGCAAGATTTATTGATGGCCCCTGGTAAGGTGGAGTCCTTGGGTGGTGCAAACGGGTAAATGTTTAGCTGTTAATGGAAAGGCTTGTGTTTGAACCCATCCAGAGGTACCTCAGAAGAAAGGCCTGGTGATCTATTTCCAAAAAAATCAGCTGTTGAAAACCCTGTGGAGCACAGTTCTACTCTGGGGTCCCCATGAGTCAAATCACCTCCACTAGTGTGTGTGTGAGAGAGAGAGAAGAGAGAGACAAAGAAGAGGGGGTGACCTTAGTGTAATGGTGAGCACCTAGGGAGCACAAGAGGAGGACATGGTTCTTGTCTTCAGGAGTTTTCCATCTGGTAAAGGGAGAGAATCCCATGAAAATAACTAGAGAACGGTGTCTAAACTGCCTCCTAGAGTGCAAAGGTGAATTGACACAGGAATATGATGCCGCCTGTGAGAACTGAGAAAGGCAGAGGTGAGTATTGTCGAGATTCATAGAGGTAGTTTAAAGAGAATGCCCTTAAAAAAA
>NW_006921851.1:1845341-1861712 GCF_000298275.1 Orycteropus afer afer | reverse complement strand
AAACACTCATTTACTATAGAATTAAATCTGAACCTGTTATTTAAGTAAAAATCTCTTTTTGCTCATGGGGGTAGAAGCCTGTTATTTGCCAGACTGCTTGTTTCTCCCTTGTATTTAAAATTTGGCCATCATCCTGTCTCCTCTGCTTCTGAGATCAAAAATAATATTTTCATCTTGACCAAGTTTTGTAAAGTGCATGAATGCCAATGCCTGGTCTGACCATAGGGTCAGGGAAACCAGGGTGCTCCCAGAGCCCTGCTGTGGACTAGAGGGAAAGGAGACTGTGTAGCCTGAGATGGAGCAGACAGGCATGACCACAGTCTGAGGCTGTTGAGGGGGCAGGATCCCAGATCTGGAGGCTTATAGAATGCCCTGTCTTCTCTTTGAGTCAGTCTCAGTGTGAGGCACCCTGAGCTGGGCCAAATGGGAGGTGTTCATACTTCCAGCATCCAAGATGTAGACACACATGAGAGAAGAATCAACAGTCTAGAAATGTTGGTGAGGTGTTCCTTCTACCTCTACCAATCTTAACCTTACCCACCACTGGAGCCCATTTTAGCCAACCCTTCTTTAAGACCACTCCCCATCACCCATTCTGTGATCATTTGGCTTCTTAAAGACTGGGATCATGTCACAGAAGGAATGGTTTATTTCTGCCCTAGCCTCAACACTGTACGACATAGCAGGTTCCCATGAAGAACTGCTGGCTCTGTGAAGGGTTGAAGATACACCACCCTACAATAATCCATGATTCTCTATTAAGTGCTGCTTCAGGGTTTTAGTTTCTTAAGTTCCCTCCTCTAGCTAAAAGAATTTTAGATGACACCTCTTCCTCACCTTGAGGGCTGTGAAAATGTCTTCTGCATATCCTCCATATCCCAAAATAAAATGTACTTAGGTTGGTAGGGATCTCCTTGGATCCCTCCTGCTCCTTGAGCATCACCTGTGGCCATCCAGTCTGCTCTAGGAACCACTGCCGCCTCTGCTTCTATTCCAGGTGGAGCAGCTTCTCACAGAGGCAGCTGTATTTGGTTATATCTTGGTGATGTGCCTACAACTCCTTAGATCAAGAGAGACACAGACACACCTTCTTTATTACTCATATATATACACATGCATGCATATGTGCACACACACCTACACATATACCCATGAGCTGACCCTGTAGCCTCTTGACCATCCAAAATAACCTAAAGAGAGAAGCAAGGCATAGTTAAGAATTGCTGTGTTCATTTGTGTTTGCCTATGGGTGGCACTCCCATTTGGAAGTAAGTGGCAATCGTAATACTGACATCTATAAAATGTGAAAGTTTACACAGAAAATGACATTCCCATTTAACAATTTCTATACAAATTATTCAGTGACATTGGTTACATTTTTCACAATGTGTCAACATTCTCATTATTTCCATTCTGGCTGTTCTGTTGCCATTAATTTAGTTTCCCTGAACTTTTACCTTCTCATCTTTATTTTGGAGTAATTGTTGACATTTTGGTCTCATATAGATGATTTTTTAAAGGAGCACAGTACTCACAGATGATATTCCTTGTTTTATGAGTCAATCTCTTCTTTAGATAAAAGGAACTTCAGTTTTGGTTCAAGGTTTAAAGAGTATTTCTAGTTTCAACTGGTCCAGTAACTCTAGACATTTTAAGAGTTTGAATTTTGTTCCACATATTTCTCCCATTTTGTCAGGATCTATTACGGCCCTGATTAGAGTGGTCAGTAGTTCTTTTGGTCTAGTTCTTCTGGTCTCAGGGTAGATGAGGCTACAGTTCATATAGACTGTTAGTCCTGTAGACTAGTTTCTTCTCTGAGTCTTTGGTTTCCTTCCCCACAAGGGGGTGTGTCCTGATTTGTGCTCCTGGAGGCCATGTCCCTAGCTGGCCCCTGGGGATACTTGACTTGGAGGAATCTTTGTGGTGGCATCCTCTGGATTGTGTGGTCTGGGGAAACAAGGTGTACCATCTCAACTCTCAGTGTGAACAGCAGTACTTAAGGGGAAGGAGGGAGATGGAGAGTTCTAGACAGATGCGGAAAGAATATTTTGGTGAGTCAATGACTAAAATGTTTTGTGAGGTCCTACTTCTGGCTGAAAGAGGTAACAACAATCAGTGATTTCATAAATCAACAAAAAATAAGTGGTAGAGCCACAAGGGCTCATCTCAGAACATATTCAGGCTGTCTGTAGCTTTCGTATCTATAATCCAAGTAATATATAGTTCCTTCTTTCTGAGGACTAAGCTGAGAGAGGAATCTAAACAGAGAACAAGACCCTGACTGCTGAGTCTGAGCATCTACCCTCAGACATCAGTGGTGTTTCAGTGTGCTTGGTGTGCATGAGGGTGGAGGCTTTTGAAAATCATTTCAGAAATAGTGGGCTCCATCAGGACTGCTGAGACACTTTCTGTTAGCGAATTAAATGCATGTTTTCCTGGAAGTATGTTTGCTGTGAATGATTTATTGGGCATAGTTACTGGGAAACCTTTCAGTGCACTCCCAGCACCAACAAAGACAAGGAAGATGCCTGTTACAGCCAAGTAGGGAGATGTAGCTATCCTGTTTTTCATTTGCTCTCTATAGCCTTAATTCCTCAAAGTGTTGTCAACCCCTGCTTGGTAGAGAACCTGCTTTCCTTGAAAGCCTTCTCAGGCAGGCTGCTTACACACAGCAACGAGGGCCTGCAGAAGGGTACTGGTATCCCAGATTATCTTTAAACTCCCTCTCCAGGGAAATAGCCTCCTCCATGCCTGGCCACTTGTGAACTCCCTCTTGAGGGAGGTTGGGGTGAGAGACAGGCTCCCCCATGCTTGGCCACTCAGACCTCTCTACAGTCACCTGCCTCCAGGGATGTGGGTCTCAGCCAAGATGAAACTGACTCCCTTCTCTCTAAAGAAATGATCAGTTCTGGGATGCCTCCATGGGAATCCCGAGCATGCCTGTAACACCAGAGGGATGAGTTAAAGGGCTGATTAATCCTGATGGGTTTCCCTGCAGGTCTTTTTCCACCCCATCTCTGAGCCATGAAAATGCCAGTGTGAGTATCACCATTTTCCCTCCTACTAGTGACGGAACAGTGTGGCCAGAGGATTTTGGAAGCACATGGCTGTCCGGGATACTCTATGGCCCAGTTCTGCATGGAACATGGGGCTCAGCTAAGTGTGACCTTACTTCTGGATAAAAGTGGTAGGCAGATGTAGCCAGGTAGAGCACAGGCTCATGGATGCCAAGCACTGCCCTGTAAGCCTTGGGGTATGGAGGAAACTCCCTACTGTGGACTGCCTTCATTTGGGCTCACTTTGAGCCAGGGCTCCATGTTTGCTGCCCTCATACCTGTTCAGGTCTGACCCCTCATTCCTGTCTTGGATTTCAGTACCATGTTTCTCTCTCTAGGCCTCAGCGCAGCCTAGACCTCATACTGTTGAACATTCACTGATGCTTCTACCTCTTGCTTTCTGCTCTGTCTCTGTGACGCTCTGTCTATTGACTTAATAACCAATGTATCTGTAAGCACCTACCTGGAGGGATGGATCTAGGTGCTGGGGTTACACAGAGAACCATACAGACATTAAACAAACATGTATCAGTATATATCATTAAGATGGAGATAAAATATGTTTTTTTAAAAATTAAAGGGTTAAGTGCGATGTCATTTGAAGAATCTGTTTTAATTTGGAGAGTGATACTGGGGATGGGTTAGGCTCTCTGAGCAAGAACTGGCCCTGAAGGGTGAATAGGAATAACCAGAAATTAAGAAGGGGAGGGCCCAGGTGAAGGGGGCAGGAAGTGTTCCAAGAAAGAGATGCGAGGGCAGGGAAGGGCCTGGCATGTTGGAGTTACTGAGAGAAGTTGCCCATAGCTTGGGAACACATACAGCATGATCACAGACACTCAGTGGTTCTGCTTAGCACAGTGCCCTCTCAAATGTTCAGGGATGTGAGGATGATCTTTGAACCCAGCCCTGCCACGGCCCTGACTTTCCTGTGGAAATAAGCTGTGGCCTTCACCTGGCATATTCTTTGTATTATTGATCTACCTACCTAGTGGCTTGTCCTAACAGGTGAGCTCCCAGTTACACCCTAGAAAGCAGTATTCTCCTAAATGGCAAACAGTGGAACTCCTGCCGCCCATCCTTCTGAAATCTTCTGTTGTGAAGTCTTTGGTGGTCCCTAATAAGGGATTGCTATGAGTTGCAATTGACTCGATGGCAGTGAGTTTGGGTTTTTTTGGATTTGTTTTAATTTTCTTCAGTTTCAGCTTGAACCTGTGTATGAGTCTGTTCAGCAGCCAGCTCCTAGTAAGGAGCTCTGGTGGGGCAGTGGATAAGGCATTTGGCTGCTAACCAGAAGGTCAGTGGTTCAAACCCAATAGACACTCCTCAGAAGGAGGAGGGAGCAATCTACTTCTGCAAAGATTTATGGCCTGGGAAACCCAATGGGGGTCGCTATGAATTGGAATTGACTTGATGGCATTGAGTTTGGTTTTTGGTTTGATTAATACATCCTCTGCATTGATTGGGTTTGTTGAGAGGGTGAGCACCTAGATAACTACTCTCCTTTAAAGCAGACACAAGGAAAGTGGGCGAGGGGCTTCAAAGAGGAACATGGCTGCTCACCTGGCTATGAGGTGTTCTTTAACACTTTAAAGAGGTCTTTTGCAGGGCATTTACCTAGTGTAACACATCATCTAAGTTTTTGACTGCTGCTTCTATAGGAGTTGATTGTGGATCCAAGTAAAATGAAATCCCTGATAACTTCAATCTTTTCTCCATTTATCATATTTCTTTTTCTTAATTTTTTATTGTGATTTGGGTGAAAGTTTACAGAGCAAATTCATTTTCCATACAGCAGTTCATATACATTTTGTCTCATGACTTTGACTACAATTCCCTACAATGTAACAGCTCCCTTCCCACATCCTCCCTGCAGTTACTTTGGAATTAGCCGAGGATGATTACTTGAAATGCTCACTGCTGCCCTCAGATAATAGTATTTTCCAGAGACTATGTCTCATTATTTCCTCTGCCTGTGACAAGTAGCTAGTTGTTACCTGTTTCATATTGCTCTTCTTTGTTGATGATAGGACCCCAGTTCTAATTGGGATTGTAGTATATGCAGCTTGGTAGAGCCACGTGACTGAGCCATCCAGTAAGCCTCCCATGGAAATGTTTAGACTTACAGGAAGTCCTCTTACAAAAGGGAAGAGAGTCCGTCTTCCATCTCTTTCTCTTTCTTCCTGCCTTGAATGCAGATGTGATACTTGCAGCTCTACCAGCCATATAGGGTCATAAGGTAACTGCTGAGGATGGCAGACAAACACTGAAGATAGTGGAGAATAAAGACGAAAGACTAGTATAACAGTGTGAAGATGCTACAGTAACCCTGGACTGTCTACGTTTGGGGCATCTTTTATGTGAAAGAAGAATAAACCTCTATCTTGCTTAAGCCACTGTTATTCTGGATTTTCTGTTAACCCGCAAACAAACCGAATTCAAACTGATAGAGTCCCTAACAGGATCCTTGTCATTATCGTTAGGTGCCATTGAGTCAGCTCTGACTCATAGTGACCCTATATACAACAGAACAAAACATTGCCTAGTCCTGTGCCATCCTCACAGTCTTCGCTATGCTTGACACCATCGTTGCACCCACTGTGTCAGTCATCTTGTTGAGGGTCTTCCCCTTTCTCACTAACCCTCTAATTTATCAAGCATGATATTCTTCTCCAGAGATTAGTTCCTTCTGATAACATGTCCAAAGAATGTGAGACAAAGTCTGGCCATTCTCACTTCTAAGGAGCATTCTGGCTGTATTTCCTCCAAGACAGATTTGTTCGTTCTTTTGGCAGTCCATGATATTTCCACTATTCTTCACTAATACCACAATTCAAATGTATCAGTTCTTCTTCAGTCTTCCCTATTCATTGTCCAGCTTTCACATGCATATGAGACTATTGAAAATACCATGGCTTGGGTCAGGTGCACCTTAGTCTTCAAAATGATATATTTGTTCTTTAACACTTTAAAGAGTTTTTTGCAGGGGATTTACCTAGTACAACACATCATCTGAGTTTTTGACTGCTACTTCTATAGGAATTGATTGTGGATCCAAGTAAAATGAAATCCCTGATAACTTCAATCTTTTCCCCACTTATGATGTTTCTTTTTCTTTTAAATTTTTATTATGATTTGGGTGACGTTTACAGAGCAAATTCATTCTCCATACAGCAGTTCATATACATTTTGTCTCATGACTTGGACTGCAATTCCCTACAATGTAACAGCTCTCTTCCCATCTCCTCCCTTTAGTTACCTAGTCCCTGTGTCCTTCCCTCCCATGCACTCACTCTATCACGATGTTTCTTATTGGCCTGATTATGAAGATTTGTTTTCTTTATGTTGAGGTGTAATCCACACTAAAGGCTGGAGTCTTTGATTTTTATCAGTAAGTACTTCAAGTCATCTTCACTTTCAGCAAGCAAGGTTGTGTCATCTCCATATCACAGGCTGTTAATAAGTCTTTCTCCAATCCTGATGTCTCATTCTTTTTCATATAATTCAGTTTCTTGGATTAGTTGCTCAGCATACAGATTGATTAAGTATGGTGAAAGGATACAGCTTTGCCCTATACCCTTCCTGATTTTAAACCATGCAATATCCCTTGTTATGTTTGAATGTCACCGTCTTATTCTACTTACAGGTTCTTCATGAGCACAATTAAGTGTTCTGGAATTCCCATTCTTCTCAATGTTATCCATAATTTGTTATGATCCACACAGTCAAATGCCTTTGCATAGTCAATAAAACACAGGTAGACATCTGTTTGGTATTCTTTGCTTTCAGCCAAGATCCATCTGACATTGGCAATGATATATCCCTTATTTCATGCCCTCTTCTGAATCCAGCTTGAATTTCTGGAAGTTACCTTTCAATATATCACTGCAACAATTTTTGAATTACCTTTAGTATAATTTTACTTGGATGTGATATTAATGATATTGTTTGATAAATTCTGCATTCTGTTGGATCACCTTTCTTTGGAATGGGTACAGATATACATCTCTTCCAGGCCAGATAGCTGTCTTCCACATTTCTTGGCATGAACAAGTGAGTGCCTCCATTGCTACATCTGTTTGTTGACACATCTCAATGGTTATTCCATCAATTACTGGAGTCTTGTTTTTGCCACTTCCTTCAGTGCACTGTGGACTTCTTCCTTCAATACCATAGGTTCTTGATCATATGCTACTTCCTGAAATGGTTGAGCATTGACTGATTCTTTTTGGCACAGTGACTGTGTACTCCTTCTGTCTTCTTTTGTGATCATTCCTGCATCATTCAATATTTTATCCACAGAATCTTTCAACATTCCAATTTGAGGCTTGATTTTTTTTTTTTTTTTCAGTTCTTTAAGATTGAGAAATGCTAAGTATGTTCTTTATTTTTGGTTTTCTAATTCCAGGTCTTTGCACATTTCATTATAATACTTTGTCTTCTTGAGCTGCCCTTTGAAATCTTTTCAGCTCTCATTTCATCATTTCTTCCATTTGCTTTAGCTACTCCCCATTCAAGAGCAAGTTTCAGAGTTTCTTCTGACATTTATTTTGGTGTTTTCTTCCTTTCCTGTCTTTTTAATGACCTTTTGCTTCATGTGTGATGTTTTCTTGATGTTATCCCATAATTCCTCAGGTTTTTGGTCATTGGTGTTCAATGTGTCAAATCTATTCTTTAGATAATATCGAACTACAGGTGGGAAGTAATCAAGATCATATTTTGGCTCTCACGGACTTGTCTGGTGGTGTAGTGCCTAAGGCATTTGACTGCAAACCAAAAGGCTGGAGGTTCAAACCCACCAGCCACTCCTCAGAAGGGAGGTTGGGCAATCTACTTCTGTAAAGATAGCATCTCCAAAACCCAAGGAGGGATTGCTATGAGTTGCAATTGACTCGATGGCAGTGAGTGTGGGTTTTTTTGGATTTGTTTTAATTTTCTTCAGTTTCAGCTTGAACCTGTGTATGAGCAGTTGATGGTCTGTTCATCAGCCAGCTCCTGGCTTTCTTCTGATTGATGATGTTGAGCTTCTCCATTGCCTTTTTCCATAGCTATAGTAGATTTCATTCCTGTGCATTCCATCTGGTGAGATCCACTTTTATAGTCACCATTTATGGTGTTGAAAAAAAGCTGTTTGTAATGAATAAGTAAGTGTTCTTGAAAAATTCTGTCATGTGATCTCTGGTGTCATTTCTATCACCAAAGCCATACTTTCCAACTACTAATGTTTCTTCTTTGTTTCCAACTTTTGCATTCCAATCACCAGTTATAATCAATACAACTTAGTTGCATGTTTGGTCAACTTCAGACTGCAAAAGTTGGTAAAAATCTTCAATTTTTTCATCTTTGGTTTGGTGTGTAAATTTGAACAATAGTTGTATTAAGTGGTCTTCCTTGTAATAGTTGTATTAAGTGGGTATTATTCTATCACAGAAAAACATTGTACTTCAGGATAGATCTTGAAATGTTCTTTTTGATGATGAGTGGAATGCCATTCCTCTTGAATTTGTCATTCCTGCATAGTAGACCAAACGATTATCTGATTCAAAATGGCCAATACCAGTCTGTTTCAGCTCACTAATACCTAGGATATTGATCTTTATGGGTTCTGTTTTATTTTTGACAACTTCCAATTTTCCTAGTTTTCATACACTCCATGTTTCAATTATTAATAGATGTTTGCAGCTCTTTTTTTCTCATTTTGAGTCATGCCACATCAGGCCATATATCAGTATATATCGAGCCCAGACTGATGTGGCCTTGATATATACTAGGCACTTAATGATTACTTGATGGTTTAGCGGGTGATCTTTGGAGGGTGTTTAACTTCTCCCATGTGTAAACATGGCTCCAGTGAGACTAAGGATACTGATGAAGTCTGTACTAAGCTAAGGTGAGGGCCTTTGTCTCTGAAGTCATCCTAGGAGTGGATCTTTGTCTGACTCCACACTCCTGAGAGTTGTGTGTTTACTGTACTGTAAGCAGATCTCCCTCAAAAAAAAAAAAAAAAACCCTGATATTTTAAAATTAAACTAAAAGCAAAACACATACACACACAAACACTGATGATTCTTATTGTATCCTTTATTGTGGATTTAAAAATGTGACTTAATTTGAGAAGATTCCCTGTAGAGAGAGATGGATCTACTATGTCAAGCAAGACACAAGTGCACCTCAGAGTAGCCTTGGGCCTGTGCAAAGCCACAAAACAGCCATGCCAGCTCTTTACTAGCCATGTGATGACACATTGCTTTCTATAATGGGTATCTGGCCCCATATCATTGACTAAACTAAAAATCAACAAATAGGTCTTTGTTCAGTCTGATAATTTGTTTATTGAATTTACAAATATTCTTAAACTGTGATGTCATGTTAAGCTATGTTATGCTGGTGTTGACAATAACATGGAGTTTAAGATTGGCAAAAGCAGCTTAGTTTTGAAATATCTACCTAAAATGATAGCCACCATCAGCAATCCATGAGTAGCATGAGCCTGATGCCAAATACTCTGAGGTTGAGGTTGGGATGGCATCTGTACTAGACTTGGTTGTGGGGTTGAGATAGTGGAGATGGAGGAAAGGATGGAGAGATGATGAAAGTCAGGAGCCTGGCCTCCTAGGAAGCCCACAGACCATCTGGCCTAAGGGGAGCACTGATGTGGGCTAGGACATAGAAGATGATTCTGGAGAAAGACAATGGGGCCAGGTTTTGAAAAACCTAGGAGTCCCTGGGGGGGAGCTCTGGTGGCATAGTGCCTAAGGCATTTGACTGCTAACCAGAAGGCTGGTGGTTCAAACCCACCAGCCACTCCTTGGAAGGAAAACTGGGCAATCTACTTCCACAGAGATACCACCTCAGAAACCCAAGGAGGGGTTGCTATGATTCAGAATTGACTCAATGGCAGTGAGTTTGGTTTAGTTTTTTTTTTTTTTTTTTGGAATCCCTGGGTGGTACAAATTTGGAGGTTCGTGTTCACCCAGAAGTGCCTCAGAAAAAAGGCCTGGTGATCTACTTCTGAAAAAAATCAGCCATTGAAAACTCAATAGAGCCCAATTCTACTCTGACATAAATGGCATTGCCATGAATTTGGGTCAACTTGAGAGCAACGGGTTAGAGTTCCAGGCTTGAGAGAAGAGGCTAAAAGGGACCCAGCAAAAGGATTTGCACAAGCAGGAATGATCTGAAGTATGATTTGGAGGAGGAAACCTGGCAGGTGGAAACCCATTATACATAGGAGCAAGGCTATGTATAGTGGGGCCTGCTGAGCAAAGTTCTTCTAGACTCAGCAGCACCTTTTCCTGATTACCCTGAGAAAGGTGCACATGTATTTGAGTCCCTGAAGCTAGACTCCTTCCTTCCCCTCCTTCCTTTGGGTATGGCCATGCTGTCCCTGTGAGCTTGTGTGGTCCTGGGCAGATGTTTCCAGAGCACCAGCTTACATGCCTCTAGAGATAGGCTCAAGAGACACAAGGCCACGCAGTAGCCCAGGCCAGGAGAACCAGCTGGACTAGAGAGAGTCAATGGGGGAGCAGACGACTACTCTGAGAGGGAGGCTGAGCCAGTGTGGGGGCCTTGCATGCTGGCCTAGTGGTTTAGGAATCAGGGACAGTGTTTCATTGTGTGGCTTATAAAGTTCATTTTAGGTTCAATAGTTCTATTAAGTAAAGTACGTAGTAGAAGGGGTGTTCCCTTTTACAGACTGGGGACTGAGGCCCAGAGAGACTGAGGGATATCAGTCTCATGTGACAAACTGCCGAAGACAAGTGTCTTGGCCTGTCTGTACCCTTCATGGGGCTTTACACTAATGAATGTGTACAAGATGGACATTGCTTCTCCTGCACTAACATGGAAAGCACCCCCTTCTCTGCACCCTTTTCTCCTAACCCTTGCTGCCACCCCCAGATGGCCTGGGCTTCACAAGGGCTGGAAGTGTTCCTTTTTCCTCTCCTGCTTCTTGCGCCCAGCTACCTTGGCCTGGTCTGCCCTGGTTTTGATGAAGAAACAGCCCTGGTTTTGAAAGAGAAAACAGAAGGACTCATAGCCTAGAAGGGACCTCTAAGCAACTGCATTCAGTGACAGAGGAGGGCTACCCAATTATATCAACACGTAACCAGCAGTTAAAGACAACCTCAAAATGTCTAGGAAACAACAGGCAAACTCAAATCAAACAAACAAACAAACAAACAAAAAAAAACAGGACAAGGCATTAGAAGCAAAGCCACAAACAAAGGTCTCATTATACATGTAGGAAGAGTAAGCAATCAAATTATCTGAGAAGGAATTTAGAAGATATGTTTATAGAGCTATACAAGAACCTAAGGAAACCCCAAACAGAAACAAGGAGAACACAGACAGTTCCCTGGAGGAACTCAGGAAAATCATTGAGGAACAGAATATTAAGATTAATGCACAATCAGAATTCATACAAAAACAGCAGTTAGAAATGCAGAAGATGTCTATTGATATGCAAACCATGAGGACATGACAGAACTACACAACACAGTAGAAGCTCAAAAGAGTAGATTAGAACTGGCTGAAGAATGCATATCCCAACTAGAGGACAAATCCCTGAACACTAGCCTGTATGAAGAAAAATCAGAACAAAGATTTAAGAGAAATGAAGAGAGCCTAAGAATTATATGCGATGACGTGAGATGAAACAATATAAGACTCACTAGAATTCCAGAACAAGAAATGGTGAAAAAGAGCACTGAGAAAATTGTGGAAGTCCTGCTAACAGAAAACTTTCCCCATATCATGAAGGAAGAAAAGATATTTGTCCAAGAAGCTCATAGAACTCCCAACAAGACAGATCCCAAAAGAAAAACACTGAGGCATATTATAATCAAACTTTCCAAAACCAAAGACAAAGAAAAAATTTTGAGAGCTGCCAGGAAAAAAGAAATATTACTTATAATAATCAAACAGTTAGGCTGAGCTCCGATTACTCAGCAGAAACCATGCAGACAAGAAGGCAATGGGATGGTATATATAAAACACTGAAGGAAAAGAACTTCCAACCAAGAATCCTATATCCAGCCAAATTATCCATCAAATATGAGGGTGAAATCAAGGCATTCTCAGATAAACAGAAATTAAGAGACTTTGTGAAAACCAGACCAACCCTACAAGAAATGCTTAAAAGGAAGTCCTACCAATAGAGAACCCACAACAGAGATCAGCAAAACCAGGATATGTGACATCAACTCTAAAACCAAATCAGAAATAGATACTCATAATAAGACCATAAAACATTCTACCTTAAAAATCAAGGAACTCAAGCAGCACACAAAAACAGCAACTAACCTATCAGAGGGAATAATACTTCTAGGTAGGAGCTCTGGTAGCATAGTGCTGCTAACCAGAAGGCTGGTGGTTCAAACCCACCAGTCACTCCTCGGAAGGAAGGTTGGGTAGTCTACTTCTGTAGTGATACCACCTTGGAAACCCAAGGAGGGGTTGCTATGAGTTGGATCTGACTCGATGGCGGTGCATTATCAGAGGGAATAATACTTCTAGGTACAGACCCTCAAATGGAGAGGAAAATATGACAATGTCTTTGCAGCACGCACTATTCTAAAAATGTAGAGACAAGAATATACTCCAAGATAACCACAGAGAAGAGTAACAATTCCTCTAAGCAAATCCAGAAGGAAGGAAAACATATGGGCTTAATAAACACAAAACCAACTATAAAGAAGAAAAGGGAGAAAGCATTAGACAACAAACTGAACTCAGCACAGAAATATACACGGACCAAGGAATCACCAATGACACGACAAAAAACCACAATAGAATGACACCAATCAACTCATACCTATCACTAATTACACTCAATGTGAATTGACTAAATGCACTTATCAAGAGAAAGAGAGTGGCAGACTGGATAAGAAAAAAAGACCCATCGATATGCTGCCTACGAGAGAAACACCTTAGACACAAAGATAAAAACAAATTAAGAGTTAAAGGATAGAAAAGAATATACCAAGCCAATGGAAACCAAAAAAGGGCAGTGGTAGCAATTATGATTTCTGATAAAATAAACATTAAGGCGAAAACATCTTAAGAGACAAGGATGGGCATTATATGATGCTGAAAGGGTCAATCGACAAAGAAGATAATACAATAATAAATATTTATGCACCCAATGAAAGTGTTCCAAAATACGTGAAGCAAATATTAACTGAATTAAAAAGGATGATAAACAACTCTACATTAGTAATAGGAGACTTTAACATACCACTTTCAAGAAGAGACAGGTCAACAGGAAAAAAAACTCAGCCAAGATACAGAAGAGCTCATCAATGCAATCAACCCACTGGAACTCATAGACATATATAGAGCACTTCACCCCACAAAACCACAATTCACATTCTTTTCCAGTGCACATGGATCCTTCTCCAGAATAGACCATATGCTAGGACATAAAACAAGCCTCAATAAATTCAAAAGCATTGAAATACTGCAAAGCATCTTCTCTGACCACAATGCTATAAAACTAGAAATTAATAATACGAAGAGCAAGGAAAAAGCATCAAACATATGGAAGCTGAACAATTCTCTGCTTAAAAACTATTGGCTTACAGAACAGATAAAAACTGAAATAAAAAAATTCCTAGAAACTAAGGAGAATGAAGATATATCCTACCAAAATGTATAGGACACAGTAAAAGCAGTACTCAGAAATTATCCCACTCAGAAATAGACAGTTTATAGCAATAAATGCATACATCAAAAAAGAGGAAAGAAACAAAAGCAACATTCTAACTTGTCAACTCCAACAACTAGAAATAGAACAACAAAAGAATCCTACAGTATCTAGAAGCAAGGAAATAATAAAGATCAGAGCAGAAATAAATGAAAGAGAAAACAAAAAAATCATAGAGAAAATCAACAAAACAAAGAGCTTGTTCTTCAAAAAGATTAATAAAATTGATAAACCATTGGCAGACCTAACAAAAGAAAAGAAGGAGAAGACCCAAATCACAAGAATTGTAAACGAAAATGGTGTCATCACAACAGAACCAATTGAAATAAAAAAGATACTGGCAGAATATTATGAAAAACTGTACTCCAATAGATTTGAGAACCTAGAAGAGATAGACAAGTTTCTAGAATCACAAGACCTACCTAAATTATCCCAGTCAGAGATAGAAAACATGAACAGACCCATAACAAGGGAAGAAATTGAACAGGTCATAAGAAAACTTCCCACAAAGAAAAGCCCTGGCCCTGATGGCTTCACTGGAGAATTCTATCAAATATTCAGAGAAGAGTTGACATCTATGCTACTCAAGCTATTCCAGAACATAGAAAAAGATGAAGTACTCCCAAACTTATTTTATGAACCAAGCATAACACTAATACCAAATCCAGGGAAAGACAACACTAGAAAGGAAAACTACAGACCAATATCACTCATGAACATAGATGCAAAAATCTTTAACAAAATACTGGACAACAGAATCCCACAACATATCAAAAAAATAATACATCTGGACCAAGTGGGATTCATACCAGGTTTACAAAGGTGGTTCAACATCAGAAAATCAATCAATGTAATCCACCACAGAAACAAAACAAAGGAAAAGGACCATGTGATTATATCAATTGATGCAGAAAAGGCATTTGATAAAATCCAACATCCATTCCTGTTTAAAGCTCTCAGCAAAATAGAGATAGAAGGGAAATTCCTCATCATAATAAAGGGTATATATGCAAAGCCAATGGCCAACATCATTATTAATGGAGAAAAACTCAAGGCATTCCCCTTATGAATGGGAACCAGACAGCAATGCCCTCTATCACCACTTCTATTTAACATTGTATTCGAAGTCCTGGCCAGGGCAATAAGGCAAGAAAGAGAAATAAAAGGCATAATATGGCAAAGAGGAATTAAAACTATCTCTCTTTGCAGATGATATGATCCTATACATAGAAAACCCAAGAGACTCAATAAAAAAGACTACTGGAACTAATAGAGAGGTTCAGCAAAGTGACAGGATACAAGATAAACATACAAAAATCATTTGGATTTCTCTACACCAGCAAGGACTCCTCTGATAAAAAAATAAGGGAAACCATATCATTCACTATGGCTACGAAAAAGATAAAATATCTAGGAATAAACCTCACCACAGACACAGAAGTTCTATACAGAGAAAACTATAAAACACTGCTATAAGAGACAACAAGGGTACTAAATAAATGGAAGAACCTGCCTTGTTCATGGATAGGTAGACTAAACTTTGTGAAAATGTCAATACTACCTAAAGCAATCTATACAATTAACAAAATTCCAATCCAGATTTCAACAAAATTTTTTAAGGACATGGAAAAACTAATTACTAATTTCATATGGAAAGGAAAGAGACCTCGAATAAGCAGAGCACTTCTCAAGAAGTAAAACAAAGTAGGAGGTCTCACACTCCCAGATCTTAAGAACTACTATATAGCCACAGTAGTCAAGACAGCATGGTATTGGTACAATGATAGACAGGTAGACCAATGGAACAGAATCGAAAGTTCAGACATAGACCCATCCATCTATGGACAACTGATCTTTGACAAAGACCCAAAGCCCATTAAATGGGGAAGAGATAGCCTCTTTAACAAATGGTGCTGGCAAAACTGGATATCCACCTGTAGAAAAATGAAACAAGACCCATACCTCACATCCCATACACAAAAATAAACTCAAACTGGATCAAAGATTTAAATGTAAAACCCAAAACTTATAAAATTCATCAAACATAAAATAGGGGCAAATCTAGGAGTCCTAATTTATGGCATAAATAGACTGTCAAGCATAACCCAGAATGTGCAGGAGATAGATGAGAAGCTAGATGACTGGGACCTTTTAAAAATTAAATTATTGTGCACATCGAAAGATTTTATCAAAAGGATAAAAAGAGAACCTACAGATTGGGAGCTCTGGTAGCATAGTGCCTAAGGCACTTGACTGCTAACCAGAAGGCTGGTGGTTCAAACCCACTAGCCATTCCTCGGAAGGAAGATGGGGCAATTTACTTCCGTAGTGATACTGCCTCGGAAACCCAAGGAGGGGTCACTATGAGTTGGGTCCGACTCGAGGGCACATAACAACAACAGATTGGGAGAAAATATTTGCCTATGACACATCTGAGAAAGGACTTATCTCCAAAATCTACAGAAAACTTCAACACCTCAACACCAAAAAGACAAATAACCCAATTCACAAATGGGCAAAAGACTTGAACAGACACTTCACCAAAGAAGATATACAAGCAGCCCACAAACACATGAGAAATTGCTCATGATCATTAATCGTTGTTGTTGTTGT
>NW_006921851.1:1837252-1844001 GCF_000298275.1 Orycteropus afer afer | reverse complement strand
AATCAGCCCTAGGACACGATGGCCCTCGAGACCAGAAGAACTGGATGGTGCCCGCTACAATGCCAACCACTCAGGAAAGGATCAAATCTGAAGATCCTGGATAGAGTGGGAGGGAAAATGTGGAACAAAATCCAAAAACTCAATAATGACCAGAATTACTGGTCAGATAAAATCTGGTGAGACTCCCAATACTATGGCCCTGAAATATATTTCAGCACCTGGAATAAAACTCACCCCCAGGGGCGGGCTCTCAGCCCAATAGTTAACAAGATGTACACGCAGACCACTCAACCCAGGGTGCCACGCCCACACACTCAATGGTAATACATCTCTTAGACAATAGACGGTGGGACACCAGAGGACCAACATTCAAACTGAGAAAATGTAGGACAAACAGGAGTGCATGATTATGAGGGGCACAGGTGGAGGGTTGCATGGTAGGGAGGGGAGGAGACTGGGTTAGGGTTGGACATGGTGAATGGGGAATGAAACTAAATGTACGTGTGACGTTGAATGTAAAACAAGCTCTTAGAATAAAAAATAAAAAAAAGAAAAAAAAATGTCACACACAGGATGTCTTATAAAAACAGAAATTTATTCTCTCACATTTTTGGTGCCTCTAAGTCTGAATTCAGGTGTCAGTAGGCCCGTGCTATTTCTGAAGGATCTAAAGGAAGATCCTTTCTTGTCTCTCCCTACTTCTGGTAGCCCCAGGAGTTCCTTTGCTTGAAGCTGCAGCATAACTCCATTGTCACATGACTATCTTCATCTGTCTCACTGTGTCTTTTTTTCTCCTCTTTTATAGGACAACATTCAAATTGGATTAGGACCCACTCAACTCCAGTATGACCTCATGTTAACTGATAACTCTATTTACAATCAAGGTCACACTCACAGGTACCAGGGATCAGGTTTCAACATAAGTTTTTTGGAGAGGACCCAATTTAACCCATTATGGTGTAATCTTAGCTCAGGGTCTCCTGCTGTGCCAGCCTGACTTCTCTAGAACATCTCTACAGTAGGGTCTCTTGGCTGATGGTGTATCATGTGGGAGTCCACCCCACCTAGATGATCAGGTCTGGACTTACTGCACCCATGGCAGGCTTCTGTACTGTCTTCTCCGGAAGGTCCCAGTCCACCATGAATAGGTGCCTCTGAACTCTACCAGTACTCACCTTTTTGATACTTTACTAAAAATGGAGTGATAGCTTTTACAAAAACTTTCTACTGTCAGTTTTACTGAAGTATAAGCATATAGAAAAATATACAAACCAGCAGTGGTGAATTTGCACACTGAATGTTCTCATATCTGATCTGTGGATCAAGAAATAGAGCATTACTGGCACCCCTGAAGCCTCTCCAACAAACCTTCCCAGTCACTGCTCCCAGATCATTGCTGTCTCATTTTGAACTTTATATGCTAGGTCCATGCATCACTTGTTCTATAGCTGCCATCTTTCACTCATGTAGGGTGAGGCACAGCTATGTTGTTGCATGCAATGAAATTCATTCACTTTCATTGCGGTGTAACATGCCATTGCTTGAAGAAACTACAACTCATATGTCCATTTGATTGCTGATGGGCAGTTGGGCAGCTTCCAGTCTGGCAGCTAACACAAATGCTGTTAGAACTTTCCTTGTAGAAATGCATAGAGTTTGTGGCATATATCCTAGGAGTTGGATTGCAGGGGTATGTGTTGTTCATCAGCAGGAGGTATAGAGTGCTGACTGCATGTGTGTGTGTTTGTGTGTCCTATCTCCAGCTGCTTGTAGGCAGACGTCTTGGCTTCCTCATGGATCCTAGCCTCATGCCCTATCACATGCTCATCACCACTGCCAGTGCTTCGCTCACTGGAGTGTCACCTCAGTCCCCATTGAGGCCTATCGGCTTCCCATGTCCCTATCCAGTTCACCACTAGCAAAGGGTCCGTTAGGGGACTAAAGAAAACTGTGTCTTCAAAGTTGGCCTATTCTCTTCTGGGCAGGATTTATTTCTGACTGGGAATTGCAGCAGCCTTTGGTTTGTAACCACCAGCTGTCTCTATAGCAACTCCAGTGACACTAGTCTCTAACTAAAAATAGATCACCTTCATCTTTGGCATAAGAAAATCAAAGTAGGGGAGAGCCTGCTGGCTCAGGGGCCAGGCTCCCAGATGGATTTCAAGGCACAGTGATGTTGCTGCCCAAGGCCTCCCTCACTGCCAACTGAGAAGCCCTGTGAGCACTCTGGAGACTACTGGACACTGAAGCCTTCCCCAGTACTCTCAGCCTTATTTGCCATCTCCTTTTCTTCTCAACTGTCATAGCCTTCATAGTCTGATCCACAGAATTTAATACTTAACACAATAACATACTCTTATTTAGTTTGAGTTTTATTCAGTTGCTTAATCTTAAATCTTCATTCTTCTATGGGTTTGTAATTTTTTTCAAGGGCAGGGACTTAATTAGCAGGGTGGCACAAGAATTCAAAACCACATCATATGAAAAGGAGTTGAAAGAATAGGAGATGTTGGCACAGATGATAATAATCCTGGGGAATGGAGGGTGGGAGGAAGTACTAGAAGGGCTGCCCTACTAAGGAGGGACCACAACATTCTCTGTCATGCCAGAGGACAGGCAGAAAGGCTACAGGAGAGATTCTCCATGACCAAGCATGGTTGTTTGTTTTTTTTCTTTTAATGTGTTTGATTGCATTTTAAAAATCATAAATGTAAAATAACATTTCAGAATCTTTGAAAGCCAAGAAAGCCCTCCCTAATCATCAGTCATCCACAGCACAACCAACCATTAATATCTTTGTGATATCCTCAAGAGAAGAGCTTTCTGAGATTAAAGTTTTCCAGAAAGGCTGCTTCTGGCAGGAGGGGTGTACAGAGAGGTTGGGGCCAGGGGCCTCAGCACTTCTGGTCCAAATCCAGGTTGCTGACTTTGCCTGCTAGGTGGAGTGCTATGTTTCCTGAGGTGGTGGGTAAGGTGCTGAGCCAGTCTACCCCAGGGATGCTCTGTCTGTTGATTGTCATCACTCAGGCATTCAGCAGAAGGGGCATTTTAAACACCAGCTGGCAGGTTTATGGAGATGACCTCTGAGGTCCGGGCACTGAGCTTTAGGCTAGAACTGAACATAGATGAAGGCGAGTAGTAGAAATGGGCTTGAATGTGGAGGGCTAGGCCAAGTAATGCAGTAAGTAGCCCTCCGTTTACTGACTGAGGTCAGTGGGGCATTGGAGTCTTGTATTTGTTCATCTTCCTAGAGAGCCCTTCCATCCCACTGAGACCCTCTCTGCCTTTATGCAGCACATGTGGTTTTGTCATTGTGGTTTGCCCAGTATTTTGTTACCATGCCTTTTGAGGAGTAGAAGTCTTATCTTTCCATCTAGACTGTAAGCTCTCCAAGAGTACCATGGACCCTGCCCTGCCTCCATCTTTGGCCTGGGCATGCAGCCCTCAGTGAGTGGTGGTGAAATGAATTGATCCCATGGAGGGGTCAATTTGGGAAGCTGAATTACTACTGCAGTACCAGGCTATTCCCTGCATGGGATCCAAGGAGCCTCTAAGCAACCTCTCTAAGCTTTCACAGTCTGCTTTTCTAAAGGTAAAAGTTTAGGTGCCAGGAGAGGGGTATACTCTGGCCCCAGCCTCATCCTCTGTTACCTCATGCTTCCTACAGCCATTATACCTCATTAAGCCTGTACACATTGGCACTTAGAACTCAAGCTGGAATTAGTTAACTATGGCAGTGGAGATTCTGAGGACTAGTTATAGTGGGTTAGGAAACATGAGTCTGGAACACTAGGGACTGCTTGGGGCTTCCAGAAGAGGAGGCAGTGGGACTTGAAGACATCCCAGCACTATCACAGCTGAGTGAGGACTGGCCCTCTCCCTCCTGGAGGCAGCAGCTTCTCTCATCTATAACCACGGGTAAGGTTGGGCTGCTGGGCTGCATAAGTGGGGGAGCCAGGCTCTGTGCAAAGTTAGGCATGTCCTTAATCAGAACCTGCCAACCTGGGTCTATCTAATCGGTGTTGGTATGTGTTAGCAGCACTCCCATAATAAGATAGTGCTGGTGACAGTGTGAGCCAGATTGGTGTTGAGCTGTTGCTGATGGTGGGTTGGCGGGCTGTGCTCTGGCAGGCCCTGCCGGCACAGAGCTCCGTTTCCCCTTTAGTTTCAGGCTAATGGTCCTGTTTCTCCCCACTGGAGCCTTGCTGTTACTTCATGAGGATAGACAGAATTCCACCCTTCTCCCTGTTATTGCCCAACATTCCTTTTCCAGAGCTAAGCCCCCTCCACCACCACAAGAGATGAGGCCCCAGAGCAGACCCAAGAGGAAGAGTGGACATTGCTGCCAGGTTCAGTGACTGGCCATAGAACTTTTTCTGAGGGGCACCCAAGGGCAATATGTCCTTGTGTCTGGAGTGGGGTGGGGGTGGAGTAGGGTGGAGGGAGAAAGAGAACATTCCTATACCCTCAGCCTTGTCCACCCTAGGACTTTTAGTCCTCCAGGCTGCTGGTAAGGGGTAGCATTTAGTTCTCCTCAAAGAGCACACAGGTCAGGAAAACACTGGGGCTCTTTTCAAGGACACAGTCTTTCATTGTGCTCTACCCCTGGGAAAGTGGCTCTCAGTGCTAGAAGGAGCCTAAGCAACCCTCTTTTCCTCATTCCAGCCTCCTGCTTTCATTGCACCATTTTACAAATGAAGCACCTGGGGCTCAGGTTAGGTGGTTTGCACATCACCGGGTAACAATGTGCTGAAAGTTCACAGACCAACTATAGTCCCTAGGGTAGTAATGTTTTGCTTTCTAAAATATATATGCAATTGTGTAGGTAATACATGTGCACATTAAAACATTCAAAGAGTACAAATAAGCAGAAAGTAAGACATTCTTCTACCCTGGGCCTTAGTCAGCCATTTCCTCTGCTGAGAGGCAACAGTTACTTCATATCCTTTTGAAGATATTCTATGTATTTACATGTGTTTTATTTTTTCATACGAATAGCAGCATCCATACTGTCTGCTACGTGCTTTCTCCCAGTAGTCTGTCCTGGCCATCATTTTCTAGCAGTACATAAAGAGGCCTCATTCACTCTCATGGTTATGTGTTGTTCTTAGTTACTGTCGCATCAACTCTGACTCATGGTGACCCCATGTACAAGACAAAACATTGCCCAGTCCCATGCCATCTTCCCAATCATTGGTATGCTCCAGCCCATTGTTGTGGCCCCTCTGTATTTTGAATACCTCCCAAACCTAGGGGCTTATCTTCTAGCACTCTGTTGGACATTGTTCTGTTATGAGCCATAGGATTTTCATTGGCTGATTATCAGAAGTAGATCTCCAGGATTTTCTTCCTATTCTGTCTTAGCTGGAAGTTCCCTGAAACTTCCCTGAAACCATGGGTGACAGGTTATTTAAACTATTTGTTCAGTCAAAGAGTTATACTGCCAAATTGGTCTCCATGGAGGTTGTACCAGTGTATACTCTTAGCAGCACATCCTAAACCCCAACAGTGTTAGCAGATCTTTCTGATCCTTATCAGTCTTGATGGTTTCAGAACTGACATGCGATATCTTGGTGCTAGAGTAATGGCAGAAATGCATGTTGGAGTTCTGTGATTCACTGACTCAGACCCCGTCATCCTACCTCACTCCATGGATACTTCAGGGCATTGTTCCTGTCCTGACATCTCCTGAGGCTATGAGACTATCTCCACACACAGATATGCCTGTGTTCTCTTGCAGAGAAGGCAGGGCTTAGGCTCTGTTTCCTGGTTCTTACCTGAAACATCAAGGTATGGGAGAACCAAGAAGTGAAGTGCCAAAGTGCCTGGCACCAGACAGCACTACTAGACAATGCCCAGGGCAGGACCGGGAGGCTGCCAGCCCCACCCACCCCCACCCACACACAAACACAAACTACTGCCTGGAGCCTTCAGGGAAGGCCTGGCAGCTGACATCCCACATTCCCTGGTGCTCAGTCTATAGTTCCTGCATTAGCCATTCCCTCCCACCACTGCTCAGTTTTAATCCTATACTCCGCTGTCCCGACTGTAATGCCTCTCTCTAAATGTGCCACATTCTCTCAGGCTTCCTTTTTCTCTATGTACTGTGCCCCTTTCTGAATCACCCTTACCCTGGCTTCAGAGCCCCACTCCCAGGAACTTTCCTGGACACCCTTTCCCTGCTCCTTTCACCCTACCCAACTTGATCTGGCTGAGATGCCTTTTCTGCTCTTCCCAAGTACCCATGGAAGATTCTGTGAAGTACTTACTGTTAGGTGGTGCTGTCACCAGCTTGTGTGTCTCTCTCTCCTGCTGGCCTGCCAGATCCTCTGGTCTCTGGACCTGCAACCTAGTGCCATGCTTGGCACAGAGATGGTGCTTGAGTGTTTGTGGGATGAATAAACAAAGGGGCACAGAGCTCCCTTTACATCAGGAAATGCAACCACAGTTCCATGGCCATTTGTCCTCCAACATGAATTCAAGGAACTTCAGTAACTCAGGAAATCTGAATATTTCCAATCTATGGAATGTGGTCCTAAGCCAACCAAATCATAGCTTCCCTCTGGCTATAGCATCTTTCATCTTAGTGTTGTTCTATGAGACCTCAAGCCACTTTGCCTCACCCTGGCTTCCCTACAAATGTCCATACCTGCTGATGCTCAAAGTTTTGCTTTTTCACTTTTTTTTTTTTTTTTTTTTTTAGGATTTGGGTGAAGATTTACAGAGTAAATTCACTTTTCATACAGCAG
>NW_006921851.1:1774326-1829285 GCF_000298275.1 Orycteropus afer afer | reverse complement strand
GCAAATTCTTCTGCTAGTTGGGGTTTAGTCCAATTCTGCATCCTTTCCTTCAAGGCTCAGGGGTGCAAGATTA
Organism: Orycteropus afer afer; assembly: GCF_000298275.1. NCBI lineage: Eukaryota > Metazoa > Chordata > Mammalia > Tubulidentata > Orycteropodidae > Orycteropus > Orycteropus afer. The sequence continues at coordinate 1,829,212 of NW_006921851.1, read as the reverse complement.
TCTTCTGTGTCTGTGTTAATTGGTTTCCCTTTTCTTCGTTGAAGAGGGTCTGTGCAATCCTTCTGCCTAGTCCGCCATCTTGCCGGCTTAGTGGTCCATTCTCTTTTTCACTCTTTTTAAAAGACTATATATAACAGTTTTATTGAATTACAAATGCACATACTGTTCAATCCATCCATGTAAAGAATACAATTAAATGGTTTGTAGTATATTCACAGAATTGTATAACCATCACCACAATCAATTTTGTAATATTTTCATCATTCCAAGAAGAAAACTGTACCCATTAATAGTCATTTCTTCAACTTCTCCACTCCCCCAAGCCCCTGGCAACCACTAATCTACTTTCTGTCTATGGATTTGCTTGTTCTGGACATTTCAAATCAATAGAACCATAAAATATATGTTCCTATGTGGCCAGCTTCTTTCAGCAAAATATTTTCAAGTGTTTTTATTCTTTAGATTAGAAGCTAATGCCATATCAAGGTTGAGGGATTAACTAGCTAATGTTCCTATGAATTTAGCTCCTTAAGAGAATCAAATGGTGAGAAATGAGTGTGAAGGGCCTATTGTGGAAGACATGCCAGGAAGATTTTACAATATAGATAATATTAGCATGCAGGAAGCAACCACAAGCTCCCCCCGCAAGATAGAGTGCCACAAACAGTGCTTATAGGATTTATAGAAAGTGATCGTGTAAGGAGGAATAGTCAAGGAAGGCTTCAAGAAAGAGGTGGACTTGAGCTGGGCCTTGAAGGGGCAGCAGGACTTGGATGAGGAGGGGCTAAGAGGTCCAGGGAAAGGAGTATACAGAATGTGTGCAGATATTTGCCATGGGGAGTATGGGCTAGAGGTCAGAGAGGAATGACAGGGTCAAATATCATCAATGAAAGTTATTGAACTCAAATACAGTTGGCCTATAAACTCTAAGTAGAATATTGAATTGTGATTGTGAATACTCAAAGCTGAAACATCTGTACACTCTCAACAAGCTAAACTTATGCTCATAAATATGCCTACCCCCTCCTCTCCCAGACACTAGGGTAAACGTCTTTCACTGCCATTATATGCACTCTGCCACTGAAGCCAGCCTGTAAGGGACAGCTGGGCATGCTGCACTGACACCACCCTTGCTCACTGCCTGTTTCCTATATGAGAGGCCCTTGGAGGAGGCTGTGTTCTGGAAGGCCAGGGCCTGTGGCTCTCTGGGCTGCACTCCCCAGCTACTGTGCCACTCTCATGGGCAGGTACTTTCTTGAGCTCATGCTTGCTGGTGTTTGAACTTCAGGCTTAAAAGGAAAGCATGTCCAGAAAGGCAGATGATAGGATGAGTGAGACAGCTGGAGAGAGCAGAAGGGCCTTTCTGAGCAGCTGAGGGGGTGTTCAGCCTCTGCTGGGCTAAAGATGAGGCAGAGAGCTGAGTCCTGGCTTCTGCATGGGGGGACCCATGCTGAGAGGAAAGAAAGCACACAGATCAGGCTCTGGAAGGAGAATTGGCCAGGCCATCTCCTGGGGATACAGCTGCCCTCAGTGGGCCTTTGTGCAGGATGCTGTCAGACAGGCTGTTGATATGACTGGCCCTCTCAGCCACCCCTACCACAAGTGAGTGCAAAGTTCTGGGAGCCTCATGGTGTTCTGTAGAGCTATTGTCCTGACAGCCCATGTGTCCAGTACAACTTGTTTTCAGCTGTGCTCTTTAATTTGCTGATCCTGTGTTTATGACCTCTTCATTTGAGGTCTCTGGAAAACAGAGCCTGAGACAGGGACTTGGGTGGGGGTCTTAACTTAAAAGGTAGACCCAGGAAGCTGGTGCGAGGGTGTGTAGAGTTAAAGCTAGAGTAAGGGTGGGGGCTCCCTGTAAGCCGCCCTGCCAGACTTGTCTCAAAGATGTCTGTCAGCGAGAGATTTTATCCATCAGTGGAGTGTTAGCCCCTCTGTGCACCAGGACCAGGTGTGGCCAACTTTATGGGTTTTATAAAGGGGCTGTCAGGGAGCTGGTTCACTTTCTCTGGGACTTTGCTGGCTGTCCACGGTCTATAGCCCCATTAGCTGACATGTCTACTTCTTGGTCATCTCAGCAAGCCTTATTTCTGCCAACAGAGAGAAAATACAGAAATTGAGCTTCTAACAGCTGGGAAATAGTGGTGAAAAGCTATCCTGGTAGGAAGCAGACTGACAGCAGGGATTCCTCAGCTGTGCCAGCATAGCCTTGTCTTTCCCAGAAGACCTCACCTTGAATGTGCTCTGTGACTGGGGCAGCCTGCCCAGCTGTGGGCAGGAATCCACACCCCATGGTGGGTGCAGAGACCTTTCTAGCTCTGCTAGTTGGCACATCCAACAGAGGAAAGGGCAGCTCAGTGTGCCCACTGGGGAGGTGACTGCTAATGTGTGAGCAGAATTCAGCCCCACCCACCATTTGGCCTGCTGGCCTCCACAGTTCTCTGCCTCTCTCTGGCTCCATAGACTCAGCTCTTGGGCCTTACTTACCCTGCACACAGCTTCTAGTGCGTGACCATGCTTTGTTTCCAAAACAGAAGGCTTTCAGTGCTTGATTTTGGGGATGCAGGGTCTGTTCAGAGCTATCTCTTTTAAGAAGATTGTTTCCCATAAACAGCAGCGAGAACCCAGTTTGTCTCACATATACAAAGCTTTAGTTGTCATCTGCCTTCAAACCAAACCACAGATCTAACAGCCTTAAGTAATTTTCAAAAAAAAAAAAATCAGGGTATAATTGTATCAAGTAGAATCTCCCATCACCACTCATCTGCCAGTTTGTCATACTATGGTGGCTTATGTGTTACTGTGATGCTAGAAGCTAAGCCACTAGTATATCAGATACCAGCAGGATCACCCAAGATGGACAGGTTTCAGTGAAGATTCCAGACTAAGACAGACTAGAAAGAAGGACGTATCAACTTCTAAATCAACTTCTAAAACAATAAGCCAGTGAAAACCTTAGAGATAGCAGTAGAATATTGTCTGATATAATGCTGGAAGATGAGTTCCTCAGGTTGGAAATATGACTGAGGAAGAGCTGCCTCCTCAAAGTAAAGTCAACTCTAATGACTTGGATAGAGTAAAGTTTTCAGGACCTTCATTTGCTGATATGGCATGACTCAAAATGGGAAGAAACAGCTGCAAACATCCATTAATTGGAATGTGGAATATATGAAGTATGAATCAAGGACAAGTGGAAGTCCTCAAAACTAAAATGGAATACTAGAAGATCAACATATCCTAGGCATTAGTGAGCAGAAATGGACTGGTATTGGCCATTTTGAATCAGACAGTCATGTGGTCTACTATGCCAGGAATGACAAATTGAAGAGGAGCTGGGGTGCATTTATCATGAGAAAGAGCATTTTAAGATCTGTCCTGACATATAACCATCAGTGATAGGATGATATCCACATGTGTATGAGAAAGACCAGTTAATACAACTATTGTTCAAATTTATGCACCAACCACCAGTGCTAACAATGAAGAAATTGAAGATTTTTGCCAACTTCTGCACTCTGAAATTGATCAAACATGCAATAAACATGTGTTGATAATTACTGGTGATTGGAATGTGAAAGTTGGAAACAGAGAAGAAGGATCAGTAGTTGGAAAATAAGGCATTGGTGATAGAAATAAAACCACAGATCACATGACAGAATTTTGTAAGACCAACAACCCATTCATTGAAAATACCTTTTTTCCTCAATAAAAATAGTGACTATACATGTGGACCTCACTGGATGAAATACACAGGACTCAAATTGATTACATCTGTGGAAAGAGATGATGGAGAAGCTAAATATCATCAGTCAGAACAAGGCCAGGGGCTGACTACAAGAGACCATCAATTACTGATATACAAGTTCAAGCTGAAGTTGAAGAAAATAAAAATAAGTCCATGAGAGCTAACATATGACCTTGAGAATATTACACTTGAATTTAGAGGCCATCTCAAGAATAGATTTGATGCATTGAACACTAATGACCAAAGACCAGATGAGTTGTGGGATGAATCAAGGACATCATACATGGAGAGCAAAAGGTCATAAAAAAGACAGAAGAGAAAGAAAAGACCCAAAATAGATGTCAAAAAAGACTCTGAAACTTACTCTTGAATTTATAATAGTTGAAGCAAATGGAAGAAATTATGAAGTGAAATAGCTGGATGGAAGATTTCAAACAGCACCTTGAGAAGAAAAAGTATTTTAAAAAGTATATTAAAAAGTACAGAGACAAGAAGTTAGAAAACACAAAAAGGAAGAACACACTTGGCATTTCTCAGGCTGAAAGAACTGGTGAAAATTTCAAGCCTTGAAGTGCAATATTGAAGGATTCAATGAGCAATATGGGCAAAAAAATTGAATGATTTAGGAAGCATCAAAAGGAGATGGAAGGAATACACAGAGTCATTATACCAAAAAGAATTTGTCAACATTCAACCATTTCAAGATGTAGCATATGATCAAGAACTGATGGTACTGAAGGAGGAAGTCCGAGGCATTGGTGAAAAATTAGTCTCCAGGAGTTGTTGGAATATTAATTGAAATGATTCAAAAAATGGATGCAATGCTGGAAGTGCTCACACATCTATGCTAAGAAATTTGAAAGACAACTACCTAGCCAACTGACTGGAAGAAATCCCTACATGTGCCCATTCCAAAGAAAGGTGATCCATCAGAATGCAGAAATTATTGAACAATATCATGAATATCACATGCAAGTAAAAGAATTTAAAAACGGTTGCAGCAGTACATCAGTACGGAACCACTAGAAAGTCAAGTCACGTTCACAAGAGGAAGTGGAAGGAGGGATAATCACTGCTGATGTCAGATGGATCTTGGCTGAAAGCAGAGAATACCAGAAAGATGCTTACCTGTGTTTTATTGACTATACAAAGCCATTCAACTGTGTGGATCATAACAAATTATGGATAACATTGTGAATAATGAGAATTTGAGAACACTTAATTGTGCTCATGAGGAACCTGTACTGTAGACCAAGAGGCTGTCATTCAAACAGAACAAGGGGATACTGTTTGGTTTAAAATCAGGAAAGGTGCACATCAGGGTATCCTTTAACTATACCTATTCAATCTGTATACTTGGCTACATGAAGAAGAATGTGGTATTAGGATTGGAGCAAGACTCATTAACAACCTGAAATATGCAGATGACACAACTTTGCTTGCTGATGTATTTGCTGATGAAGATCAAAGATTACAACCTTCAGTATGGATTACACCTTAATATAAAGAAAACAAAAATCATAATTGGACCAATAAGCAACATCATGATAAACAGAGAAAAGGTTGAAGTTGTCAAGGATTTAATTTTACTTAGATCCACAATCAACACCCATGAAAGCATCAGTCAAGAAAGTAAGTGATGTATTGCATTGTGGAAATCTGCAAAGACTGCAAGCTAGAGTTGCTCAAGTCTTGCAGGAATGGGCCACACTAGTGCCCTGCATGCTTCATTCCTGGCCAGGGGAGACATGGCCTCACTCTGTGTGTGTGTGTGTGGGGGGGGGGTATTAGTCAGCAAGAGATCTGAGTAATGGTGCATTTTCCTTGCCATCACCACCAGTTCCCACTGAATTGGCTCTGACTAATGATGACCCCATGTGTATAGGAATACAACTGCTCTCCATAGAGTTTTCAATGACTGACTTTTTGGAAGTAGATCTCCATGCATTTCTACTGAGGTACCTCTGGGTAGACTTGAACCTCCAGCCTTTCAGGTAGCAGCCAAGTGCATTATATTACATTTCTTTTTTGTTTGTTTGTAAACATATATATATATATATATATATATAAGCCCTGATGGCATAGTGCCTAAAGCATTTGACTGCTAATCAGAAGGTTCAAACCCACCAGCCACTCCTTGGGAGGAAGATTGGGCAATCTACCTCAGAAACCCAAGGAGGGGTTGCTATGAGTCAGATCCAACTCTATAGCAAAGTTTATATATATATATATATGTATGTATGTATATATGTATGGTGATGTAGGTTAAAGTTTACAGAGCAAATCAGTTTTACACTCAACAATTCATACACATTTTTGTTTCATGCCATTGATCACATTTCCATGATGTAACTAACAGCACTCATCCCACTTCCTCCATCTTTCCCATTCCTTCCTGCCTTCTGAACTTTGTCCTTGGGCAAATGCTGCTCTTTTGATCTCAAATGGTTGATTGTTCTAAGGACTGAGTAGTGCCCTGGCTCTGTTATTATTCTCCTATTGATTGGCTGAAAGTTAACCCAAGGGTGAGTTCAGTTCCAAGTTTGAAGGGTGACCAAGGGACATAGACTCAGGGGTTCTACCAGTCTCTATCCAATCAATGAGCCTGGTCTTTTTTATGATTTTGAGTTTTGTTCCACATTTTTCTTCTACTCTATCCAAGACTTTCTAATGTGATTCCTTTCAGAATGGTCCCTAGGGGTAGCTGGGCACTATCTAGTTCTTCTGGTCTTAGGGTCATGGAGGTTGGGGTTCCCATGGCCCATTAGTCCTTTGGACTAATTGTTTCCATGTGTATTTGTTTTTCTTTGCTCTTCTTTGCTCCAGACGGGGAGAGACCAAAAGTTGCACCTCAAGTGGCTGCTCCTAAGCTTTTAAGACCCTAGTTGCTAATCACCAAAGCAGGATGTAGAGCATTTTCTTTGTGAACTCTGTTGGGTCAACTTGACCTTGATGTCCCCCAAGACTATGGTTCTGTGCTCCCAGACCCAGTGACTCATTCCCTCAAAGTGGTTATGGCTAAGAAGTTTTCGTAATTTTGCCCTGTGTATGCTCTACTATATTCATGGATATATTTACAGCATATGTAAATATATATATATATATATATATATATATACATATACAGAAATAACTTCTGTCAAACCTATGTATTTTCATGGGTATAGTCCCATTTCGTGGGTATAGAACCTTCCCATTCCTATTCAGCTTTCATGTCTATGTATCCAATCATAGATTATTGTTATTACTGTTTTTGCAGGGTTACATATGTAATAGTATTTACCTTTGTTGCCTTTAACTCTTGTGCTCCTCCCAGTGTCTTCCTTTGCCTTGATCATTTTGTGCTGCTCTTGCCTTTATTGTATATTGCCTTTCCATTCACTGAAGTTAATATGCATCTGTGCCCTAATTAGCAATTTACCCTCCTTACCTCTCCCACCCTTAATAACCTTTAAAGAATGTTTATTTCTGTACGTAAACCTTTTCTTGAATTTTTACGGTAGTAGTCTCACAAAATATTTGTCCTTTTGTGATTGACTAATTTCACTCAGCATAATGTCCGTCAGGTTCATCCACATTATGAAGTGTTTCACAGATGAATAATTTTTCTTTAATGTTGTGTGGTATTCTATTGTGTGTATGTACCATAGTTTGTTTATCCATTCATCCATTGGTGGACACTTAAGTTGTGTCAGTTTTTTAACTATTGTGAATAGTGTTGTGATGAACATGTTGTTGTTGTTGTTGTTATGTGCTGTTGAGTCGGACCTGACTCATAGTGACCCCTCCTTGGGTTTCTGAGGTGGTATCACTATGGAAGTAGATTGCCCAACCTTCCTTCCAAGGAGTGGCTAGTGGGTTTGAACCTCCAGCCTTCTGGTTAGCAGTCAAGTGCCTTAGGCACTAAGCTACCAGAGCTCCTGTGAGGAACATAGGTGTGCATATATCTATTTGTGTCATGGCTCTTAGTTCTGTAGGATATATAGCTAGTATTGGGATTGCTGGATCACATGGTATTTCTACTTCCAACATTCCAAGGAAGCACCATACCATTTTCCACAGTGGTTGTACCATTTTACAATCCCACCAGCAGTGTATGAGGGTTCTAATCTCTCCACACCCTTACCAGCATTTGTTGTTTTCTGTTGTTTGAACTTTGCTATTAGTGCTGGGGTGAGATGTTATCTCATTGTTGTTTTGATTTGCTTATCTCTAATGACTAATGATCATAAGTATTTCTTCATGTGTTTGTTGTTCACCTCAATGCCTTCTTTGGCGAATTGTCTGTTCATACCCTCTGCCCATTTTTTAATTGGAATGTCTTTTTTATTTGATGTGTTGAAGTTTTCTATAAATTTTAGAGATGGGTCCCTTGTTCAATATGTTGTTACCCAAATTTTTTCCCAGTCTCTGAGTTCTCTTTGGGTGAAGTCTTTTGATGTACATAAGTGTTTAATTTTTAGGAGGTCCTAGTAATCTACTTTGTCTTTTGCTGTTTGTGTATTTTAATTATGCTTGATAGTGTATTTATGCCATGTTTTAGGGCTCCTAAGTTTATCCATATTTTTTCTTTTATTATCTTTATAGCTTTAGGTTTTACATTTAGACCTTTGATCCATCTTGAGTTAGTTTTTGTGTAAGTGAGAGATATGGATCCTGTTTCATTTTTCTGCAAATGAATATCCAGTTTTGCTAGCACCATTTGTTAAGAAGACCTCTTCCCCCATTTAATGGATTTAGGCTCTTTGTCAAAGATTAGCTGTCCATAAGTGGATAGATTTACTTCTGGGTTCTCTATTCTGTTCCATTGGTTTATGTATCTGGCATTATACCAGTACCAGGCTGTTTTGACTAAAGTGATTATAGAGTAGGATTTAGTACTGGAAAGTGTGAGGCCTCCCACTTTACTCTTCTTTTTAAATAGTGCTTTGCTTATCTCTTTCCTTTCTGTGTAAAGTTGGTGATTAGTTTTTCCATCTATTTAAAGAATGATGATGGAATCTGGATTATAATTACATTATATCTATAGATGGCTATGGTTAGTATTGACATTTTCATAGTGTTCAGTCTTCCTACCCATGATCATGGTATATTCTTCCATTGATGTGGTCTATTTTGGTTTCTTTCAGTAGTCTTTTGTATCTCTGGTTATATTTATTCCTAAATATTTCATACAAAGATGTCTCCTTGAGGACTAAGGTGCACCTGACAGAAGCCATGATATTTCCAATCTCCTCATATGCATGTGAGAGCTGGACAATGAATAAGGAAGACCAAAGAATTGATGCTTTTGAGTTGTGGTGCTGGCGAAGAATGCTGAAAGTACCATGGACTGCTAAAAGAACTAGCAGATCTGTCCTGGAGGAAGTGCACCTGAAATGCTCCTTGGAAGTGAGAATGGCCAGACTTCGTCTCACCTATTTTGGTCATGTTGTCAGATGGGACCATTCCTTGGAGAAGGATTTCATGCTTGGTAGGGTGGAGGGTCAATGAAAGAGGGGGAGGCCTTCAACAAGATGGATTGACACAGTGGTGGCTTCGATGATGGGCTCAAGTATAGCAGGGATCGTGGAGCTGGTGCGGGATTGGGCAGTGTTTCGTTCTGCTGTGCATGGGGTCACTATGAGTCAGAAATGACTCGACGGCACCTAACAACAACAACATTGTAAATGGAATTATTTTCCTGATTTCCTTTGCAGAGTTTTCTTTGTCGCTGTGAAGAATCTAACCAATTTTTGTAGGTTGACCTTGTACCCTGCCATTTTGATGAGCTTTTTGTTTAGTTCCAGTAGTTTTCTTACTGAGTCTCTGAGATTTTCTATGTACAGAATCTTATCATCTGCAAATAGAGATACTTTTACTTCTTCTTTCACAATTTAGATGCTTTTTATTTCTCTTTTTTGCTCTGGATAGGACTTCTAATACAATATTGAATAGGAGTGGTGATAAAGAGCATTCTTGTCTGGTTCCTGTTCATGAAGAGAATGCTTTAAGTCTCTCTCCATTGAGACTAATGTTGGCTGTTGATTTTGCATGTTGTTGTTGTTGTTGTTATGTGCCGTTGAGTTGGACCCGACTCATAGCGACCCCTCCTTGGGTTTCTGAGGCAGTATCACTACGGAAGTAGATTGCCCCATCTTCCTTCCGAGGAGTGGCTGGTGGGTTTGAACCACCAGCCTTCTGATTAGCAGCCAAGTGCCTTAGCCACTATGCTACCAGAGCTCCCATATGTTGATTTTGCATATATGCCCCTAATTATGTTGAGAAATTTCTCTTCTTTTCCTTTTTGGTTCAGTGTCTTTATCAGGAATGGGTGCTGAATTTTGTCAAATTCTTTTTGTGCATCAGTTGATATAATCATGTGGTTCTTTTCCTTTGTCTTACTTAAGTAATATATTATTGTTGTTGTTGTTATGTGCCCTCAAGTCGGACCCAACTCATAGAGACCACTCCTTGGGTTTCTGAGACAGTTACGTTTATTATTTTTCTAATGTTGAACCATCCTTGTATACCTTGCATGAATCCCACTTGATCATGACATACTATTTTTTAGATATGTTTTTGGATTCTACTGGCTAGGTTTTTGTTGAGAATTTTTGTGTCTCTGTTCATGAGGGATTTTGGTCTGTAATTTTCTTTTTTATTGGTGTTTTTGACTGCTAACCAAAAGATTGTCAGTTTAAATCCACCAGGCACTTTTTAAGAGAAAGATGAGACAGTCTGCTTCTATAAAGATTTATAGCCTTGGAAACCCTATGGGGCAGTTGTACTTTGTCCTGCAGGGACTATGAATTGGGATTGACTCAGTGTTAGTGGGTTTTGGTGGGTTTTCTTTTCTTTTCTTTTTTTGCCTGGCTTTGGTATCAGGGTTATGCTCACTTAAGAGAATGAATTTGGGGTACCCACCACCCCTTTTCTATATCCTGGAATAGGTTGAGCAGGATTGGTGTCAGTTATTCTCTCAATGGTTGGTAGAATTCACCAGTGTAGCTGTCTGGCCCAGGGCATTTTTTGTTGAGAGGTTTTGTTTTTGCTTTAAATTGTGATTTGGGTGAAAGAGCAAATTCATTTTCCATACAACAATTCATAAACTTTTTGTTTCATGACATTGATTGCAATCCCCATGATGTAACAGCTCTCTTCCCACTTCCTCCCTGTGGCTACCTTTTCCCTGTGTCCCTCTTTCCTACGCATTCCTGGCCCTCTGAAGTATCTCCCTGTGCAATTGTTGCCCTTCTGATCTCCCGTAGTTGACTGTTCTAAGGCATGTAACTACCTGGTGTTAAGGTTCACCTTGTAGGGCTATCTATTGTTTGTCTGGAAGCCATGGGAGTGAGTTCAATTCTAGACCTGAAGGGTTACTAGGGACCATAGAGTTGGGATTTCACGAGTCTCTATCAGACCAGTAAACCTGGTCTTTTTTATGATTTTGAGTTTTATTCCACAGTTTTCTCCCACTCTATCCAGTATCTCCTGCACTCATTCCTTTCTGAGTGGTTGACAGTGGTAGGCAGGCATCAGCTAGTTCTTTTGGTCTCAGGGTCATGTAGACTGAGGTTCACATAGCCCACTAGTTGTTGGGAGTTTTTTTTAATGACCTGTTCAATTTCTTATTTCTTAGGTCTGTTCAAATTTTCTACCTCAGTCTGTGTTAATTTAAGTAGGTAGTGTGTTTCTAGAAATTTGTCCATTTCTTCTAGGTTTTCATATTTATTGGAGTACAATTCTTCATACTATTCTCTCTCTTTTTTATTTAGGTTGCTAAACTTCTTTTGCAATGTTGCCCAATTCATTTCTTACTCATGTTATGTGTTATCTTCTCCTTTTCCTTTGCTAAATTTTCCAGTGGTTTGTCAATTTTACTAATTCTTCAAAGAGCCAACTTCTAATCTTGTTGATTTTTCTATTACATTTCTGTTTTCTGTCTCATTTATTTCTCCTCAAATCTTTATTGTTTTATTTCCTCTGATGACTATAGTCATTGCTGTTCTTTTTCTAACTGATGAAGTGCTTCAGTTAAGGTTCTAATTTTGGTTCTTTCTCCTTTCTTTATGTGTGCAGTTTTTCCCTATAAATTGCCCTCTGAGCACTATTTTGTTGTGTCCCAATGGTTTTGGTATTGTGGTGGTTATGTTTGTGTGTCAACTTGGCTAGGCCTGGTTGAGTGGCTGGGCAGCTCAATGTAGTATTCCCCATGATGAGATTGATAATCAACTCTATGGTGGAATCTACTATGAGCAGCTGAGTATACCATTGGGTATGTGGTCTGCTTCCTGTATATAAGGAGAAGTTTTGAGAATGGTTTCTAGCCTATGGCACGCATGGACCCTGCATGTAGCCATGTCGCTGCTCAGCAGCCTGCTATGCTCTGCTGACCATGGGACTTACAGTGGACTTAAGTTAATAGCCTGCAGTGTGGATTGGTAGCATCGGGACCGTGCATTTTTACTTGTCAACCTTGGGGCTTCTCAGCCTCAGCAGTCAACAGCTGTCCGAGTGAAGAAATGCCTCTACCTCCAGTGGGCCGGAGCAGGAGGCAGAGCTGGACCCCAAGGTTGATGGGCTTTCACCCAGCCTCTAGAGCCTGGCACTTTGAACTTGGACTTAAAGCCTGCAAATCATAAGAATAAACTCCTGTTTGGTAAGGCCATCCCATTTGTGGTATATTTCTTGTCAGAGCGGCACTGGGTAATCAGAACAGGTATATTGTATTTTCATTCTCATTTGATTCAAGGGATTTTTTTTTTAATTTCATTTTTTATTTCTCCTACTACCTGTAGTTTTAAAGCGAGGTGTTACTCAGTTTCCATGTATTTGATTTTTTCACGTGCTCTTCCTGTTGTTGGCTTCTAATTTTATAGCATTGTGATCTGAGAAGAGGCTTTGCAGTATTTCAAGTGTTTTTAAAAGGTTGGGGCTTACTTTGTGGCCTATCATATAGTCTTTTCTGGAGAATGTTCCATGTCTTCTTGTTTGATTGACCTTTGAATCATTATTATAATGTCCTTCCTTATCTCATATGCTGTTTTTTCCTTAAAGTCTATTTTATCACAAATTAATATTTCCACTCCTGCTCTTTTTCTGGATAACATTTGTTTGATAAATGGTTTTCCATCCTTTGATTTTTAGCCTATTTTTGCCTTTGTGTCTAAGATATGTCTCTTATAGATAGCAAATTGATGGGTCCTGTTTTCTTACCCATTTTGCTACTCACTGTTTTTTGACTGGTTCATTTAATCCACACACATGCACTGTAATTATCAATAGGTATGAATTTATTGCTGTCATTTTGCTATTTTGTGTATGTGGTATTGCTGGTTTCTTTGTTTCATATATTTTTCTGTGGTGAGTTCATTTTGTTTATGAATTTTCTTCATCATTGTTATTATAGTGTTTACTAAATCTTAATGATTTTCATCTTTTATATTTTGATGAGGTCTACTAATTTTCTTTTAGGTTGCCCTGTAATTTATTGCTTTCTTCCCAAGATTAAACAGTGTGTTCTATCTTGAAGTCATCGTAACTTCCTCTCTCTTGGGGAGTTCTATAACTGCACCATTTATTCCCTCTTTTTTTTGCTTTGTAGTTGTCCTTGTTTACAAATTGATGTCTTTGGTTCTCTATTTTCAGTCTTGTAGGTATATTTTACTTTGGATACTTTTATATCTAAGTTTGTTTCTGGGTGATGTTGTCATTATGTTAATTCCAGGCTTTTGTCAACCATTTTTGGTTGTTCTGAAGAACTTCCTTTCATGTTTCTTGAGAAGTTAGTCTAGTTTTCACATATTCCCTTAATTTCTATTTATCTGGAAATTCCCTAATTTTGCCATCCTATTTGAGGGACAGTTTTGCTGGGTGTATAATTATTGGTTGGTAATATTTTTCTTTCGGAGTTGTACATATGTTATCCTGTTGCCTTCTTGCCTGCATGGTTTCTGCCAAGAAATCAGAGCTTAGTCTTATTGGTTCTCCTTTATAGGTAACTTCATTTTTTCCAGTCTGCTTTCAGGATTCTTTCTTTGTCTTTGGTTTTAGAAAGTTTGATTATGTTTTGGTGATTTTCTTTTGGGGGTTTATCCTGTTTGAAGTTCATTTAGCTTGTTTAATGCATATCTTACTGTCTTTCATGATATTAGGGAAATTTTCTTCCAATAAATCTTCAACAATTTTCTCTACAGGTGGCTTTTTTTTTTTTTTTTTTAAATCTCTTCCTGTTCTGGAATTCTGATCACACATAAGTTGTTCTTCTGATGATGTCCCATATGATTCTTAGTCTTTCTTCATTTCTTTTTTTTCATTCTTTTCTCTAATTGTTCCTCTAACAGATTAATATTGAGAGATTTGTCTTCAGTTTTGCTAATTCTGTCTCTTGCTTATTCATTTCTACTCCTTTGCCATTCCGGTGTTATCTATTAATATTAGTCTTCTGGATTTCTATTTGTTGTTTTTGTATGGCCTCTAATTTTCCATTTATTTGGTCAGTTTGTTCTTATATTATTTTCTGAATTCTTCCAGAGTTTTATCTGTGTTTTCTTTGGTCTTTCTCTCAATCTATTGAAGGTATCTGAATATAATTCTTTTGAATTTCTTATCAGGTAGTTCTAATGCCATTTCTTCCTTGGAAAAGTTTTTTGTCTCTATATTTGGTCACTTGTTTGATCCACCCTCTCTTGTTTCTTTATGTGAACTGACATTGTCTCTTGTTTCAAAGACATTATGGTGTCATTATATTTGTATTTAATTGTTTTTTTTTCTTTTGTTAGAATATTTTTCCTAGTTTTTTTTCCCCTATATTTTGTTTTGTTATAGCCAGGTGGGCAAGGCAAGTGTGCTACTCTGCTTGCTAGTTTTGCAGCACTTAGATGCTTACTACCTGTTGCCTGGTGGGTGTGATTGATAATGTGAGTGTGTACACAGTTCTCTATTAGCTGTTTGTGTAAAGGAGTTGAGGATGGGATGGGCTGGTATTGGCTGCTGTCTTTCATCAGGTAGATGGTGCAGGAGCAGGTGGTGGCACTCACTCAGTGTGGGGCTTCAGGAGGCACAGTGTGGCTAGGTAATATGGATACAGTTGCTTTCTCCCACTAGGTGGGCAAAAAAAGAAAATGAGCAACAAGGGGAAAAAAAGAAAAACAGTACCGTAAGAAATAGAAAGTAGAATATAGCAGAATATGCAGATAAGCTACACAGACCCTCTTCAACAAAGAAATGACAAACCAATTGACAGAGATACAGAAAATAATCCTAGAGCCCTGAGCTTCAAAAGGAAGTATACAGAAGTAGATTAGGCACCAACTAGTGGAAAAAATCTGAATGAAAACAGTGACTACGGAGATGGATGGAGCTGCGGACTGTTAACACTCTGACAGCACCAACAGCCTGAATATTTCCAAGTGGTGTTGGGGCCTGAGAATTGACCTAAAGATCAGCCCTGGTTGCCGAGGGCTTCAGAGACAAGTGAGCTGGTGGCCAATGACTAGGAAGGGAATCAGCAAGGAGAGAGAAAACCTGAGCTGTGGACTATCAGCTCTCCAGAGGGCACAGCCATTTTGATTGTTAAAAAGTGGCAGCCATTTTGGATGTTTAATGTAACAGCATTCTCATTTGGATTCCAGGAACCTAAAAATAGGCTCCATTTATCAAGGATGGCAGGGATGTATGGGAGGCTGACAATGGGAAAGGAGACAGGTGGTGAGCATATAAATGCTGCCAACCAGCCAATAGAGGAGCACAATACCCTGCTTAGATAACATTCCAAATTAAGAAAACAAAAATCTTGGGCAAGTCACTCCAACACACAATCACCAATTAAATACAAACACAAAAATGTCACAATGTTTTGGAGATAACAGAGCATCACAGTCCACACAAAGAAGTAAGATAAAGGAGGAGAAACAAGGGACCAGGATGCAGACTCAGAACACATCCCTGAAGAAGAAGCAGCATTGGAACTCCCTGATAAGGAATTCAAAAGAATTTTATTTAGGTTCCTTCAATGTATTAAGAGACAGATCAAAGAAAACACTGACAAAATTGAGGAGAAAACCCTAGAACTGCTTCGAAAGACAATACAAGAACAAAATGACAAAATAAATGAAAAATTAGAAATGATACAAAATTTACAGATAGAAATACAGAAGATTAATACTAAATTTTCAGAAATAGATAACACATTGAATGGGCAAAGGAGTAGAATGAAACAATGGAAGACAGAATTAGTGAGATTTAAGACAAATATCTCAATACTTCTTTGGGAAAGGGTCAGTCAGAAAAAAGATCAAAACAAAATAAAGAAAACCTAAGGTTCATGTGGGATACCATCAAAAGGAATAATGTATGTGTAATTGGAATTCCAGAACAGGAAGAGACAAATAAAACTACAGAGAAAATTGTTGAAGATTTGTTGGAAGAGAATTTCCCTGGTATGATGAAAGATGAAAATATAGCCATTCAGGAAGTCCAACAAACCCCAAACAAGACAGACCCCAAAAGACAATCACCAAGATCTATCATAATCAAATTCACCACAACCAAAGACATAGAAAGAATCCTGAAAGCAGCATGGGAAAAACCTGCAAGGGGCAACCAATAAGACTAAGCTTGGATTTCTCAGCAGAAACCATGCAGGCAAGAAGACAATAGGATGGTATATATAAAACCCTGAAAGAAAAAAAAATTCCAACCAAGAATTATGTACCCAGCAAATTGTCCCTCAAATATGATGGTGAAATTAGGAGATTTGCAGATAAGCAGAAATTAAGGGAATTTGTTAAATCCAGACAAACCTTACAAGAGATGCTAAAGGGAGTCCTTTGGACAGAGAAACAACAACAGCAAACAACAACTGATCATTAATGCGCATGATGACATAACCCAGAAACAAACCCAGTTTGGAAGTATCCAAAGGAAATAAAGCCTACAAGATTGTAAACAGGAAATCAGAGACATCAATTGGCAAATGAGGACTACTACAAACAAAAAAAAAGGAAAAATTTTGTGTTGTTATAGAACTTCTAAATGGTAGGGAAGTCAAGACAACTGCAAGATAGAATGGACTGTTCTAAACTTGGGAAGAAAATTATAAATCACAGCATAACCTAAAAGAAAAATGATAAATCGTCACATCAAAATAAAAAAAAAAAAGAGGACCAACACAAATATTTAACAAATCCTAAAACAATAGCAACAAAGGAAGTGATAATACAATTCATAAAAAAAAAAAAAAAAAATGAGCTCAGAACAGAAAATTATATGGAACAAACAAATCAGCAACACCACAAAAAAGCACATAACAAAACAACAGCAACAAATTCATACTTGTCAATAATTACACTGCCAAAGGTGTAAAAATAGAACCTACAGATTGAGAAAAAATATTCGGTAATGACATATCTCACGAGGAACTTATCTCTAAAATTATAGAAAACCCCAACACCTCAACAACAGAAAGATTAACAATTCAATTAAAAAATGAGCAGAAGAATGAATAGACACTTTACCAAAGAGGATATTCAGGTGGCCAGCAAATACATGAAGAAATGCTCACAATCATTAGCCCTCAGAGAAATGCAAATCAAAACAATGAGATACCATGTCACCCCAGCACTCATGGCAAAGTAACCCCAGCACTAATAGCAAAATAACAAATGCTGGTGAGGATGTGAAGAGATTGGAACTCTCATACAATGCTGGTGGGACTGTCAAATGACTGTAAAATGCCACTGTAGAAAGCAGTATGGCAGTTCCTTAGAAAGCTGGAATTAGAAATACCTCTGGTAGCATAGTGCCTAAGGCATTTGATTGCTAACCAGAAGGCTAGCGGTTAACCCTACCAGCCACTCCTTGGAAGGAAGATTGTGCGATCTACTTCCATAGTGATACTGCCTCAGAAACCCAAGGAGGAGTTGCTGTGAGTTGGATCCAACTCAACTGCAGCAAGACTTTAGAGAGTTATATCCTAAAGAAGTGAGAGACAAGAACAGACATATGCACACCCATGTTCATCACAGCACTATTTACAATACCAAAAAGATGGAAACAATCTATATGCCCATGAACAGAAGAATGGATAAGCAAACTATGGTGCACACACACAACGGAATACTATGCAACACTAAAGAATAATGTAGAATCTACAAAACACCACATAACATGGATGAACTTGGAGGACATGATGCTGAGTGAAATAAGTCAATCACAGAAGGACAAATATAGTATTAGTTCATTATTGTAAAAAGTCAAGGAAAGGTTTATATATAGAAGGAAACTTTCTTTGTTGGTTACTGGGGTGGGAGGAGAGGGGAGGGAACACTGCAAAAAAAAAAAAAGTGCATTGACCCATGTCACTTTAGTTTTGTGTATTTCACTGTATATAAATTATATTTCAATAAAATGTATTTTTAAAAAAAGAAAATGAAAGCAAACAAAAAAAACAAAGGAAGGGAAAAGAGAAACAAAAGAAAAAGAAACAAAAACAAGGGAAGGGAAAAGAAAGAAAACTGGGTGGGTGGTGCATGCAGATAACACTCCTGCTACCTGAGGAGGTGCAGGAGGCAGGGTACCTAGTATGGGTTGGTGCACTCTGCTGACCGAGCAGGCTGTGGGAAGTGGGGTGCCCCATCCAGGATGGTGCTTCTGTTAGGCTGGAAGGTGGCTGGCGGCAGGCCACACTTCTGCTTGTTGGGGAAGCAGCTGTGAGTGTGACCCCGGTCCAGGATTGTGCTTCTGCTGGCCAAGAAGGCTGTTGAGGGTGGGGCACCTAGGCCTGGATGGCACTTCTGCCAGCCTAGGATGTGGCTAGGGGTGGGGCATCCAGTCTGGGATGACATTTCTACCAGTCTAGGAGGCAACTGGGTGTTTGGACCTGGTCAGTAATGGCACATTCTGCTGGCCTAAGCAGGCAGAAAATGTGTCCCTCTAGATACAAGGGTGGTGTGCACATGGTGCCCAATCTGCAAGGGCAAGGGCAGGGGTGGCAGGGGAGTGTTATCAGCCACTGGGTGGGTGGCGTTGAGGGATAGCCACACTTCTAGTTACCTGGGAGGTTGTGAAGAATAAGGGAAATACAGCACCTTTCTGGTCTCCAGTCATCAGTGTGGGCACTGGCGCAGTCCTGGGTGAGTGGAGCCAATTATCAGGTTCCTGCCTCAAATGGAATGCTGCTTGCAAAAATTCAAAATGACCCCACTGTGTCAGGCCAGTTGACAATTCACTGCCCTGTATTTCTCTTTGTTTGCTGTTCTCATTCAGTTTCTTCTTCTGTCAGTATTTGATCTAATTCTTTATTCTTTACTTTGAAGCTCAGGGTTTGAGGATTATCATCCATTTCTGTTTCATTTGGTTTCTTGTGTTTTTGTTGTAAAGGGTCTGCGTAACTTGTCTGCCTAGTCCACCATCTTGCCAGAAGTCTATACCACATTTCTTAAATATTTCCTGCCTGAGACTATGATTTGTATGAGAAATTGGGCCATACCTAAGCATGTCCAATGGGTCCAGGAGCCCAGCCATGAGGAGAAGAATGCAGGGTTGAGAAGCAGGCAGGACTGCTTCCTCCATTGCCTATGGAACTTTACAGTCTGGTACTTCAGTTGCTTAATGTTCCATAAAACATGTCTTGTCTCCATGAGCAACTGGTGGTTGGAACTCATTTTGTGCATCTCTCTCAGCACCCTCTACTTCCCAGAGGACCATGACTGGTATTTATCAGAGGCTTGGTTAGTATTTGTTGATGGACTGGTAAGTTTGACCACAGGAGAAGAGGAATCTGCTGTAATTACTTACTTAGTCATCAGACAGACTTGTGCTTCAGGAAGACACAATAAAAGCAGGAGCCCCTTGCTCTCACAAAACATACACTAGGAAGAGCTGATCAAGTTCTTAAATGTTAAGGAAATAGAAGGGGAGACACAGGGCTCTTTTCAGATTTGGTGAACAAGAATGAGAGAATCCTGTTTGAAAGTTCAAAATTAACTTTGGACTCAGCAGAAGGTTCCACTTAGCCTGCTATATTAGTTAGGGCTATTAGCCATAGATGGAGCTCTGGTAGCATAGTGCCTAAGGCACTTGACTGCTTTAACCAGAAGGCTGGTGGTTCAAACTCACCAGCCATTCCTCGGAAGGAAGATGGGGCAATCTACTTCCATAGTGATACTGCCTCGGAAACCCAAGGAGGGGTCGCTGAGTTGGGTCCGACTTGACGGCACATAACAACATTAGCCACAGGCCCAGAAATTAATTTTATTTAATATAAGTGGACAAAAATTGTGTTCAAGGATGTTGAATAGTTCACAGGCTCTCCAGGATGCCAAAGGACCAGGCTCAGAGACAAGTATTCAATAGTAGGGGACACTGTACACTGTTGGGCCCAGATGCCACACATAAGAATTTCAGCCACCACCTCTGGAAACCAGCCATGGCTGCTGCAACTCAACCTGAATGGATTCTGTTTCATGCCTGCCTTTGTGCAAAGGAAGCTGAGTCTGAGTAAGGGCATTCAGTTGGTCAAGTCCAAGGTCCAGGTGGGCACAGCCACAGGGAGACTGGAAACTGAGTCTTCAGGGAATCCCCTACATCAAGAGATTGCCTCCCACAATGGAGGCCAAGCATGCGGAAGTTGCAGAAAGATACTGGCTGGCCAGCAACAATGACAAATGCTCACCAAGCACACAGGAAATTTCAAGGCAGTTCCCACAAGGTTGGTGGGGTGCTGAGAGACCATCAGAGGTGACACTTTCCATTGTGACTCTTTAGGCTGTCAGCTTCAGAGGCTCAAAACACCGAGAACGGACTTTTTTCTCGGTTTATAGGAACTAGCAAGATGGAACATCTTTTAGTTCCAGATGACATGCATAACAGGCAAAATATATAGGCCAGCTGTGTTAGTCAGCATGACTGAGGTCCCCACCCTGTTGGCCGAGCCATGTAGGCCAGACCCAAAGGCTACTTAGCTGTGTGACCCCTACAGGTCTGTCGCCTTCCCTCGGCGGGACTTGGAGGGGCTTTTGGAGATTCCTGTTTTCCACTGCTCTCTTCACCTGGAGTTTCTCCAAAAAGTCTCTGCCTACTAAATTAGACTAAGATATTATTCTTGCCTCCCTGCAGGAGACCCAGGTTACCTTGAATGGAGTAATGGGTGCTCCCAAATTCTTTAGCTCTATAATTACTGTGTGTTTTTCTTTTTTAAAAAATTAACTTTATAGGGGCAACTGCTTTCCTTTTTTATTTTCCTCTAGTTATTGTGGGGCATGTCATTGCTGCCTGCCATTACTATCAACACTCATTTCCCCAAAAGGTTGTAGAAGCTAGTGATGCAGTGACCACTCCTCCCACCAAGGTCAGCCTGAGCCTTTGGTTGCCCTATAGATGCTAAAAACTTTGATTTAATTTCCTGGCTCCAGCCTTTGTGTTTATTGCAATCTTCTGTGTTTTAGAAACAATTTTCTTTAGAGAAATTCAAACCACGGACTGACATATTTATCTTACAGTGATATATATATATTTAAAAACAAAACATTTTGACATTTCAACAGTCTTTACATGTACATTAACTTCTGTTCATCATTTTATGCAGCCATTACCCTTTTTTCTTCCCAGATTTTTCTACCACGCTTAACAGAAGCTCAGTTCCTTAAGCATTGAGTCCTACTTTCCCCTTCCTTCACTCCTGCCCCTGGTAATTACTGTGGTCTCTATACATTTGCCTTTCTAGATATTTCATATAACTGGGCTCATACAATATTTGTGATTGACTTAGTTCACTCAGTGTAATGTTTTCATGGGTCATCCATGTTGTAGCATGTATCAAGGTACATGTTTTCAAAATTCTCTTTATGGCTGAGTAATATGCCATTTTATAAATAAACCACATTTTATATATTCTGATGATGGACATTTAGGTTATTGTGAGTAGTGCTGCTATGAACATTGGTGTATAATTATCTGTTTATCTATTGATCCCTATGCTTTATGAAATAAATTCATAGGGTGCTGTTGTTGTTGTTGTGTGCCGTCAAGTCGACCCGACTCATAGCGACCCCTCCTTGGGTTTCCGAGGCAGTATCGCTACAGAAGTAGATTGCCCCATCTTCCTTCCGAGAGTGCTATGTTATAAATTTGGTTATATCTAAGTCTCAGTCTCCATATCACAAAATGGGCAAACTGTGTCCCCACCTTCTTTTATAAGTGAGTACTATGGCAGTGAGTTTGGTTTTGGTTTTTGTGCACCTGTCTTATAAAAAGCGCTGGTTGAGCTCTGTGTGTGACTGCTAGTTGTCTCGGCCCGTTTGAGCCCTGACCTGATGAGGCTAGGACTTGTGGATTTAGTCCTTGTCTGGACAAGGTAGGAGCTCTGGTGGCATAGTGCCTAAGGCATGTGACTGCTAACCAGAAGGCTGGTAGTTCAAACCCACCAGCCACTCCTTGGAAGGAAGGCTGGGCAATCTACTTCTGTAGTGATGCCTCCTTGGAAACCCAAGGAGGGATCACTATGAGTTGGATCCATGGCAGTGGGTTTGGTTTTTTCTGGACAAGGTAGGCTCCCTCTGTCACAAGGGGGACAGAATGACAAAGGCTTATTACTAGACATTACCAAACAATACTCTGGCATCCACAGTAGGGGCTTTCATACCTGCTAGCCCATATAGATATATATATCCCCGGCATCTCCACCTCCACATTAAGGAGCTCTGGTAGCATAGTGGCTAAAGCACTTGACTGCTAACCAGAAGGCTGGCGGTTCAAACCCACCAGCCACTCCTCGGAAGGAAGGTTGGGCAATCCTACTTCCGTAGTGATACTGCCTCAGAAACCCAAGGAGGGGTCGCTATGAGTCGGGGCCAACTCGACGGCACGTAACAACAACAACAAGCCCATATAGAACCCACCCGCAGGCACCTTGGAAGACAGTCCTGGTGATCTGCTTCTGAAAACCCTGTAGGGCAGTTATACTCTGCACACTTGGCATCACCGTGAGTTAGAATCAAGTCAACGGCAAGCAACAACATAAAAGAGAAGAGAGTATGATGAAACCCTTATATCCACTGCTTAGCTCAACAGCTCTCAGCTCAAGGCCCACTTTGTTTCATCTTTACTCACACCCATCTTCCTCTGCCTCTTGGATTATTTTGAAGCAAATCCAAGACATATCATTTCATCTATCATTATACATGTTCCTTTAAATAATCTTTCCTAGAATCCTAAGAATCCATAAGCTAGCAATATCACTGTATGAACAAGGAAGGTTTGACTATTTGTGATCCCTCTTCCTCCCTTTCTTCCTTCCTACCATACACCCTTTCCTCCACTCCCCCTTACCTTCTATTTTCCCTCCTTTCTTCCCTCTTTCCCTATCTCCTTCCTTCTCTCTTTCCTTTTATTTCTTTGGATCTCTGTCTTAATGTGTTTCTCTTGTGCATTATCTTTACTTCAGGCCCTCCCCCTCTATTTCATTTTCCATTTCATCCTTCACTCCTTCTTTATCACACATGAATTATAATTTTAAAGGGTTTTTTTCTAGCATATATTTATAACATAAAATTTGTCACTTTAACCATTTTTAAGTGTACAATTCAGTGATTTAACCATGTTCACAGTGTGGTGCAACAATTACCACTGTTTGCTTCCAAAACTTCATTATCCCACACAGAAACTCTGTACCATTGAGTATTAATTCTTTATCCACTACTTCATCTAACCCATAATACCCAGTAATCCACTTGCTGCTTATTATTGATGTTTCATGTAAGTGGGATCATATATTTGCCCTTATGGGTCTGGATTATTTCACTTAGCATAACGTTTTCAGTGTTCCTCTATGTTATAACCTGTATCAAAACTTCATTTCTCTTTCTGCCTGAATAATATTCTATTGTATATATGAACTACATTTTAATTATTTATCTGTTAATGGATACTTGGGTTGTTTCTGCTTTTTGTCTATTATAAATAATGCTGCACTGAACATCAGTGTGCAAGTAACTGTTTGAGCCCCTGCTTTCAATTCTTTGGTTATAAACCTAGGAGCAGGATTGCTGGGTTATATGATAATTCTACATTTAACTTTTTGAGGAAATGCCACACTAATTTTCACAGGGAGCATACCATTTTACTTTCCTACCAGCAATGCACAAGTGTTCCAGTTTCTTCACATCGTCAGCAATACTTGTTATTTTCCATTCCTAATAACAGCCATCCTAATGGATATGAGTCAGAATGGAAATGGGTGTGTTTTTTGGTTTATTGGGTATGAAGTAGGTATTTCATTGTGGTTTTGATTGGCATTTCCCTGATGAATAGTGATATTGAGCTTATTTCATGTGCTTATTGACCATTTGAATTTCTTCTTTGGAAAAAATGTCTTTTGCCCATTTTTCGATTGAGTTGTTTGCCTTTTTGTTGTTGAGTTATAATTTTGTTGTTGTTATGTGCCGTCGAGTCGGCCCTGACTCATAACGACCCCTCCTTGGGTTTCCGAGGCAGTATCACTACAGAAGTAGGATTGCCCAACCTTCCTTCCGAGGAGTGGCTGGTGGGTTTGAACCGCCAGCCTTCTGGTTAGCAGTCAAGTGCTTTAGCCACTATGCTACCAGAGCTCCTTGAGTTATTGTTGTTGTTGTTGCTTGCCGTCAAAGCGACCCCTCCTTGGGTTTCCGAGGCAGTATCACTACGGAAGTAGGATTGCCCAACCTTCCTTCCGAGGAGTGGCTGGTGGGTTTGAACCGCCTGCCTTCTGGTTAGCAGTCAAGTGCCTTAGCCATTATGCTTGAGTTATAATAGTTCTTTATATATTCTGGATATGAGACCCTTATCAGATAATTGATTTGCAGACATTTTCTCCCACATTGTTGGTCATGTTTCCACTTTCTTGATAATTTCCTTTGAAGCACAAAATGGCAAATTAAAAATCCTTTTGAATTTTGGTGAGGTCCAATTTACTTATTTTTTCTTTTATCATAAGCCTATCCTTGTGTGTTAAAAAAAAAAAAACCATTGCCATAGACAAGGTCCTGAAGGTCTACTCCTTTGTTTTCTTCTAAGAGTTTTATGGTCTTAGCACTTATACTTAGGTTGTTAATCTGTTCCGAATTAATTTTTGTATATGGTATGAAGTAGGGGTCCAACTTCATTCTTCTGTAAGTAGAAATCTGGTGCTCCTATACTATCTGTTGAAGACACTGTTGTTTCCCCTCTGAATGCACTTGGCGCGCTTGTCAAAAATAATTTGGCCATAGACATATGGGTTTATTTCTGAACTTTCCATTCTATACCTTGGGTCTGTATGTCTATCCTTGTACCAGTACCGTACTGTTTTGATTATTGTACCTTTAGTATGTTTTGAAATTAGGAAATGTGACCCTACTTTGGAGAGTAGCAACTGGGGTCTTAAAAGCTTGTGAGTGGCCATTTAAGGTGCAACTATTGGTCTCTCCCCATCTGGAGCAAAGAAGAGTGACGAAAATCAAAGACACAAGGAAACAATTACTCCAAAGTACTAATGGAATATGGGAACCCCAATCTACACAACCCTGAGACCAGAAGAACTAGGTGGTGCCTGACTACCACTGCTGACCACTCTGAAAGGAATCATGATAAGATATCCCAGATAGAGTGGGGGAAAATGTGGAACAAAACTTAAAATCATTGGGAAAAAATAAATAGATAAAAGATAAGGCCTACTGGTTTGACAAAGATTGGTGGAACCCCCAAGACTGTAGCCCTTAGACACTTTTCAAGCTAGGAACTGACCTTAAGCCCCATGACTCAACTGTCAGCCAAACGATGGGCCTATAAGGTGAGTAGTATCAGGAGGGTATGTACTCTTTTAGAACAATCAAGCATATGAGGTCAAGAGGATAGCATTTGCCAAGGGATAGAGGTAGGAAGGTGAGAAGGGATGAGAAGGAAAGGTGTTGGTACAGGGTGGAAGTGAGAAGAATGCTTTACAATGTGGAGATTCCAGCAAATGTCACAAAACAGAATGTGTATGGATTGTTGAATGGAAAACCAATTCACTTTGTAAACTTTCACTCAAATCACGATTTTAAAAAATAAGGGTCAAGGAGGGGGCAGGATATGAGTTCTCCTACTTTGTTCTTGTTCCAGATTGTTTTAATTATTCAGGGCCTTTTGTACTTGCATATGAATTTGAGGACAGATTTTTCCATTTCTGCACAAAAGGATGTTGGAACCTTGTTAGGGATTGTGTTGAATCCATAGATAATCTTGTGTTCTTGGTTCTTTAGTACTGGTGTAACAGATACACCACAAGTGGATGATTTTAACAAACAGAAATTTATTATCTTACAGTTCAGGAAGCTAGAAGTCCAAGTTCAGGGTACCAGCTCTAGGGGCCGGGTAGAGGCCCCTCAACCTTGGTCTTCAGCTCTGCCTCTTGTT
This sequence comes from Orycteropus afer afer, assembly GCF_000298275.1. Lineage (NCBI taxonomy): Eukaryota > Metazoa > Chordata > Mammalia > Tubulidentata > Orycteropodidae > Orycteropus > Orycteropus afer. The sequence goes on along the minus strand of NW_006921851.1, from coordinate 1,803,075 downwards.
CCAGGCTCTTTGGAACAAGTGAAAGGCTTATTGGTTTGATGAAGATTGCTGGCTGCCGAGGCTGTTGAACCCATGGCCATTGGTTCAAGTCCAGGAACAATCTCAAGATCAGCAGACAACACAGTAGGCCACTGGTTATCAAAATGTGCCAAAAAGCTAGAGACCCTCCACAAATTTCACCGTATATTCTAGAAGCAGGCCACACTCCAAAGGCAACTAATTAGCTTCTCACAGCAGATTCCACCATGGAGTTGATTACACCACATCCAATCTCCTCATGGGGAATAACTTCATCCAGCTGCCAAGCTACTCAAAGTCACGGCCCAGGCAAGTTGACACACAACCTTAACTACCACAGTAGCATTGGTATCTTAACAATAATAAGCCTTCCAACTCACGAACATGGGATATGTCTTACAGTTTTCAGAGTATAAATCTTTTACCTCCTTGGTTAAATTTAATCCTAGGTATTTTATTCTTTTAGATGCATTGTAAACAGAATTGTTTTTAAATTTCCTTTTGAGATTGCTCAGTGATGTTGTATAGATATCTGATATTTTATGTTGGCCTTGTTCCCTGCAACTCTGCTGAATTCATTTATTATATCTTGTGCAATCTGGAATTTTCTACATATAGAATCATGCCATCTGCAAATATAGATAGTTTCACTTTTTTTCCATTATGGATGCCTTTATTTCTTTTCCTTGTTAAATTGCTCTGGCTAGAACTTATACTGTAATGTTCAATATAAGTAGTGAAAATGAGTATCCTTGTATTGTTCCTGATCTTAGGGGCAAAGTTTTCAGTGTTTCACAACTGAATATGTTAGCTGTGGGGGTTTGTTTTGTTTTAGTAAATGTCATTTATCATGTTGAGGTCCTTCTACTCCTAGTTTTCTGAGTGTTTTTAGCATGAAAGAGTGTTAGACATTGTCAAATACCTTTTCAGAATCAATTGAGATGATCATGTGATTTTGGTCCTTCATTCTGTTAAAGTGGTGTTTTGCATTGATTGACTTCTTATTGTTAAACCACCTCTGTATTCCTGGTATCTTGGTATAATCCCTTCACTATGTCTTTAGATTTGGTTTGTTAGTATTTTGCTGAGGATTTTTGCATCTGCATTCATAAGGGACATCGGTCTATAATTTTCTTATGGTATCTTTATCTGGCCTTGGTATCAGAGTAATTCTGGCCTCAAAGAATGAAAAAGTGTTCCCTCCTCTTCTGCCTTTTGGAAGAATTTGAGAAGGATTGGTGTTAGTTATTCTTTAAATGTTTAGTAGAGTTCACCAATAGAGCCATCTGGTCCTGGACTTTTCTTTGTTGGGAAGTTTTTTATTACTGACTCAATCTCATTACTTTCTATAGGCCCAAGATTTTCTATTTGTTTCTTGAGTCAATTGGGGTAGTTATAAATTTCTAGTAATTTATCCATTTCATCTGCATTATCTAATTTGTTGATGTACAGTTGTTCATAGTATTCACCAAAGTGTTGGATTCACATAACTCTTTTCATTTCTTTATGATTGGTATTAATGTCTTCATATTCATTTAGTTATTTGTGTCTTCTGCCCTGTTTTCTTTATCACTGTAGCTAAAGATTTATTTATTTTATTGATTTTTTCAAAGAACCAACTTCTCAATTGTTGATTCTCTCTATTGTTTTTTTATTCTCTATTTCATTGATCTCTGTTCTGATCTTTGTCATTTCCTTCTGGTAAAATGGAGTTTAGTTTGCTCTTCTTTTTTATAGCTACTCAAGTTGTAAAGTTAGGTTATTAATTATTTAGTTAGGTTATTAATTTGAGATATTTCTTTTTATATATATCTGTATTTAACATTATAAATTTCCTCTGAGCACTGCCTTCGCTGCATCTCATAAATTTTGGTATGTTGTGCTTTCATTTTCTAAGTATTTTCTGATTTCTCTTTTGACTTCTTTGATCCATTGGTTGTTTAATAGTGTGCTGTTTAGTTTTCATATATTTGTGTGTTTCCAGTTTTCCTTGTTACTGATTTATAGTTTCACTTAATTGTGTTTGGAGAATATATGTCATATTATTTCAGTATTTTTAACTTTTTTGAAAATTATTTTGTAATTTAACATATGATCTCTTCTAGAGAATGATCCACATGTATTGGGGAAGAATGTATATATTCTGCTGTGCTTGAGTGGAATATTCTATATATGTCTGTTAGGTCTAATTGGTTTATAGTGTGGTTCAAGTCCCTTATTTCCTTATTGATCTTCTGTCTGGTTGTTCAATCCATTACTTAAAATGATGTATTAGAATTTTCCAACTATGATTGTGGAACTGTCTATACTGCCACATAGAAAACCAAAGCTTTCTTGGTGTCATCTTTTTCTTGATTCACCATTTGGTTACTTGCTGTAATCTTTTGACCAGTTTGCAGAGTTTTGGTGAAGTTGATTCTGTCAGTTTTTGCTTATTTTTTTTTTTGATGTTTTTGTGGGGGTGGATATGAGAATGTGGAACTGCTTATGTGCTATCTTGCTCTTTATTCTGAGTAGAATTTAACATTTATTATTCTTAATTTAATTTAATTTATTCTTAATTTAATTTAATTGCTTATTCTTAATTTAAGAAGTAGGTGTTTTCAATTTATCTCACTTTTTTTCGTTATAAAATTTACTGCAAACCTTGCTTTTTACTAATATGCTCCTAGAATATTTTTTTTTCTGTTGGTCAGTGGCCCTAAAGAGAAACACCTAAAACTCTACCCTGCCTCCAAGAGAACAAGAGCCATGATGGTTTTCTATGAAGCCTCCCCTGAAAGCTACTACAAGGTCTCCATCTTGATGGATGTTTCCTCAGGGCATAAAACCAAGCATAAATTAAACAGATTAGCACTTTTCTTTTGTTACCTTGCTTATTTCTCACAACAACCCTATTATCTTTATATTTGGGTGGAGTAGGAGCTGAGAAAGCAAAAGAAACTTTTTCACATTACCCGGTTTTGAACAGCAGAGCTGGATTCAACCCCAGGGTTCTCCGCTCCTACCAGTGAACGCCCCTCCCCGCCTTGACCATTGATGGGAATTCTTTGGAGGAATTTAAGGGAAAAGTGAGGATTCTTGGACTTTACCTTCCAAATTGTGATATACCTGGTCTGGAGTAGAGCCTAGGGACTTGCATTTTTTTAACAAGACTTCTAAGTGATTCTGATACAGGTGTTGTGGTGGCTGCACTTAAACACTGTCCTTCTGAGTCGATAACTGTTGAAGCAGGGTGATAGGAAAATGGAGATGACAGTCTACTGCTCTTTCAGATGTGTGTAGGTTTTTCTATGATAACAAGCAAAACAATACTACATTACATTCATTTAGGAGACCTTATCCTTTAAAAAAACCTGCTAATTCACAGGTTTGCTCAAAAGTCAGTAACACCCCCAGAGAAATAACAGCAACCAGCCCTTTGGGGAGAAAGGATCAGAGCAAAAGATAACAAAGGCAGCAATTCTTGCTAGTCCCAGAAAACAGTTGAAGGAATTTAGATTACAAACTAGCATATCCAGTTTCTAAAATGTCAAACTCAAGAGTTTTTTCTTCACCGCCCTCCTACTTGTCTGAGATTTTTGCCCTTGAATCTCCCTTCTCAGCTTTCAACATAGTCTGTTATCCTGCCTTGGTTTGAGACCAGTATCATTGTGAAATCGGAAAGTGCTTCATCTCCAAAGAAGGTTCATCCACCGAGGCTGTCTTAGTTACTAGTGCTGCTATAACAGAAATACCACAAGTGGGTGATATTAACAAACAAATTTATTTTCTCACAGTTTAGAAAGCTGGAAGTACAAATTCAGAGCACCAGTTTTAGGGGAAGATTTTCTCTCCCTTTTGACTCTAGAAGGAGATCCTTGTCTCTTCAATTTCTGCTTTCTGGTTCCTTCAGATTTCAGTGTGTGTCTCTGCTCACTTGTTTAATCTCTTTTTATATCTCAAAAGAGATTGACTCAAATATACCCTACTCTTATCCTGCCTTATTAACAAAGATAACCCATTCCCAAATGGGAGTATAGTCATAGGTAATGAGGTTAGGATTTACAACACGTATTTTGGGAGGACATAATTCAATCCATAACATTCTACCATTTGGCCCCCCAGAATTCATGTCCTTGCCACGTGCAAAACACTTTCAACCCCATCACACATCATCCCAAAAGTCTTAAATGAACTCCAGGTCCAAAAGCTTATCCTCTGAATCATCTAAATCAAATATGGGTGAGAGTTTAGGAGTAGTCCAACCTGGGGTAAAATTCCCCTTCATCTGTGAACCTGTGAAATCTAGAATAGAATTTATCTGTTTCCAAAATACAATGGAACAGGTACAAGGTAGACATTTCCATTACAAAAGTGAAAAATTGGAGTGAAAGAAGGAATAAAAAACACCAAGAAAGTTCAAAACCCAGCAGAACAAATAACATTAACTCTCAAAGCTTGAAAATAATCCTCTGTTCTCTGAGACCATCTGGGCAATGACCCTATCCTCCACACTGTTGGTGTTGGCCATGCTTTCTGGATTCTGGGTGGGGACCCATCAGCCTTGGGTTTCAGCTCCACCTTCGGGGCCCACTGGGAAGACAAATCTGCACTCTTGGCTTTGGGGGCCCCATTCTCCTAGTCCATCTGAGTGGCAACTCTACCCTGTTGGTCCCACCCCCTCAGCTTTGGGCTACAGCCCCATCCTCCAGCCCATGTTAATGGTAGCCTCACACTCTATGATCATATTGGTGAAGATCCAACTCTGAAACCTAGGAGGCTGTGCCCTCCCCCTTCAGATCTCGGGGATCAAGACCCCACCCTTTGAAACTAAGAAGGTTCTGCTCCCTGTGCTCCTTCCAGCAGTTCTGCTTATCTCTAAGATACTCCAGTGATGGTCCTTTTCTTTTCATGGAAGACTAAAGATGTAGCTCCTTTGGCCTGTTTCTTGCCTATAGAATTCCAAGAGGCAGGAAACATTCTTTCCTTTTGTTCTTTCTCTGTCCACTTCAGTCTAAGCTGATGGCTTTTCTACTGTAGTAGTTTGTTAGATCCATCAGTCACGGGATTAGTCTCTTTAACAAAAGGTTGTGTCACTGCATCTTTGGTGAACATTCTAGGACATGTGTCTTTAGTTTGTACAACATTCTAGGACATGTGTCATTAGTTTGTACAACAGAATTTTCCAAATCTTTAAGTTTTGTTTTCATTTTGCACAGTTCATATTTAAGTCCATCTCTTTTCTCTCTCATTTTACTATTAGTGGCAAGCAGAAAGCATGTGGCCCCTTTAAGATCTTGCTTAGAAATTTCCTCAAATAGGTATCCAAGTTCTACTTTCCACCAAACATATAAACATATAATTCAGACAAGTTCTTTACTACTGCATAAAATGTATTGCCTTTTCTCCATTGTCCAATCATACGTTCATTTTTTTTTTTTTTTTTTTTAACACCTCACAGAAGCACCTTTAACATTCACATTTCTGGCAACATTCTGTTGCTGATGCCACATGTATTTTCTAAGAAGATAGAGACTTTCTCTATCCCTCTTCTCACTTCTTCTGAGCCAGCACCAGAATTGCCTTTGACATCCATAATTCTCGCAACAGTCTCTTCGAAAGGCCACAGGCTTTCTCTATTTGTTGTTGTTGTTATGTGCTGTCAAGTCGGGCCCGACTCATAGCAACCCCTCCTTGGGTTTCTGAGGCAGTATCACTACAGAAGTAAGATTGCCCAACCTTCCTTCTGAGGAGTGGCTGGTGGGTTTGAATTCCAGCCTTCTCTATTAGTCACCTTAAAACTCTTCCAGGCTTTACCCATTACCTAATTCTAAAACTACTTCCACATGTTAGATATCTATTAGAGCAGAACTCCACTCTAAGTACTGAATTCTATCTTAGTTATCTGATGCCATAACAGAAATATTGGAAGGAAGATTGGGCAATCTACTTCTGTAGAGATACCACCTCAGATACCCAAGGAGGGGTTGCTATGAGTTGGATCCAACTTGACAGCAGAGAGTGAGTGAGTCTGTAACAGAAATATATCAGATAGTGTTTCACTGCTATTCATTAGGTTTTCAGTGGCTAGTTTTTTTTTAAGAAGTACATGGCTCTGTCCTTCTTCCTAATCTTTCTTCATCTGGAAGCTCTGCTGAAACCTGTCCACCATTGATGACCCTGCTGGTACTTGAAATACAGTGGCATAGCCTCCAGCCTCACAGCAACACAAAAGTCACCACAGTATGACAGACAAGTAGTGTCATATTGTCAGAAGGGACGATTGCCTGGAAAAGGATACCATGGTTGGTAAAGTAGAGGGTCAGCGAGGAAGGGGAAAACCCTCTACGAGATGGATTGACACAGTGACTGCAATTATGAGCTCAAGCATAGCAAGGATTCTGAGGATAGTGGAGGACTTGCAGTGTTTCTTTCTGTTGTACATAGGATTGCTATAAGTCGGAGCCATTTCAACATGCCTAAAACAACATAACAAATACAAGTGGGTGGCTTTAACCAACATACATTTATTTTCTCACAGTTTAAGAGGCTAGCAGTACAAATTCAGAGTGCCAGCTCTAGGGGAAGCCTTTCTTGCTTTGCTAGCTCTGGAGGAAGGTCCTTGTCTCTTCAGCTTCTGCTTCCTGGTTCCTTGAGATCTCAATGTGTCTTGGCATCTGTCTTACCTAATCTCTATCTCTTTTTAATCCCTTTTTATATTTTAAAAGTGATCGACTCAAAATACACCCAACACTAATCCTCCTTATTAAAATAACAAAGACAAACCATTGCCAAATGAGATTATAACCACAGATATAGAGTTGAGGATTTACAACACAAATTTTGGGGGTACATAATTCAATTCATAACAAGGGCAGAGAGTGATAGTCAAGCAAGCAGAAGACTGCCCAGATAGGTCTGCCCCTCCTCTGTGGCCTGGCCACTCTTTGTGCACAGTGTGTCTCTGAGTACTTTGGTTTGGATCCTAGGAGTTCCCCGAAAATATCTTATACCCAAAAGAGTGACAGAAAATGTAAATGCCAGCAGGATGGATTTGCATAATGAGAGAATTTTTCTCCTCTGAAGCATCAAGCTGTTTGTAAATCTCTACCAGGTCCCAGAACTCCTCTGTGAATAGTAAAAATTGAGGTGGAAGAAGATGATATGTTCCCTCAGCAACCATGGCCCTGGTAATTGAGTGTGTGCCGTAGTTGGTATTTATTTTTGTTATTGAGCATCTACTCCCATTTTTGGTAGCAGGACCTAAGAGTCTGCTCTGGGCAATTCATGTGGGGTCGACCAACCAGGCTGTGGACCTTTGTCCTCCATCAAACCCATCACATACCCACACACCAAGCCTGATAGTGTGCTCAGAGGTGGGCATTGTTTCATTTGACCTATCAGAGAAGGCACTGAGCCAGAAGGGGCAACCTGCGAGGGTTGTCACTTGTAGCATTTGCAGCCAGGTGGGCCTGAGAATAGAGGCTCACTCTGAGGAACAGAGGAGAGCTAGACCCTTGCCCAACCTTGCCTGACTCCCAGATAAAGTTGCACATACCATCAGCACTTGGGTTATATGTGCCTCTTTTTGCTTAAGCCAGCCAGAGCTGGGCTTTAGTTATTTGCAGCAGAGCATCCTCAGCACGACCGTGTGACTGTCACTATCCCCTTGTGCATCCGATGTCAGGCAGAGGAAGGTTGCCAGAGGGCAGTGAAGGTGGAGTTACACCCCAGTCTCCAAGTGAAGGGCGTGCTTGGGAAGGAAAGTTGTGAGTCACAGTGGCTCCAGAAGCCAGGCCCCACTCCCACCTGACACTCAGCTGCTGCCTCCCTCCAGCCTGCCATACTCTGACACCGACACCAGATCCCGCAGCTGCTCCATTATGCTGAGAGAGGATTCAGCCACCTGGCAGGGTGAGACTCACCCCAGCAACTGCTGCCAAGGCTGGTCACCACAGGGAGTTAGTTTCTGGGTGCCAGTGCCAAACCCTGTAGGTGGCACTCAACAGTCCCAGCCATCATACTGCACTCAATAGGTCCCTGCCAGGCTGACTAGGAAGAACTTTTGGGTGTGAGTATTTATCAGTTGTGAATAGAATCCTGCCTGGTATCCTGTGTTCTGCATTTCCAGACAGGCTAGTGACTCTCAGAAAAATGGTATCTGAGTTTTCACTCCTCACATAACCCTGACCCGCAGTCATCACTTCTAGTGGTAGGCAACTGATTTGCTCACTCACTCATTTAATAGCTACAAGTTATGTAACTTTCCAATACCTCAGTTTCATCATCTATAAAACAGAGACAGTTCATGTTAAGCTGTGTCATTATCGGTTTGTAAGGATTAAATAAATTAATGTATTTAAAGTGTGTAAATGCAATAACCCATTGGAATATTAGTCTATTAAATATTTTCTAAGGTGGATATACTAAAGTGCTCAATAACTACTCTTGTTACTATTACTACTACTTCTCCTGTTACTACTACTCTTATCCTTGCTACTACTACTATTACAACTCCTCCTGTTACTACTACTACCACTCCTGTTACTATTAGTAATACTACTGTTTCTATTGCTACTACTTCTGTTACTATTGCTACTACTTCTGTTTCTATCATTACTGCTCCTGCTACTATTACTACTATGTGCTGAGCAGTGCTATAGACTCTGGAGGCACAGAGATCAAGGCAACTTTTCCTGGTCTCATGTAGCTTATTCCCTAGTAGGAGGAGGCAGACCATAACATGTGCTAGTATGTATCCTTCTGCATGTTAAGTTGTATTGGAATAAGTGAAACAAGGAGAAATGCAGCAGAGTGACGTGTAAAGCATGGCCTGTCAGCTGGTCTGTTTGGAGGCATGTGTGACAGGTGCTTTGTGAGGGGACTTCATGTAGGGAAAGGGTGTGGATACCCAGGCAGGAGTGCTCCAGGAGACAACAACAGTTGAAAGAACCATCACTGAGGAACTACAAAGGGAGCCTAGAAGCTAGTGAGGATGAAGGACAGGAAGTGAGTACTGGAGGCACTGAGGGCCTTGTCTTGGGGGCCTGTGGGTATGGCAGGGACATTGTAGAGCTTTGGCAGGAGAGGGATATAACTCTTCACTACTGATGGCTTGGTGGCCTCTGTATGAAGAGAACAGACTAGGTGCAGGGGCTGCAGCAGAGAGGCCTGGGCGGCAGGTGGGACAAAGGCCTTCATATCAGGGGAAATCTGGCTATGCTTGAACATAGAGCTGACAGCACTACCTAGCAGATTAGGTGCAGCATGAGGGAGAGACACCAGGTAGCCAGGATACATTGCAATGGAGCTGGTGGGGCAACACGTGGGTGGGAGAAAATTTAGAACTGAGAACTCTGATTTAGATGTTTTAAATGGCAACAACTCTTACATATTCAACCACCTTTGTTATATCTCCACTGGATATCTGAGCCCGAACCCAGGAGAGAGGGCAGGGCTAGAAGATCATCCATTCTATTTGAAGATGATCCAACTGGGGAATAAAGGAAAACCTCATTATGATTTCTGTTCTGTGGCCTTGGTATTCCTTCTAGACCTTGGAGTACTCTTTGGGGCTGTCCTCTGAATGCTTTTCCTCCTGAAAGCCCTTCTGAGATGAGAAGTGCCTCCATATTCTGGTGGTCCTTGTCAGGTGTGTAGGGCTAGGAGAAGGATCACTGCAGCCTCCTCTTGGGGTTACACTGGCTGCAGGATGCTTGTGGCTCATGTAGCACTTAAGAGTTAACTGCATTACTTAGGCCCATTCGTAAATGTTCTTATAGTCTATTGAGCTCTTCCTGCATTTGTGCAGCCACCACTTTGTGCTCAAGTTCCCTGTAAAATTTGTCTAGTGTCTAGGAATTTCACACCTCTTGTCCTCCCTCTGGTCATTGCCAGTATTAACTGAATAATGCTAGTGTAGAGAGGGAAGCAGAGTAAAATGTGAACAGTGTTGTCTCACTAACCGGGCATCAGCCAGGGCTAACATGGGTTGAGGTGGAGTAAGCTGCTGTTGTAAGGGGCACCCTTGACCAAAAGAACTTCCTTTCCTTGGCTGGCTCCATACCTTAAAATCTACCATTAGAAATGCATTCCTCTGTTAGGGAAGAGTGTCACAGAAGTAAAACAGTGTTTGTGTACCTTAGAAGATATGAGATCGATTTACCATTTATATTTTCCAGTTTCCTTTTTCTCATCTCTCCTCAGTGGCAGGAAGGGCTCAGACTGGTGCAAGGACATTGAAGGGGTAGCAGAAGGCCTCATTCCTGCAGAGGTCAAGTCTAGACAATAGTAGTTACCAGAATTCTGATTTAATCATTAGACCCCTGTGAGACCAGTAAAAATAATAATAATAATAGTAATAATAATAGTAATACCATACTTATGCTTTCATAATAGTTAATAGTAGCTGGCTACATGGATGGTTTAAGGGAAAACATGATTTGAGCTTTGGAGCCAGATTATCCTGAGTTCAAATTCCCAGCTCTGCCATGGAATAAGCAGGGCAAGCAGCACCCCCTGTGCCAGCTCTCATGTCCCCATCGTTGAAGCAGCACAACCCCTGAGAGGCAGTGGCTGCGATTGCAGTGAGACAGGCATCAACATGTCCTGCCCATGGTAGATAATCAAATCTCATAACCATTGCATGACCCATGGTACATATAGTAACCAACTACATTCTCTGCCTCTGGGGTTTAGTGGGAAATTGCTATCCCACTTTTAGTGCATACTACCTGGTAGCATAGTGGCTAAATCACTTGACTGCTAACCAGAAGGCTGGCGGTTCAAACCCACCAGCCACTCCTCGGAAGGAAGGTTGGGCAGTCCTACTTCCGTAGTGATACTGCCTCGGAAACCCAAGGAGGGGTCGCTATGAGTTGGGGCTGACTCGATGGCACACAACAACAACAACAACAACCATCTGGTGGGGACCTGCATAACTGTGTGAATCTGTAGAAATGGACCTCATCCCACCAAGCCCAACACCAGAGACCCTTTGGGACATGTGTGTCCCATTAATTGTGTCAAACTCCATATTACCTCAAAATTTTTTTTTTCATTTCATTCAAAATGCTAAAACACATAATTTCAAAAAAAATTCAAAGCAGAAAATAATTCAGTCTTGAAAGGACTAAACCTCCAGTCTCTCCAGTCAATTGTTCCTGTCCCTGCAATGTTTTGCTGAGATTTTTATGGCTAAATATTGACTCTGTTCACTGTTAGGACTCTCCTCATCTTTGAACCTTTCTCCTGTACTTGCATTTGGCCCCAGAGGCAGCCGTGGGGAGACTGGTCATTTGGAGCAACGCAGTGGCCTGCATTTTGAACCTCTGTGGACCCAAGCCCAGCTATCCGGCTTTTCATTGGGACCTTCAATTCTGTTTGGGTCCTTTGTGTACCACTGTAGGGGGGCATGGCCTCCCTCAAGGCCCATTCTGCTCCTGTTGGCTCTTTTCACTGCTCTGAGCAATTGGGATCAGGTAGCAACATCGATGTCTATGCTTAGTTCAGAGATCTGGTGTGTCCTGTCAGGCTCCCAGTGGGGCAGAAGCAGGGAGTTCTTCTGGAGAGAGACTCTGGCATCTGAATGAACATTCCTCTCCCCAGAGTCAACAACTCAGTCCTGCTGAGCTGTGGAGATCTTTGGGAAGCTGAAACACAAGCATGAATGAGATTGTCTAGGAAGGTTACTCAACAGTTATTTAAAGCAGTTGAGGCTTCTGGTCCATGTGAAGGGACCCACTGGGAGGTCAGCTGGTGACATCTTAACAACACTGCTTTGTAGCTCCATACTGGGGTTCCAGGGATCTCAGCTCATCAGGGGTCTCAGCTTTCTAGAAATCTAGATAACATCCTCAGTACATATGCTAAGGATGTTATCTTTACTCCTGCCTCGGTACCTATGTAGCCGGACAGTGGCACCTTTGTGGGTTTAGAAGGGATCTTGAGAGGTGGGCTGGGTTTAGTTACATGGCTCCTTGCTCTCCAGGTGGCTTGGGCTTGTCCCCTGACCAAGTGCTTCCTTCTAAAACAGAGAATTCAGGGTGTGGTGATGCTGGGACTCTCAGGACTGCCACAGATCCAAGGTCTTCCTCTGTGTTCTGTATAGGTAGATCATAACTTTGAGCTGATTCAAGGTAGGCTAGGGAGAAGATCCACTTTCCCTGCAGGCCTGTGTTCCAGTGCCTTTTTCTTCCCATGCCCTAGGCCAGACCAGCTGGTTCCTCCTGAGCTGAGGGGACTTAGGGACAGTTCGGAGAAGTAGAAACAATTGCAAAACATTCTGGAGGTAGCCTCTATTGAGTGTTTGTTCAAGGTACTATTTACTGCCACAGCTAATGCTCAGTCCTGGAGAGAGCCTAAGCAGGTTTGCATCTTTCTTTTGAATACACTCGGAAGAAAGTCAGGAAGATTTCAACTCGAGACATTATAAAAGCCAGAATCTATATTTCAAGGGTGTTGCATGTGGAAGTATGGAAGCCTATCATTCTGTCCTCCTGCCCTCCCAGAGCTCCAGAGCTTAGTGTCATCCTAAGACTTAACCTTGACAGTGAGTCACTGTCCCTAACCAGAAGATGCTCATCCCCCTTGGGAATGTGTGTCCTGGCCAGGGGGTGATTAGTGCAGTTGGATGTCTTGAATCTGACTGGTTCAAGGGTAGATGCCAGAGCCTAACAGTCTAGCCTGTTAACAGGTATTTTCCTATTGTTATCTCTAAGTAGTGGTTACACCTACAAGTAAAGTCCAGCTCCTCCTTTGGTGCTGCAGGGCATAGAGGCAGTGTGATGTGCTGATTAGGGGTGTTATCTGGGGCAGCTCTGTGGCCCTCAGAAATCACTTAATATCTCTCAGTTTCCTCCTTCAAGATGTGTTGTGAAGCTCTGGTAGCATAGTGCCTAAGGCACTTGACTACTAACCAGAAGGCTGGCGGTTCAAACCCACCAGCCACTCCTCAGAAGGAAGGTTGGGCAATCTACTTCCATAGTGATAGCACCTCAGAAACCCAAGGAGGGGTCACTATGAGTCAAGTCTAACTCAACAGCATATAACAACAACAACAACAACAATATTTGTAAATCACCCAATGCCTGTTACATGGTAATCACTTGATAAGAGTGCTGAGGTATATACTCTTCCTCAGAAATGAATTTTCAAAGGAGCTGAAATTTATGCATGCAAGTATCCCATTTTGATGAAATTTTTCTGAAATTACCACATGCACCCCTGACTTTTCAGACTACAAAACACTGGGCTAACTGTAAGGATCCCTGTTTCAGTGACTCTGGCATTGCCACAAGTGCTGAGATTGAACTGCAGCTTTCAGGCCTGCAGAAGTCAGCTCCCTCACTGACATGCATCCCAGTGCCCCTGTGCTCCCCATGACATGCTCTCCAGCACCCCCAGGGCCTCTTACATTGTAGCTGGAACATCATTAGAACCAAGCCTGGAAGGTTGTGTGATGAGTATAGATGGGTCACATAGCCCTGGAGGATTCTGACAGGGCCCAATCTACTGTGGCAGTTGACTGAATCCTGGCAACCTAGCTGTGGTTCCAGGAAGGTAAGGTGGCCCCAGATCTGACTTCTAGAGAAATTGCTGAACCCCTGCACTGTCCCTGAAAACCCGTTGATGTCACAAGTAATTCTAGTCACTTAATAGTTTTGTTCTGTCATGATGTGTCCCAGGGTGACCAAAGAATGGACCAGCACTGGGGAAGGTCTTTTTTGTTTGAGGAATTAGAGTATAAGTGCCTTGATGGGTTTGAAGCAACTTGCTACTAGGGGCTCAGTCCAAGCTTCTGGGAGCTGTCCTTCCCTAGGACAAGGACGAGAGCCAAGTCACACAAGGTTCATCAATGGTCAGTGCTCATATCCAGCTTAAAGGAAGGGCACTATGACCTCTGATCTACCCTGCCATTCACAAAGACTCGTGTACAGACCCATGGACTTTGTCTTTACCCTGCTGAGCAGGACTCGGGAAGCTATCTTCAAATTCCACCCTCAGGCTGTGGTGTTGGGGAAGTTGCACCGAATTTGAAGGTTGGAGGAGTGAAGACTTAAAGCTTGTGGACAGAATATCAAGTAAAAAGCCAGTGTTATCCAAGAAGGGCCACCGTGAGGTGAGACCTATCCATGAGACTTCTGTGAAGGTATGGTAGAAACTTGCAAAAGGCAGGATAAGGAGGTGCTCTTGTTGTGGGACAGGGATTGTAGCCCAGGACACATAAGCACGGAGACTGACATTAATTTGAATCTTTGATATTCATTCTAGGAGGACCTTAGAGAGCTGATTGGGGCCAGTGCTTTAAAACCTTTTTTTTTTTTTCTTTTGTATCTGGGCCCTGGTGAAATTGACTCTCTCCCATCTCCTTCTCTCTGAAAAGTCCTGGTTTCCCTTACTGCTGCCCACAGCTTCCCACTTGACCAGACACTGGCCACCACATGTCCACTTATGTAAGAAAGAAAGTCAGGAGCTGGCCTGACTGGGATGCAGCTCCATGTCAGGCATTTATATCTAGCTTTTAGTTAGGCTGAGTTTAGGGGTCCTCCACTTATCAATCCTGCCAGTTAGTCCTGGTCAAAAAGATGTGCCCTGCTCATGGCAACATAACACAGCAGGAAAAAGCCTCCAAGCAGTCTCACCTGCATTCATTTACCCAATATCCTTATGAAACAACTATACTATCTCACTCCAGGGCTAGAAGAGTGAGACAGACACAGTCCTCCACCATCTCACTCCCTGAGGAGCATCCGCCAGAGACATTGAGCTGTTGCAGGAGCTGCACCCAGTGTCTAGTCTGTACATCTGTGTTGATGTACAGAGGCCACAGCCTGAATTGCGGCTGTGTGTCAGTCTCCTGAGGTCACCGTTTATGGGACTTAGTGATCCCCTCCCAACTTTCCATTCTTATACGTATGTGTGTGTGTTGTATGTGTGTGCATGAGATGTGGAATTCTCTGGCAGAAAGCCTTTTGGCCTTTGTTTTTAGTTCTTTCTTGATGTACCAACACCTGTGGGCAATGATTGGTGGCTGACCAGACCACCTGGGGGCCTGGTGCTGCCTAAGCCTCAGGAGGCATGATGTAATTTATCATGGCCATATGGGGAGCCTGATAAGAGCCCAGAGCCCTGAGGCTCAGATGTAGCTCCCTGGTTGGTGACCATGTATGGGAGAGGGCAGCACATCCCTCTTTGGGATATGGAGGCTCACCCAATGTGTGTCTTTGTGTCATTTTTTGTTATATTGTTATTAGTTAATTAGCTAATTAGTTAATTAAGTTGTTATTGCAGGTATGATGTCTCTCATAAGCTCTGTGAGTCATTCCAATGAATTAAGAGACTTAAAGAAGTAGTAGGGGTTGGCTACTGGAACTGGCCACTTCACTGGAGTGGAGGGAGTCATGTAGACTTATGAGCTTGTGGCTGGTACCCACCAACTCAACCCTGTTTGGCTTGAGATGCTGCATGGGCAGCTAGAATCTGAACTGAACAAAGAAGGGAAGCTGAGACTTCCATGCATAAGATGCAGTAGGCATGTGGAAAGGGATTTGTTATCCACTACACATCAGAGGTGTGTGATCTTAGTCTTTCTCTGGACTGGTTTTTCACAGTGTGTATGTGTGTGGGATATGTGTGTGTATCTGTATTGTGACCAGACTGAGAAAAAGCAACAAATGTGATAATCCTTTGCTTTCCTGATGTTACTCAAAAGGAAGGTGGCTTTCCTCTTATCAGTAAGAACAAAAAGGAAACCGAACATTCTCAGCTGACTGATACCAGAGGGAGTTTCAAAGCAGCTTGATAGCCTGAATATTTCACCATATAAATTCCAGGCAACAATGCCTCTGTTTAGGGCAGCTGAAAGTATAGTCCTCTTACACTTAGATTTTATCAGGAGTTTTACAAATTCTTGTGAGCCTGCTAATCATCAAAAATGCATTCAGCATTTGGCTGGTAAATTCCCTGGTGTATTTTACAATAGATAGTACCTGATACATCTGAGAAACCTCCTTTGATTCATGGTTCTTTGTTACCAGGGTTGGGGCTGTTGAGTACCACCACTTGGTGCATGCTCTGTCCTCTCAGTCATAGGCTTTGAGGTTGTGCAGATAAGACCCTGGCCCACTACTACCAGCTTTGCTCTGGCTGTGCTTCCCTGAGCAGTCACTCTACTGCTTGAGCCTAGGCATCCCTGGTCCACAGAGGGGCTTCAGTACCAGCCTCCTAGGCAGTGTGACTACACAAGGAGCTGAGGAGGCCCTGCACATTGTAGCCATTCTGCCAGAGCTCATCATGAAGCTGGTGCCTCTCCTCTCCCAACCATATTTTTCATGCCGTATAAATATGCCAAATAAGATCAAGCAGCAACCCCAAGGAAAATATGCATGCTTTCTGGTGAACAAGTATATAGAATATCCATACAGCATTATTCCTAATAGTCCCAAAGTTGGAATTACCTAGTGCCCATCCACAATAGAAATGATAAGTAAACTGTGGTAAAGTCACATAATGGTGTATTCTACTCATATGTAGCTACAGGAAGGAATTCAGACAAGTTTCATGAACCACATTGAGTGAGGAGAGAATTGTGTAGATGACTACAGACTATAAGGTTCCATGTACATGAAATACAAAAACAAGCAGAACTCACAGATTATGTGAGAGGTCAGGGTGGCAGCTGGTGCCCAGGAGGGAGCACGAAGGAGGTTTCTGAGGTGAGTCATGTTCTGTCATGCCATGGGGTGCTGGTTACATAAATCTGCTCATTATGTAGTTTGTTGAGTTGTACATTTATTTGTGCACTTTTCTAAATATGTATTATGCTTTAATAAAACGTTTTTTAAAAACACAACCAGCCAGAAGATTTGGAGAGAGGAAATTGAGTTAGCTTGTACAGTAATGAAAGTTGACCCACAGACACAGCTCAGAGCAGAATTGCTAGTATCCAGGCAGAAAATACTAGCAGGTGAAAACTATCGATTTAATTGCCTATTGGTAAAATTAGGTGAAAACACATTGAAAAACAGCCACAAGTGATTTTCTTGTTTAAAGCAGCTGCAAACCCTTTGCAGAGCCTTATTTATTATTTATCTTCTTTGCCTCTGGCACCCATTGAAGAATAAGTCAAAGTATGTATAGTGGCATTAAAAAAAGATGAGAAGTTTTCAGCAATAGGCAATAGGAGAAGGGTGAGAAGGAGGGGTGGGCTTGTTTCCAAGGCTTACCCTTCTGTCTGCACAGCAGGCATACTAAATAGAGGCTTGCGAGACAGGAAAGGGGACCAAGTCAGAGGAGGGCAATGAGGGTATGTCTGAACACTGCAGGCAGCCCAGGAAGGCAGCAGGTTGGCATCAGCTTCACTTTGTTCTGGAGATATCTCTGGCTGCCATATTTAAGATGTGCCTGCAGGCCTGAATGTGGGCCCATCAGAAGACCCTCCTGGATCTTTTCCTCCCCCTCTAACACCACTCCATGCCTCCAGTAAAATCTTAGCTGTCTTATTGTCTCCAATAAAGTCTAAGCTGTAGTAGGGGCCCTTACTGACCATTAATTCATGGGAAAGTCTTATTTCCCAGTAGTCTAACTTGGAGTTCTCCTCAGGGAATATGATAATGCAGGACCCTTGGGCCGCTGAGTGCCTCCATTCAAAGAAATAAATTACTGATGGATGAGTTTTAAACATCAAAGGTGCATTTGCAGATGGGCATTACTTGCAGATGAGGAGAAAATTCAGACACATGTAAGGTGTCAGTAAAACAAGCATATTGGAATAAACCTGGGAAGGCTATTGGAATCTGATTTTCAGGTTTATGTGTACTTACACCCTAGCCTGTCTGCTTTCAAAATTTATGGAATGTCTGGCTGAAATGTCAGAGTCTACCTTCTTATGTCAGTGGCAAGAGTCAACCAAGTGCCTTTTAGCTTGCTTCCCATTGATCATGAGGGTCCTTCCTTTTTGAGGGACTGGAACTAGTGATATGGAAGATATGGAAGATTCAGTTGGGCTAGCTCCAGAAAAGTTTACTTTTTCCAAAATCAAAGTGCTAATTTGTGTTCCTTATTTCCAATGGCACACTCTAAATCCAAGCTGTCCAGTGGGTCTCCTACAAAGATGTAATTTCTAGACCTGTGCTGCCCAGGACAGCAGCCACTAGCCACATGTGGCTGTCCACAGGTGGATACTGCAACTACAGAACTGAACTCTTCATTTTAATTTTGAATATGGCCACATATGGCTAGTGGCTACCTCTTGAACAGCACAGCTATAGACTGTGGAGGAGAATTTGGGTAATTCAGCATGTGTGCTCAGAGCCATCCTTGGCTAGATGATTGGAGATGGGGGCCAGCCAACAAGACTTCTCTGAGCCCTGAGGGTGGGAGAAGGGAAGTAAGGGACTGTTCTGACCCAGACCTGATTTTTTGATGCATGTTTTTCTGCGTATTTTATGACTTAATGGATACCTTAAGGCTGCCTCTCGACTCTCTGGGTTCTCCCCTGTATGGAAGCATTGGGGGCATCCTGTGTGGTCCTTCCTTTGAGTCTTCCTATCAGTGGATGGGTTCTCCATACATGTGTGGCCTCTAAATGGGGAAGGTTCTAAGGAATGTCTGGGGCTTCTGGCCAGTGTACGAAGTAAAAAGAGGGAGCCATGAATTGCCCCATCAGCCCCAATCTTCACCCAGTACCCAGGTAGTCCCTTAGATTAGTGATTCTCTCAGACCAGCAGGCTCAGCATCATTGTCACTGAGGACCTTGTGAGAAATGCAGACTCCCAACCCCCTCCTCAACTACCAAATTCAAATCTCTGCGGGAGGCAAGCAAAGCTGAAGTTTTACAAGAAGTCCAAGGATCCTTGCTAAAACTTGCAAAGAGCTAGCCTAGAGCAGAGTTTCTCAAATAATATGCATAGAGTCCCAGTAGGTCTTGGTAAAGGGAAGACTCTGATTTAGCAGCCTATGATAGAGGTGGTGGCTCATGTCCAGCAAGCTCCAATTATGATCAGGTATTGGCCCCCAGGCCACACTCTGAAAATCTCAGTTCTACATGTTCTGGGACCCTTCTCTGCTTGTTCACTGTCCCCAGTACCTAGGACAGAGCCCAGCGTGTAATATGCTTTTTCCCTATTCATTCAACTTAAAGAATCAAGATACCAGAGAGGGAGCAGCCAAAAGCCACCTTATATACCTTGTACAGAGAGGAAACATCATTTTATAATAAATTATTCAATGACCCGTTTCCTACTAAATATTAAGAAAAAACCCACATTGCTCTAGAACTTCTCTGCAAGATTTCAGTGGGACTATTGCATTAATCAAGGAGCCCTGATGATGTAGTGGTTAAGCACTCAGCTGCTAACAAAAGGTACATACTCACTAGCTGCTCCGTGGGAGAAATTTGTGTGATTCTGATTCCTTAAATATTTATAACCTTTGAAACCATAGAGGCAGTTCTACTTTGTCCTATATGGTCACTATGAGTTGGAATTAACTCAACAGTAGTGGGTTATTGCATTAATCAAGGTCTCTGAGTAATGCAAACAGTTTGTGCTTGGCTGCTAACTGAAAGGTTGGAAGTTCAAATCCACCTTGTGGTGCCATAGAAGAAAGGCCCAGTGACCAACTTCCATAAGACTTCAGCCACTGAAAACCCTATGGTGAACTTCTACTCTGACACACACAGAGTTGCCATGAGTCAGAATCAACTTGACAACAGTCAACACAGTGGGTTATTGTGTTAGTTTTGGATAAGGCAAAATATTGGCAGGCATAGAAGTTTCCTACAATTAGGCTTACAATTTTTGCAGTTTGGGGGTACTAATTTGAAACAGTCTATGATCACTGCCCCTCACCCCCAGCTTCCCCATTTTATCCCAATCTTAATATTTTCCCAAGAGCAGCCAAGAACCACCCATGCGCACACACACATACACACACACACACTATCTCCGCTCACTCCCTCCCCTGACAGTTCACAGCACTTGCTTTCTGTGCACCAGGGTCTTTATTTCATTTTCAGTGTTTTATGAACACTTTTTCTTTTTCAAAAAAAAAGAGTGTATGGCAGTCCTTAGTCATATGCACTCCTGTACTGTGATTGAATGGGTTCATACATTTATTTTTGTCTCCTCAGCTCGGTTCTGTTT
The DNA here is from genome assembly GCF_000298275.1 of Orycteropus afer afer. Lineage (NCBI taxonomy): Eukaryota > Metazoa > Chordata > Mammalia > Tubulidentata > Orycteropodidae > Orycteropus > Orycteropus afer. The sequence goes on along the minus strand of NW_006921851.1, from coordinate 1,782,931 downwards.
CCTAAGAATAAGAATTAAGGCTTATGTCTTGTGTATCTCCTCCAAACACTTAATTAGATAGTAAGTACCCTGGTAACAGTTATTGATTAGTTCATTATTTCAAAGCAAAAATAGTATGAAAGGTTCCTTTATGATTTCTTAATTGAAAAATAAACATCTCCAGCAGAAAATGGAACCTCCTTCTACAAGCCTCCTTGCATAATCAAGGTTGCTGGCGCGATAAAAGCAGAAACACTTCCCCCTCTCAACCCCAACAAAGCAGACCCTCCTTTATCTCCTTATAGTAACCCATTGCTGCTCTTTCTCAGCACGTGGCTGAGACGTGAAACCACTGAGGCCTTCTCAGTCAAGCCACATACCCCCATCTGCTGGCCCATGGCCCTCACACAGGCGAGGAGGCTTAGGCAGGACCCATGCCTATAAGTATTAATATAACTATGCTTCCATTAGGAGCTCTGGTGGCATAGTGCCTAAGGCATTTGACTGATAACCAGAAGGCTGGCGGTTCAAACCCACCAGCCACTCCTCAGAAGAGTGGGCAATCTACTTCTGTAGTGATACCACCTCAGAAACCCAACAAGGGGTCGCTGAGTTGGATCTGACTTCACAACAGTGAGTTTTTGAGTTTATGTTTCCCTTATAACTGGCCCATTGGGGTTTGCAAACACATCCTATTAAAATGCAGGTTGGTTCTCACCACTACCATCTCAGGTATGAAGTGGGAGAAAAAACACATGGTATGGGCAGGGGAAGGAGCTCTGGTAGTGTGGTGCCTAAGGCACTTGACTACTAACCAGAAGGCTGATGGTTCAAATCCACCAGCCACTCCTCAGAAGGAAGGTTGGGCAATCTACTTCCGTAGTGATACTGCCTCAGAAACCCAAGGATGGGTCGCTATGAGTCAGGTCTGACTTGAGGGCACATAACAACAACAACAACATGGGCAAGAGATCAAGGTCAGAGAAGGGAGCTAGCCCTGGTCTCAAACATCATCAAGGCATGTAGGATACTATCCAGAGTTTCTGGGAAGGCTCTGCTGACCCACAAGTTATTTCTGTACTCCTTCATTAGATTCTACCAGTAACCATTTGACTTTAGTGTGACTTGGTTATAGCACTATCTCAAAGATATGGGTTTTTGTGGAGATAAATACTGTGTCTTTGGGCATATCAGAGGGAATCCAAGGGCCCAGTTCCAATGTCTGGAGCTTTCTCTTCACAAGTATTTAGGGGTTGATGTTAGTCATCCTTGCATCCTTCCTCCTCCTCCCCAGAAGCAGACTGGACAAGGAAGAGATCTCAAGAAACACAAGCAAGGGACAGGACAAGGGGCAATGGAGGGAGAACAGATCATAGGGGTCATTCAGAAGCAGCTTCCATTGTGGACACATGGTGCCTCAGTCTCACTGAGGCCTTCTGAGGACATATACTGAGCACTGTCAGAGTCATATCCCCAAGGCACAAGGGGCTGGGCAGTTTACCTCTTGAGGTTTTCTTCAGAGCACTAAATGCCCAGCTGTCCTAGGTGCCATGCACACTGATCAAGCAGGCTCTCACGGCATCAAAGAAACTGCTCAGGAAAGGAAACAGAGAAATGTGGGCACCTGAGAAAGGAGAGAATTGGCATGTGCAGGAACTTCCCACCAGTCTGCAAACAAACCCAGACATGGTTGAGACGAAGACGACAACAAGGGGCTTGGCATCATAGGTTGTGCGTGGGAAGAACCCTGCAAGTGTGTCCCTCTGCTGCCTCTTCAGCTACTGTAGGTAGCCTGCACCCCTAGCTGTGGGAGTCACAAGACAAGTCTGCACATGCACACTCCACACCTGGCCCCCTGCACATCCTGCAAGGTTCTGCCTGACTGAACCAGGGGTCAAAAAAAAATCAAACTTACTGCCATCAAGTTGGTTCTGACCCATAGTGACCCCTCTTTGGGTTTCCAAGGTGGTATCTCTATGGAAGTAGATTGCCCAGTGTTCCTTCTGAGGAGGGGTCAGCAAGTTTTAAAGGTTAGGGGATGCAGGTCTGATCATGTGCTATTGCCAGCTTTGGTGTTGAGACCCCTCAGGACTGGGCCCAACCTGACACTGCCCACTTCATTGTCCTACACCACTCTGCAGTGCCTGTCTGCCCAGCCCTGGTGGCTTGGGGGTCACACCACCATGCCCAGAAATGTTAGCATCATCATGTACCTATCTGCACAAGCTAGGACACAAGGAATGACCAGGCCCCACCCCAGCCCACACCCTGCAGTAGTACCACCATCCTGAGTTCTCTGCTCTCTCACCCACATGGCACACTTCAGCTCTAACTGCTTCTTGGCCTTGGCCCTACCTCTGTCTACACACCTGTGAATGGGGCAACATGACCTCATGGCCCTGCTGAGACTTGGATCCTGTCACACCTAGCACCTCAGTAGACCACAGAGCAAAGCCCACTTCTTCCCCTTGCTCCAGGCTCTCCACGAGCTGCCTGACCTGCCTCAGCTCAGCTGTCAGTGTGAGCCCTTTGCTCTGACCACATTGAGCCACTCAGTGTCCTAGATGCATCCATTTGATATCCCCTTCATATGCTGCTCCCTCTGCAACCTACACTGGCTGGAACACTTATCTGGATAGATGTTCCTAGATCTACCCCCCTGTGGTACCTCAGTACCCCTTTAGCTCCTGTATACCCTGGGCCACTCTGCAGCCTTGCCTACTGACCCCTCTCCTCAAGGCTGGGAGGTCCCAAAGGGCATAGTTCTTTCTTATCTCTCTCATAAAGAATGTGTGGCAGTCACCTGAAAAAGGGCTGGGCCTTCAAGGGGTAGGCCAGGTTCACCCAGGAGGCCCCTTCTGCTGGGGAGCACAGCCCTGTTCACCACAGGCTGGACTCTGTTCTCTCCTACCCCCACCAGGCTGAGTGATGGGGCATGTTTGGGGTACCTGATTTGAAAGGAAGTGGGAAGCTTGCCTCAGTCCTGCCCTTGCCTTGATTTCAAACCTACTTTTCAGACTGAGATTCTAACATCCAGGACGCTGAGGTTTTGAAAATTTGATAATGGCAGGTTGGGGAGGGGGAGGTATGCCTGGCAAACTTTCCTATCCACATGCACCTGGGGGTGGAGTTACTCTCTGTGTAGGGTAGTAGCAAGGAGAACAGACCTTTGTTCTGAGTTGAAGAAGAGGTGAAGTGTTGCAGGTTGCATGATGCCTGGTGGGACCCCAGGCCTGCAGAGCAGACATCCCCCTACAAAGAAGGCCCAAAGAGCTCTCCATCCCTGCCACCTGTCCCAGGCCACCAAGCAGCCACTTTGCCACATCCACAGGCCCTCATGGTGTAGTGTTGTTCCCAAGGCCCATCCTTGCTCCATGGGAAGCCCTAGGGCTCCCCAATACAGTGAGAATTGGGGCTACTGCAAGGCCAAGAGCAGGGCTATGTTTCCCCTGAAAGAACTGCTAGCTGCGCTGAAGCTTGGGGCCCTTGCCTCAGACACTGCTCAGACCATAGTAAAGAGACCCACTCCTGCAGGAGCTAAGTCACCCTGAGGGCCAATGGTGAAGAGTTGAAGAGTTTACTTATTTGACTGCTAACCAGAAGGCTGGTGGTTCAAACCCACCGGCCACTCCTCAGAAGGAAGACTAGGGAATCTACTTCCGTAGAGATGCCACCTCAGAAATCCAAGGAGGGGTTGCCATGAGCAAGAAGTGACTTGACAGCCATGAAATTGGTTTGGTTTTTTGGTTAAGCAAGGCTCAGGTTATAAGTGAGCCACCATTGTTGTTATACATCCTTATTGCTACATCCCTCCTCCAACGTCCTACCTGGCCCTGAGCAACTATAGAACAAGCACGAGCCTGTGTGCACACAGCAGAGCCTCTGGAGGATGCTTGCCTGGGGGGCAAGTGTTACCCTCTCTAGGACTCTCAAAACATAATTCACATTGGCCATGTTAATAGATATTTTGCCACACATCTTTCTTCAGTGCATTGCTGCTAAAGGAAAGGAGGGCTGAGCGGCAAGCTAAGAGCTATAATCTGGGAGAACAAGTGGCCTTGCTGTATACAACACAGGCCTCAGCTGAGCTGCAGGCGCTGTGCCCAGAGGACACACCCTTCCCACCCCTTTTTCCCCCTCCCTTAAGTCACCAAGGCAGCCCCACCAGATATTATGTAAATGTCACATTACCCTTGGCAGGGCTCTCAGATAATACATCTGAAACTTGGCTTCTGAAGGCAAAGAATGTCTGACGTTTCCTGGGCTTTCTCCCTCCCTCTCTTGGGCCAGGTGACTGCTGAGGGTCTTGTGACCCATTTGCCTCCCTTATCCGCACCTCCCCTCCCCCAAATCATACAAACACCAGAGCCCAAAAGGAAGGGACAGGCCTTGAACATAGGCTAAGACAGACTACCTGTGTCCCAGAGGGACTTAGGGGAGCTCCCTCAGAAGGGGTGTTTATGTCAGATCTCACTCCTCCTTCTCTGTGCACTCTGCATGTGCGAGCAATGTTGGGTGGCTCTATCCACACTGCCTTTACTAGTAGAAAGAGAAGTTGTAGACTTTGGAGGGCTGTGACTTCCTGGAAGAAACCAAGCACTGGCAGAGCTGTGAGAGGCTCCAGAAGCAAGCACTGACAACTGTGCAGTCACAATTGAGACCTGCAAGGAGAGGGTGGACTAGAGATAAGCCCTTTCTGTGGTCTCAGGGTCTCCCAGCAATCTGGCCAGCTAGCCATAACAACAACAACAAAAAAAAAAAAACAGTGCTATGGAGTCGGATCTGACTCATAGCGACCCTCCTTGGGTTTCCAAGAAAGTATCACTACGGAAGTAGACTACCCAATCTTTCTTCCAAGGAGTGGCTGGTGGGTTTGAACTGCCAGCCTTCTGGTTAGCAGTCCAATGCCTTACGCATTACCCAAGGCAGCAGAAAGTTGTGGTGTCTGTGCATGCAGCCCCACACCAGCAGTGTCATGCAGATTACAGACAGACTTGTTGACTTTTCCAGTACTCTGGGTGCTGCTCTCGGCTCCATCTTTACTAAAGAAACAAGTGTTAAGCACTGCCCTGGGAAGCCTGGGTAACCAATGTCTCCATCCGGAGATTTTGAGTCAGAGGCCAGGCAGGCATGTAGACTATCCTCATAGAATGTACTGCCCCTGTCTTCTCCTCGGCCGCTGTGGGAAGGGGTAGAATTGTCTTCTTTTTGTCCAACCTAATCTTTTAATATGGATGTTTTGGATGCCTAGTGCTGCTGTGACAGGAATATATACCATAAATGGGATGGCCTTAACAAACAGAAGTTTTTTCTCTTACAATTTTGGAGGCTAGAAGTCCAAGTTCAAAGTGCTAGGCTCTAGGGGCTGTGTGAAAGCCCCTTGACCTTGGGCTTCAGCTCTGCCTCTTGCTTCTAGCCCACTGAAGCTAGAGGCTTCTCTTCACTCAGGCAGCTACTGGCTGCTGAGGCTAACAAGCCCAAGGTCTACAAATAAAATGGCACAGTCCCGATGTTACCAAACCACATAGCAGGCCATTAATTCAAGTCCATTGTAAGTCCCAAGGTCAGCACAGCATGGCAGGCTGCTGAACAATGACACGGCTACATACAGGGTGCAAGCATGCCATAAGCTGGAGACCATTCCCAAAGCTGTTTCTTATATACAGAAGCAGACCACATAACCAAAGGCTCAGCTGCTCCAATAGATTCCACCATGGACTTAATTACCAATCTCACCATGGGGAATACTACATCCAGCTGCCCAGCCACTCAACCAGGCCTAGCCAAGTTGACACACAAACTTAACTATCACAATGGAGCTCTAGTAGTACAGTGTTTAAAGCATCTGGCTGTTAACCAAAAAAGTCAATGGTTTGAACCCACCAGCCACTCTACTGGAGAAAGATGTGGTAGTCTGTTTATGTAAAGTATTTTTTTTTTTTTTTTTACTGAGTACTATTCTATTGTACAGGAGGTCTGGTAGCATAGTGGCTAAAGCACTTGACTGCTAACCAGAAGGCTGGCGGTTCAAACCCACCAGCCACTCCTCGGAAGGAAGGTTGGGCAATCCTACTTCCGTAGTGATACTGCCTCGGAAACCCAAGGAGGGGTCGCTATGAGTCGGGGCCGACTTGACGGCACATAACAACAACAACAACATTCTATTGTACAGGAGCTCTGGTAGCATAGTGCCTAAGGCACTTGACTGCTCACCAGAAGGCTGGCAGTTCAAACCCACCGGCCACTCCTCGGAAGGAAGGTTGGGCAATCCTACTTCCGTAGTGATACTGCCTCGGAAACCCAAGGAGGGGTCGCTATGAGTCGGGGCCGACTTGACGGCACATAACAACAACAACAACATTCTATTGTACAGGAGCTCTGGTAGCATAGTGCCTAAGGCACTTGACTGCTCACCAGAAGGCTGGCGGTTCAAACCCACCGGCCACTCCTCGGAAGGAAGGTTGGGCAATCCTACTTCCGTAGTGATACTGCCTCGGAAACCCAAGGAGGGGTCACTATGAGTCGGGGCCGACTCGACGGCAAAAAACAACAACAACAACATTCTATTGTACAGATGTACAAGTTTGTTCATTAATTCTGACCAAAGAACATTTGGATTATTTCCTGTTTTTGACAGCTATGAAAAAAGCCATTATAAACATTTGCACTCAGGTTTAGGGGTGAACATAAATTTTTATTTTTCTTGGGGAAATACCTAAGAATGGCATTGCTGAGTTGTATAAGGAATGTATTTTTTTTTAACTTCATATGAAGCTGTCAAACTATTTTCTAAACTGGCTATACCATTTTGCAATCCCACCAGCAATGTATGAGCTCCAGTTGTTGCACATCCTTGCCAGCACTCAGTGATTTCAGTTTGGTTTTAAGTTTAGCTAGTCTGATTAATGTGCATTGGTATCTGCTATGGATTGAATTGTGTACCCAAAAAATAGGTTTTATAAATCCTAACCTCTGTGCCTGTGGTTGTAATCCCATTTGGGAATGGGTCTTTGTTTTGTTAATGAGGCAGGAATACTGTAGGGTGTACTTTGAATCAATCTATTGAGATATAAAAGAGATTGAACAAGCAGCACAAGAGAGATGGGGGAGAAAGATACCAAGTAACATGAAGACTGCCCAGGCGCAGAAGCTCGGAAAGACAAGTCCTTCTTCCAGAGCTGACAGAGAGAAAAAAGCCTTCCCACAGAGCTGGCACACTTGATTTGCACTTGTAGCCTCCTAAACTGTGAGAAAGTAAATTTCTGTTTGTTAAAGCCATCCACTTGTGGTATTTCTGTCATAGCAGCACAGGATAACTAAGACAGAATTTGGTACCAAGAGTGGGGTGCTGCTCTAACAAATACTTAAAATGTGTGGGTTTGGAATTTGGTAAAGTTTAAAGGCTGGAAGAGTTATAAAGTGATTAATAGTAAAATCCCAGATTGCCTTGAAGAGAATGTTGGTAAAATTATGGATGTCAAAGCCAATTCTGATGAGAGCACAGAAGAAAGTAAAAAAAAGCTATAGAAACACCTCTATTGTCTTAAAGGATACACATAATGTCATCAGCAACAGAATGTTGCTATAAGTGGAGGTTAAATATGCTTCTAGTGAGGCTTTAGAAAAGATGGTGAACATGTGATTGGAAAATGAAGGAAGGGTGATGCTTTTTATGCAATGGCAGAGAACTTGCCTGAATTATGTTCAAATGTTTGATGGAAGATAGGGCTTATACGTGATAAACTTGGATATCTGTTTGATGAGATTTCTAAGCAAAATCTTAAAAGGACCATGTGCTTTCTGCTTGTTGCTCATAATAAAATGTAAAAGGAAAGAGATGGACTTAAAAATGACCTGTGCAAAATGAAAACAAAACATAAGGATTTGGCATCAGAAGGTTCAAAAACTGAATTAGCATAGAGTTTTATTCTTGCAGGTATACTGATAAATGTAAGCTGGACTTATGAAAAAAAATGTTTTTGTTGTTATAACATCTGCAGGGATATTTTTTTAAAAAATAATAAATTTATAAGGAAAGCAATACTGTTTACAATAGTTAGAAAAAAAAAAATACTTGGGAATAAATCTTACCAGGGACACAAAAGGCCTTACAAAGAAAACTATAAAAAACTACTTCAAGAAACCGTAAGGGATCACATAAATGGAAGAACATCCCATGTTGGTAGATAAGAAGATTGAAAATTGTGAAAATGTTAGCTCTACCCAAAACAATCTATACATTCAATGCAATCGCAATCCAGATCTCATCAACATTCCTTAGGGATATGGAAAAAACAATCACTAACTTTATGTGGAAAGGAAAGAGACCTTGGATAAGCAAAGCACTATCGAAGAAGAAAAACGAAATAGGAGGTCTCACACTGCCGGATCTCAAAGCCTACTATACAGCCACAGTAGTCAAAACTGCCTGGTATTGGTTTAACAACAGATACATAGACCAATGGAATAGAATTGAGAACCGAGAAATAGATCCATCGACCTATAGTCAGCTGATCTTTGACAAAGGCCCTAAATGCATTAAATGGGGAAGAGAATGTTTGTTTAATAAATGGTGATGCCAAAACTGGAGATCCATTTGCAGAAAAATGAAACAAGATCTGTACCT
>NW_006921851.1:1755134-1771925 GCF_000298275.1 Orycteropus afer afer | reverse complement strand
GGTCAATATCATGAGACAAAGTATATGTGAACTGCTGTATGAAAAGTGAATTTGCTCTGTAAATCTTCACCCAAATCACAATTAGGAAAAAAAAAAAAAAAAAAGAGAGAGAGAAGAATGGACAGGGAGAGGTGCTATAGCTGAAAATAATAATAAATAATAATACATTTCTGTTAAAAAAAAAATTAAGGATTTGGAAAATTGTGTTGTAGAAACTAAGGACACATGTCCTAGAATGTTCACCAAGGATGAGACCATATAATAATTTGTTAAAGATATTAAGCATGTGATTAATGGATCAAACCAACTGCTACAGCAGAAAAGCCATCAGCTTAGACTGAAGGGGACAATACAAAAACAAAAGGAAAGAATGCTTCCTGTCTCTTGGAATTCTACAGGCAGGAAGCAGACCAAAGGAGCTACATCTTTTGACCTCCAAAAAAAGAAAATGATGATTCTTAGAGCAGCTCAGAGATCTGTAGAACTGTTGGAAGGAGCATGGGAAACAGGGCCTTCTTAGTTTCAAAGGATAGGGCTACGGTCTCCTGAATCTCAAAGGTTGAGGCCACAGCCTCCCAGGCATCAAAGAGTCAAATCTTTGCCAACTCAGTTCTGTGACTGTCATTAAGGAGTGCCAGGGGATGGGCTGCTGCTCAAATCTGAGGGGGTAGGGCAGCCATGCCCATGGAGCAGAAGAACAGAGCCTATTGGGGCCAAAGGGATGGGGTCATCATGCAGATAGCCTGGGAGAATGGGGCTGCCCAAAACTGAAGGAGCAGAGTTGGCTTCCCATTGGGCCTGGAAGGAGGAGCTGAAACTCAGGGCCAGTGGGTCTCCACCCAAAATCTAGAAGGAGTGGCCAACACCCAGAGTCTGAGGATAGTGCCATTGACCAGATTGTCTCAGAGAAGAGAGGATTATTTTCAAGCCTTGAGAGCTAATGTAATTTATTGTGCTGAGTTTTGGACTTGTCTGGTGCCTGTTATCCCTTCTTTCCCTCCAGTTAGCCCATTTGTAGAAATGTCTGCCTTGTGCCTGTTCCACCATTGTACTTTGGAATCAGAAAACTTGTAGTCTATATTTCACAGGTTTATAGATGAAGAGAAATTTTGCCCTTGGGCAGAACACACCTGAAATCTCACCCATATTTGATTTAGATAATTCAGAAGATGAGATTTTGGACTTGGAGTTGATTTAAGACTTTTATCATGATATGATGGGGTGAATGTGTTTTGCATGTGGCAAGGATATGGATTTTGAGGGGTCAAAGGGTAGAATATTATGGATTGAATTGTGTCTCCCAAAAACATGTGTTGTAAATCCTAACCTCTATGCCTATAGTTAGGATTTGCAACACATTTTCTACCTGTAGTTGGGAGATTTGGTGGTATAGTGCCTAAAGCATTTGACTGCTTTAACCAGAAGGCTGGCAGTTCAAACCCACCAGCCAGTCCTCGGAAGAAAGACTGGGCAATCTACTTCCATAGAGATACCACCTCGGAAACCCAAGGAGGGGTTGCTATGAGTTGAATCGACTCCAGGGCAGTGAATTTAGTTGTTTGTTTTGTTTTGTTTTTTGTATGGAGCTCTGATAGCATAGTGCCTAAGGCACTTGACTGCTAACCAGAGGGCTGGCGGTTCAAATACACCAGCCACTCCTCAGAAGGAAGATGGGGCAATCTATTTCCATAGTGATACTGCCTCGGAAACCCAAGGAGGGGTCGACTATGAGTCAGGTCTGACTCCACAGCACATAACAACAACAACATAGTTGTGATACTATTCAGGAATGGGCTGTCTTTGTTTTGTTAATGAGGCAGGTTTAATTTAGGGTGTATCTTGAGTCAATCTCTTTTAAGATATAAAAAGGATTAAAAAGCAAGCAGAGGAGAGATAGAGGAGAGAGACATGTCAAACCACCTGAAGACTGACCAGGAGCAGAAGCTCAGAAGAGGCAAGAACCTTCCTCCAGAGCTGACAGAAAGATAAAGCCTTCCCCTAGAGCCAGCAGCCTTAATTTGGGTTTGTAGCCTACTGGTGGTGTAGTGCCTAAGGCATTTGACTGCTAACCAGAAGGTTGGCAGTTCAAACCCACCAGTCACTCAGCGGAAGGAAGACTGGGCAGTCTACTTCCTAAAGATTTACTGCTTTGGAAACCCAAAGGATGGTGCTATGATGGAAGTGAGTTTGGATTTTTTTTGGTTTTGAGCTGAGAAAATAAATTTGTTTGTTAAAGCCATTTACTTGTGTTATTTCTGTTATAGCAGCACTAGGTAACTAAGACAGTATCTTTTTGTTTGTTTGTTTGTTTTGGTGCCACAACCCGGGAATGAACCACTAAGACAGTAACTTATTGCAGCTTTAATTTGCATTTCTCTAATGGCATAGGATATTGAGCATCTTTTCATGTGCTTATTTGTCATCTGTATCTTTTCTTTGGTGAAGTGCCTGTTCATATCTTCTGTCCACTTCTTAATTGAGTTTCTTTTTTTCTTATTGAGGTTTGAGGGTTCTTTATATAATGCAGATATGATTCCTTTATTAGATAAGTGTTTTGCAAATATTTTCTTCTAGTGTGGCACTTGTCTTTTTATTTTCCTAACAACATCTTTGAAGAGCTTAGGTTTTAAATTCTTACGAAGTATAATATATCCATTTGTTCTTTTAAGGACCATATTTGAGTATCTGTTGAACATGTACTGAGAGGGGTCTGTGGACTGGGCACTGTGTGGGTACAGAAGATTCAGGGACAAATAACAGGCAGGATTTGTAAAGAAATAATCACAGCATACTATAATTTTATAATGTTGGAATGTGCAAGGTGAACTGAAAGGAGGGATAATGAACTATAAAATCATTGAAGGTTTTACAAATGGTGAACTTAGCTCACACTAGATGCTGAAGCTATGGAATAAATCAAAAGATAAACGGGGAAAAAAAAAAAAAAAAAAACCTGCTCTCCTTGCCACAGCACTCTGATATGACTCCTTAAACCTACCAATCTAGAAACCCAGTGAGGCAGGCACAAAAGGAAAACTATGTGGAGGCATAGTGTGTTCACTCTGATACAATGGAATCTGGATTATCTCTCCCATTCTTTCTTCTCTCTTGTGACACCTTCCCAAGGACTGTTCCTGAGAAAGTACTGTCTGGGCCAGCCTTCAGCAAGTTGGCCAACAGCAATAAGGTATGAATCCTTTCTTTCTTTTTCCTTTCGTTTTTCATCCATACTCGTTTTTCATCTGTACAATGTAACATCTCTCTCCCCACTTCCTTCCTGTGGTTACCTGTTCCCTGCATCCTTCTTTCTATGTATTCCTACCCTCTGAGGTTTCCCCCTGCACGAATGCTGCCCTTCTGATCTTGCATGGTTGATTATTCTAAGGAGTGTACCTACCTGGTGTAATTGTTCGCCTCGTAGGCCTATTTGTTGTTTGGCTGGAAGTTAAATTATGGGAGTGAGTTCAGTTCCAGGCCTGAAGAGTGACTAGGGGCCATAGTCTCGGGGGTTTCACCAGTCTCTATCAGACCAGTAATCCTGGTCATTTTTGTGATTTTGAGTTTTGTTCCGCATTGTTCTCCTACTCTATCTAGGACCTTCCATTTTGATCCCTTTCTGAGCAGTTGGCAGTGATAGCCAGGCACTATTGAGTTCATCTGGTATCAGGGTTATGTAGGCTGAAGTTCCCCATAGTCCACTCTGATTTTCTTCGCTCTCCTTTCCTCTGGACAAGGAGAGACCAATTGTTGAATTTTAGATGACCACTAGCAAGCTTTCAAGACCCTAGTTGCTACTCATCAAAGTAGGATGTACAACAATGCTTTTGTGTAGTATGTTATGCCAGTTGAGGTTGATGTCCCCCATAGTCAGGAGCCTGCAGGCCTAGAAACTCATTCCTTCAAGGTATTAGGCTGTGGCTAAGAAGTTATCATAACTTTGCCCCCTGTTAGTTCTATTATTTATAATTTATATATATATACACACACAGACATATACATACATATACATATAGATATGTTGTTGTTGTTGTTATTTGCCATCAAGTCAGCCCCAACTCATATCGACCCCTCCTTGGGTTTCCAAGGCAGTAGATATAGAGATATAGACATTCTTAGGGAGCTCTGGTAGCATAGTGGCTAAAGCACTTGACTGCTAACCAGAAGGCTGGCGGTTCAAACCCACCAGCCACTCCTCGGAAGGAAGGTTGGGCAATCCTACTTCCGTAGTGATACTGCCTCGGAAACCCAAGGAGGGGTCGCTATGAGTCGGGGCCGACTCGACGGCACATAACAACAACAACAACAACATAGCACATACAAATACATATGTAGAAATATCATCTGCCAAACTCATGGGAATATTCCCTTTTGCCTACCCATACCTGATCATTTTACCTGTCTACCAATGTGTCTACCCATAGATTAATGTGTGTTATTACTGATAATGCAGTATTGTATATGTAAAAGTATTTAACTTTGTTGTCTGTACCTCTTGTGTGCTTCTCCATGTCTTCCTTTTCCTTAGTGTTATTTTTCTCGTGATTCATTTTTGGTATACTGCCTTTCCCTTCACCCAAATCAAGACATGTTTCTTAGCTAGCTAGCAATTTTCCCTCCCCTCCCTTCTCATCCCTGGTAGCCAAAAAAGAAAGGTTCCTTCCATGTATAAACTTTTCTTTGACTTTTTACAAAGTGGACTCATACAGTATTTGTCCTTCTGTGATTGACTTATTTCACTCAGCATAATGTCCTCCAAGTTCAATCATGTTCTGAGGTATTTTGTGGATTCTTCATTATTCTTTAGTGTTGCATATCATTCCATTGTGTATATGTGGTATGAAGCCTTTCAAGTGAATAGAATGCATAGAAAGAGTCATTAAAGAGATGGATCAGTAAATGAAGTATTTGGAAGGAGACAGGGAACATTCCAAACCCTAAACATCATGCAAGTGGATGGCCAGTTTCTACCTATCCATAAAACCAGTTCTAATGGGTGTTTTGCATAACAGACATTGAAAAACAGGAGGAATTCTAGAATCCCCAGAAGCATGATCTCTTTCCCATTGCCCTCTGGTTGAGTTGTTGTCTCTACTAAAAACACAAGAAAAAGTTCAGGTGTGATTCTGTGAGCTTTTATTATGGCCCATAAGTTCCAGAATTATTGTTGTTGCTGCTGGGAGCAGAAGCAAATCCTGGGTTTGAGATTTGAGGTTGTCTTTAAAAGAACACAGCCAATACATCTGTTTCCACAATGAGACACTTGGTTCCCCTTTGTTTGCTGCTTTCCCTCCTCTCCTCTTCCTTCTCTATGGAGAATCTTTCTATTAAGTACAAGAGGCAGGTAACCAGTAGAACTCACACCCCTTCCTCATGATGGAATGAGAAGAGCAAAAGCTTAAATTAAGACAGCACCATGGAAACCAGGCTTGTGGCAGACTCTGAGGCTATGGAGCCTACCTGGCCAGCAGCCTCCCCAGCCTTGTCCACATCCATCTCACTGGCCCTGCATACTAAGTGCCCACAGGTGGTATCAGGTGACATGTTCACTCAACACTGTTTAGTCAACAGAGACACAGGGGTACTGTGGTCAGAGTCCCATGGCAACCAGCAGCCACTAGCACCCCAAGGACGGATATAAAAAATGCTGCTTGCCATCTGCCCACAAAGACCCAGCAGGACGGGGAGGTGGTCAGGGACTAGAGGCAGAACTCAGCCAGGTATTATACCCTACCTACAGATGGCCTTGGCACTCCCTGCTCTGCTGATCATGGCTATCTACAGTGTAGGCTTGACAGCTACTCTTTTCTTTTTTTAATGCATTTTATTGAAATATAATTTATGTACAGTGAAATACACAAAACTAAAGTGGCATGGATCAATCCATGATTTATTTATTTATTTATTTGCAGTGTTCCCTCCCCTACCCTCCCACTCCTGGCAACCAACAAAGAAAATTTCCCTCCACATATAAACCTTTTCTTGACCCTCCACAGCAACAAACTAATACTATATTTTTCCTTCTGTCACTGACTTATTTCACTCAGGATAATGTCCACCAAATTCATCCATATTATGTAGTGTTTTGCAGACTCTACATTATTTTTTAGTGCTGCATAGTATTCCATTGTGTGTATGAACCGTAGTTTAGTCATCCACTCTTCTGCCGATGGACACATAGGTTGTTTCCATCTTTTTCCTATTGTAAATAGTGCTGTGATGAACATGGGTGTGCATATATCTGTTCCTGTCCTGACTCTCACCCCTCTAGGATATATACCTCATAATGGAGTTGCTAGGTCAAATGGTGACTCCAATTCAAGCTTTCTAAGGAATCACCATACTACTTTCCACAGTGGTTGTATCCCTTCAAGTCCCACCAGCAGTGTATGAGAGTCCCAATCTCCCCATATCCCCACCAGCATATGTTATTTTCTGTCTCATTGAATCTTGCCATCAGTGCTGGGGTTGAAATGGTATCTCATTGTTGTTTTGATTTGCATCTTTCTGATAGCCAATGATCATGAGCATCTCTTCATGTATTAGCTGGCCACCTGAATATCCTCCTTGGTGAAGTGTCTATTCATGTCTTCTCCCTATTTTTCAATTGGATTGTTAATTCATTTGCTGTTGAGGTGTTGGAGTTTTCTGTAAATCTTAGAGATAAGTCCCTTGCCAGGTATGTAATTATCAGCAAATATGAATTTGTTGCTGTCATTTTTGTTACATACTTTTTCATGGTGTCAATTTCTTTGATCCATATAATTTTCTATGCTGAGCTCATTTTGTATATGAATTGTGTTATCACTTCCTTCATTGCTATTGTTTTAGTATTTGCTAAATATTGTTGCTGGTCCTCTTTTTAATTTTGATGTGAAGGTTTATCATTTTTCTTTGAGGTTACCCTGTGATTTATAGTTTTCTTCCCAAGTTTAGAACAGTCCATTCTATCTTGTAGCTGTCTTGACTTCCCTATCATCCAGAAGTTCTGTAACTACACAGTTTTTTCCCTCTTTTTGGTTTGTAGTTGTCCTCATTTGTCAATTGATGTTTCTGGTTCCCTATTTACAATCTTGTAGGCTTCTTTACTTTGGATACTTACTTACATAACTGGTTTGGTTTCTGGGTTATGTCATCATGTGTGTTAATGGTCGGTTGTAGTTTGCTGTTGTTGCTTCTCTGTCCAAAGGGCTCCCTTTAACATCTTTTGTAAGGTTGGCCTGGTTTTAACAAATTCCCTTAATTTCTGCTTATCTGGAAATGTCCTAATTTCACCATCATATTTGAGGGAAAATTTTGCTGGATATGTAATTCTTGGTTGGAAATTTTTCTCTTTCAGGGTTTTATATATACCATCCCATTGTCTTCTTGCCTGCATAGTTTCTGCTGAGAAATCTGAGCTTAGTCTTATTGGTTGCCCCTTGTAGGTGACTTTTCATTTTTCCCCTGCTGCTTTCAGGATTCTTTCTTTTTCTTTGGGGTTCATTGGATTCCTGAATGGATATATTCTCATCTTTCATCATACTGGGAAAATTTTCTTCCAACAGATCTATGACAATTTTCTCCATGGTTTTATTTTTCTCTTCCTGTTCTGGAATTCCAGTGACGTGTAGGTTATTCCTTTTGCTGGTATCCCACATGAACCTTAGGCTTTCTTCATTATGTTTTGATCTTTTTCTGATTGATCCCTTTCCAAAGAAGTATTCAGGTATTTTCCTTAATTTCATTAATTCTGTCTTCCATTGATTCAATTCAATGGAAATTTGCCCATTCAGTGTCTTCTATTTCTGAAAATTTACTATTAATCTTCTGGATTTCTGTATCATTTCTAATTTTTCATTTATTTTGTCATTTTGTTCTTGTATTGTCTTTTGAAATTGATCTAGGGTTTTCTCTGTGTTTCCCTCAATTTTGTCAGTGTTTTCTTTGATCTGCCTCTCAATTCATTGAAGATACCTAAATATAATTATTTTTAATTCCTTATCAAGGAGTTCCAATGCTACGCCTTCCTCAGGGATATGTTTTGGGTCTATATCCTGGTCCCTTGTTTCTCCTGCTTTAATCTTGATTCTTCATGTGGACTGTGATGCTCTGTTGTCTTTGAGGCATTGTGATGTTTGTGTGGTTAAATTTAATTGGTGGTTGTATGTTGGAGTGACTTGCCTGTGATTTTTGTGTTCTTTGTTTTGTTTTTATGTTATCTACATAAGCAGGGTACTGTGCTGTGCTCCTCTGCTCACTAGTTGGCAGCATTTATACACTCACCACCTGCCTCCTTTCTTGTTGTCAGCTTCCCATATGTCCCTGGCATCCTCGGCAAACAGAGTCTATTCTTAGGACCCTGGAATCTGGATGAGAATGCTGTCACTTTAAAATCCAAAATGAGTGCCACTTGTAAAGATTCAAAATGGCTGCACCCTCAGTCACTTTAAATATCCAAAATGGCCACTGCTTGTAAACATTCAAAATGGCTGCACCCTTGGTCACTTTAAATATCCAAACTGGCTGCTGCCTGTAAACAATCAAAATGGCTGCACCCTGTGGACAGTGGAAAGTCAACAGCTCAGGTTGTCTCCCTCCTTTCTGTTTCCCTTCCTACTCATAGGCCACTAGCACTAGTCATCCTTGCAGCCCGTGGTGACCAGGGCTAAACTTTAAGTCAATTCTCAGGTCCCAACCCCACTTGGAAATATTCAGGCTGTTGGTCCCATCAGAGTAGCTGACAGTCCACAGTTCCAACCATCTCCATACTCACTGTTTTCATTCAGGTTTTTCCACTAATTGGTGCCTAATCTGCTTCTGTATAGTTCCTTTCAAAGCTCAGCGCTCTAGGATTATTCTGTATCTCTGTCAATTAGTTTCTCTTTTCTTTGTTGTGGAGGGTCTGTGTCACTTGTCTGCCTATTCCTCCATCTTACTGGAAGTCCTTGACAGCTACTCTTGTAATCCACATCTCAGAGTGCCACCATTTCCCCAGGGAACCACAGACCTGGATACTACCCCACACTCCTGAAAGGGAGGTCAGGGGCTGAGAGCCCTTCTCAGATCAGCCCTCTTCCCCTACCCCACTGAACCCAAAGCTGGAGCCCAAGGGAAAGAGAGCCCCTCCAGGGTGGGCTAAACAGCCCAAGATTGACTAGTGTACAAAGGCCCAAGAATAAACCAGAGCTCTGAGGCAGAGCTGAAGACATCCTGTGCAGTCCATGCAAGTAAAGGGTATTCTCAAGCATCCTAAGCAGATTCAAATAGCAGAATTTCTGAAAAGTGTAGGAGAAACTCAAGTCACAATTTTCAGATTAAAAAAGTGTGTCCTGAAAACCTAGATAGGTCTGGGCATGGTGGTGCAGTCTCAGCTTCTGATTTGGCCACTACAGTTCAGGACTATGCTTGGCCTATGGTTTCCCAGAGCTTCCTGGGTTCCCTCAGAATCTTCTGAGTTTGGGGTTCAAACTGCAGCATGGACACAGCCACTTTTGAAAGCTGGGGGAGTGGGAAGCAGGTCTTCTTCAGGAACAGAAGCTATGAGAGCATCTGAGATTCTTTGGTGCACACATTCTTAACCTGGATTTCAAGGAATTAGAACTGCCCTAAAGTTATTCAGAGGAAGACCCTCAACAAGATGGATTGACACAGAGGCTGCTCAGGTATAGCAAGGATTGTAAGGCTGGCACAGGACCAGGCAGTGTTTTGTTCTGTTGTATATAAGGTCTCTGAGAGTTGGAGCCAGCTCGATGGCACCTAACAACACAACAACAACAAAGTTATTTCAGAGATAAAGGGATTTTTGTATCAATGTTTAATTTATTGATTTCATCAGATTATCAAAGAGTGCTGGGAACGAGAAAAGTTACAAACCACTTCCTTTCCGGTTCTGGGGAAGTTTCCCCAGCAACTAGAAAAATAAACAGGTGGTTGTGGACCAAGAATATCATGGGGAGCTGGAGACACAGCAAGGAGAGCCACAACAGAAGTTGCTACCATGGTGTGTCCACATCTCAGGTGCAGCTCAGGAGAGAGGGAAGAGATGAGAGGCCATGTAGTTCTCTTGCCAGCACTGGGTTGGTGGTATGGGGGTGGGTAGCCATGTAGTCCCCTTGTCAGTATGGGACATTCACAGGCAGAGCTCTGCTGACAGAGACTCTAGAAAAAGCTTTCTCCTTGGGACCGAGAGGCTGCATGGATTTTTCTCAGTCCCATCTCAGTAGGGTTATTCTAAGTTTACCTGGCCCCAGAGCTGATGTGTGATACTTGTGTGCACTGCATAGACAGGTTCTGCCAAAAGAATGTTCTTGAGTGTGATGCTGTGTTGTACATGGGCATCTTGGAGAAATCAGGGTCAGAAAGGCTTGCCTGAACATGGAGAAAGAACTGGGACTGCTCAAAGAACCCATCCAAGCAAGGCAGAGGCACCCAGAGGCATCCTGACGCTGGAGCTAGAAAGCATTCTTGCTGCCCAGAGACACCTCAACGGGTCTCATAGTGAATTAGTGTTCTAATCTCCTTTCACTTCCTCTCAGCAAATGACAATCCCACACTCACCTAGTTGGTACCTCAGTCCCTCTTTGTCCCTCCCCTCCCAGGTCCAGTCAGGTCAAAGTCATTGCCCACCACTGCCCACCCTCAGTCTGGGCAGACTGAGCACAGGCAGGAATTGCCACACTGAGGGTGCCAGCAGAGGAAGACCCATGTTTGAGGGGGAACCCGGGTAAGGTAGCCCAGGGCAGGCCCAGGACAGCCTTGTATGCCCAGCCCCCAACCCTGAACCCACAGGCGGTCCTCTGCATTCATGTATATGAGTCTTTGCACTCTTCTTCTTAAACAAAGGTGGTCTTTTCTCCCTATACTCTGTGGTCATGAAGTCAGTGTCTGACACATTCACACATGGGGAACCAGCTCTGACTGGGATTCTAGACCCATGTTATAGCCATTACCCTACTGCCAAACTAGGCATGTAACCTGGACCAACCACCTAATCTCTCAGACCTGCTGCCCCTCCACTGTAAAATATACCACGAGAGGCATGTTCCCTAAGTTCACTGCCAGTTCTAATGGTCTCTGAGTCTCAGGAGCCCGAGGGGGAGGGATGTTCCTGATTTTATCACTTTCAGCTATAGCACCAAATATTGCCTATTGGGTTTGTGACTTCACCAAGGCTGATGATAAGAGGGTATTGATATAGTTAATATCTCCCTTTCATTGGAGAAAGGCACTCTGGTGGTGTAGTGGTTAAGGCATTTGACTGGTAGCCAAAAGGTCAGTGGTTCAAACCCACCAGCTGCCCTGTGGAAGAAAGATGAGGTGATCTGCTTCAGTAAAGATTTACAGCCTTGGAAACCCAATGCAAGTTGTGATGAATTGGAATTGACTTGATGGCTGTGAGTTTGGGTTTGGTTCTTTGAAGAGCTCTTAGAAAATTGTTTGTACAGGAATGGATTGTTTTAAAACCTCTCACTCTTACTGACCATGCTTTCTCTCTCTGGGGAGGACTGACTTGGGCTTCAACATCAAAATGCACATGTGCTTTTCTCCTTTGCCTCAGTGGAGGTGCTAGTGTTATGTTTTGGGCACATGAAGTAGAACTCAGACCTCCAGATGAGAATGAAGAGGGTACAGTTCTTCTAAAGACCAGGGCAGACAGCAGAGTCAGGGACCACATGGTTTAGAAACTAGGGACTGATCTAAAGTTTGTTATTGTTATCTGCTATCAAGTCAGCCTCCAACTCATGGCGACCCCATACACAACCTGTGCCATCCACATGACTAGTTGCAGATGGGACCATTGTGATCTATAGGATTTTCATTAGCTGATTTTTGGAAGCAGATCACCAGGCCTGGTGATCTGAAAGCTCCACTGAAACCTGTTCAGTAACACAACAACACACAAGCCTCCACAAACAGATAGGTGGTGGCTGTGGATGAGGTACACCAGCCGAGAATTCAACCTAGGTCTCCTGAATTGGAAGGCAAGAATGCTACCACCTGTGGGCAAACTGCTACCACTGAACCACCAAAGTTTATTATTGGTTATCAGGGATGAGAGGGAAGGAGAAAGAGGGGGTTATTGCTTAAGGAGTAATGTTTCTGTTTATGGTGATGGAAATTTTACATTGATTAAGGATAAAGGTAAAGGATTATGGATTAAGGCTAAAAATTGCACAGCCAATTAATGTAATTGATGTGAATAAGTTGTACAACTGTAAAAAGTTTAATTGGAAAATATGTGATAGATATATTTATATTTAAAAAATAGCAACTGCTGAGGCTGCTTAGGCACAAACACCTCATAGAATTTGATTCCTTGGTTTAGAGATTTAGCCAAACCAAACCAAACCCACTACTGTTGAGTCAGATCTAACTCATAGTGACCCCTCGTTGGGTTTCCGAGGCAATATCACTACGAAAGTAGATTGCCCAACCTTCCTTCCAAGGAGTGGCTGGTCCCAGTTAATTGGCCTAATATCATTTTTAGTGCTTTTGTTCTACCTCCTGGTTTGTTGCACAGTGCCTGGGGTCTTAAAAGCTTGCAAGCAGCTGTCCAACATACAACAATTGGTCTCTATTCACCTGGAGCAACAGAGGAAGAAGGAGAGCCAGGAATAGGAAGATAAAATTGAAAATGTGGTTAATTCCTTCCATAAACAACTGCCTCCTTTGCTATGAGACAAGAACTGGATGGTGGCCGGATACAATTACTGATCATTTTGATCTAAGATTTTATAGAAGAATCCTGACCAAAGGTAGGGAGGGTAAATGTGGAAGAGAATTTCAAATTCTCATGGAATCCAGATTTCTGGAGCCATTGAGGCTAGATGAATCCCCAAAACTGTTGCCCTGAGATAATCTTTAAATCTTAAACCAAAAATACCTGAAGTCTTCTGTAAGCCAAACAATAGTTTCACCTACATAGTAAAGAATGTTTGCCTTGAGCATCGTGCTCTTTTGAAGAGCTATCTATATGGGATCAAACTGATAGCAGCAACTCAAAAGGTTAGATAAGAAACTGAAGGGTCAGTGAATTCATGAAATGGAACATGGAGGAGGAACAGTTTGGAAAAGGAGAGTAAGAATGGCTATACAACTTGAAGAATGTAATCAGTGTCACTGAATTGTACTTATAGAAATTATTGACTTAGTGTATATTTTGCTGAGTATACATCCAACAATAAAGGGAAAAAAAGAACAGGAACTAGAAATTACTTTAGAAGTGTATTATCAGTAAAATGAGGGAGTGGATTAGATTAGTGGTTCTGAACTAATCACCTAGTAAAGCCCAGACCCCACCACCACTACCACCATCACAAAACTGCTGAATCAGAATTTCAGGGGGTCAAGTCTTGGGAATATGTGTCTTCAAAGCTCCCAGGGGATTCATATACCCAACCAGGTTAGGTAACCACAGGCTCAGAGGATCTTAACAGTCCCTTTTGGCTCAGATACTTCTGTCCAGTTTGTTGAATGAGACTCAGTGGAGATGGAGATTGAGGACCGCCCAGACCAAGCATGGTGAGCAAAAACTCACCATGTGAAGCAAAAACTGAAGGTTACCCCAAGACAGTGGAAATTTCTCTAAAAAGGTGAGGACTCTTCAGGAGCAGTCAGGTCCCCAGAACCTCAGAACAGCTGGCCTGGACAGGCTCAGACCACACTCATAAGGTAGGTCTCCAAACCTTCCTCATGTGCAGAGTGGCATGGCTGCTCATATTTACCTAGGGATATGACCTTTGGTGAGCCCTAACCACAGAGATCAGAAAAGTCTAATGTTCTCAAGTGGAGCTCAAACCCCAAAGAGTCAGGACATGATCAGCTCCTTAAAATCAAGAAAGACCTAGAAACCTACCCATCAGGGCTCAGACCTTAGCATCAAATCTGTGCCTAGCATTTGTCAGGGCCCCCCAGTTTTTGACCCAAATTTCCTGATGATGTAACTTCCTAATCCTTTAGACATAAAGCTAACACTACCCTTGGCCCTCTCTCAAGCTCCTATATCCCACTCTAGAAGTAAAGAAATGGAAGAGAAATAAAGATCCTTTCAAAGTTCCCACCTCAGATTATTCCCCTTGTCAGGACCCCTTTTTCAGTGCTATCCTGTCCCGCTGAATCAGTGGACAGGTCCAGGCCAAATTGTGTCTCAGCCAAGCATCTACAAGGCAATTCATTGTGTTGGGCAGAGAGAATGGAGCCTAGAGTGCTCTAGAGTTTGAAACAAGGACCAAGGCAGAGCCACTGGTGTCTATGCTTGTAACCCACACCATGCACTGAGTTGTCTGGAAAGTCTGTAGGCCCATCTTGGGGAAAGGACCACCTCCTTGTCCAGTGAGGGCTGACCCATACCTAAGTTCATGTGCCCAAGTGCTTGAATGCATGAAAGAAGCTGGGGAGGGCTAAAGATGTGCTCTGTGACCACAGAATGAGTTTTTCTGACTAGCCCCAGAGCTGACCCCGAGCCTTTGGTCTCACTGACTCCAGCCCTAGGAAGGAGCACACTGGACTCTGTGGGCAATCAGCAGTGCCCCTCTTCACACACAGCATACCCGGAAGTAGAGGGTGGTTCTGAAGTCCATCTGACAGAGCCCATGAGCCACCCTCAAGTGCCCAGTACTTCTGGAGGTGAATGAGTTAGCCAGTCCCTCATGGATTCTCTTGGTCAGGCCAGTGTAGAAAACAAGGGTCACAAATGCAATCAGAGGTGCCAGGACTCCCAGGAGGTCCCAATAATGCTACAAATTTTCTCAAAAATGAATCCAGATAAGTAAACTACTACTAAAAAAGAAGAACAAAGTAGAAGGCTCCCAACTTCCCTGATCTCAAAATCTACTATACCACCATGGTAGTTAAAACAGCTTAGTACTGGTACTACAATAGACATGTATACCAATGAAACAAAATTGAGAACCCAGAAGTAAATCCATTGACATATGGACAGCTGATCTTTGACAAAGGGCCAAAACTCATTAAGTGGGGAAGAGATAGTCTCTTTCATAAATGGTACTGGCAAAACTGGATATCCATTTGTAGAAAGATGAAACAGGACCCTTATCTCACACAAGGTACAAAAGTAACCTCAAGTTGGATCAAAGACCTGAATGTAAAATCATAAAGATCATCAAATAAAAAATAGGGACAAACTTAAGGACCCTGATTCAGGGCATAAACATATTATTGAACATAAGTAAAAATGCACAAACACCAGAAGACAAATTAGATGATTAGGACCTCCTAAAAATTAGACACTTATGCCCATCAAAAGATTTCACTAAAAGAGTAAAAAGAGAACCCAAAGACTGGCGGGAAAAAAAATTGGCAATGACATATTGTACAATGGGCTAATATCTAAAATTTATAGAAAACTTCAACACCTCAACATCAAAAAGACAAATAATCTAATTTAAAAATGGACAGAGGATATGAACAGACACTTCACCAAAGAAGACATCAGGCAGCAAACTCATGCAGAACTGCTCATCATCATTAGCCGTTAGAGAGATGCAATCAAAACAATGAGATTATCATCTCACCCCAGCACTAATAACAAAGTTCAAAAAAATAGAAAACAATAAATGCTGGCTAGGGTGTGGAGAGACTAGAACCCTCATATACTGTTGGTGTGACTGTAACATGGTGCAACCTCTGTGGAAAACAGTATGGCACTTCCTTAAAAAGCTAGAAAATAGAAAATATGATCCAGTAATCCCACTACTAGGTATATATCCTAGAGAAATAAGAGCCATGACATGAACAGTTATATGCACACCCATGTTCATCATAGCACTATTCACAATAGCAAATAAATGGAAACAACCCAAATGCTCATTAATGTAATATCAACAAACTATGGTACATACACACAATGGAATACTACCCGGCATTAACAGTGATGAATCTGTGAAACATCTCATAACATACATGACATAGAGGGCATTATACTGAGTGAAATTAGTCAATCACAAAAGGACAAATATTGTATGAGACCACTGTTGTAAAAAGCCAAGGAAAGGGTTTCACAAAAGAAAAAATATTCTTTAATGGTTACCAAGAATGGGTGGGGTAGGGAGAGTAAACCACTAACTGGAAGGTAGACACATACTGACTTGGGTGAATGGAATAAAATAAAGTGGAAAAATAAAGAAATTTGGGAGTGTGTAAAATTTCATTTCATTGAGAAGCATTCCCTCACAATCTATATAATCAGTAAAGGCATAGCTTGTTACACTATTGAAAAAAAGGAAGAAGAAAAGAAATAAATCAATGGTGCACACCAATAGAATCCAAAATACAAATAAGTTCAGGTGTGTTTGATGCTGAACTTCTCAGTATCTGTAATATCCTCACAGTCCTGTGATTCTTTCAGGAATGGAGTGGTGGACAGTATTTTGAGCAGAACTTCCTAAATTTATTTCATCCTGGCACTCCATTTTCTGGGGGCACATGAACTGAAAGTATTTCATTGAAACCTGCTCACCAGAACAGGTTAGTCACATTTAGATACATCATTTCCCACTAAGGGCCATCTTCCTCATGGACACTAGTTGCCATCAAGTCAATTCCAACTCATGGTCACCCCATGTAGTCAGAGTAGAACTGTTCTCCATAGGATTTTCAATGGCTTATTTATTGGAAGCAGATCATCAGAGATTTCTTTTGAAGCAGTTCTGGATGAACTCAGCCCTCCAAACTTACTTTCTTTTTTTTTAATTTTTATATTTATTTTTTTATTGTGATTTGGGTGAAGGTTTACAGAACAAATTCACTTTCCATACAGCAGTTTACATATACTTTGTCTCATGACATTGACCA
>NW_006921851.1:1739229-1753065 GCF_000298275.1 Orycteropus afer afer | reverse complement strand
GGATAGTTTGACTTCTTCCTTACCAATTTGGATGCCTTTGATTTCCCTTTCTTGCCTTATGGCCCTGGCTAGGCCTTCCAGTACAATCTTGAATAGAAGTGGTGGTAGCGGGCATTCTTGTCTGGTTCCTGTTCTCAAGAAGAATGGTTTCAGTCTCTCTCCATTGAGAATAATGTTGGCTGTTGGTTTTGCAAAAATTCCCTTTATTATGTTGAGGAATGTCCCTTGTATTCCTATTTTGCTGAGAGTTTTGATCAGGAATGGGTGTTGGATTTTATCAAATGCCTTTTCTGCTTCAATTGATATGATCATTGGTTCTTCTCCTTTGTTTTATTTACATGGTTGATGACATTGTTTTTCTACCTCCAACCTTTCTGTTAGCAGTCAGGTGCCTTAACAGTCTGTACCACCAAGGTTCTCTTCTTTATGGATTATAGGATGTGATTTTGAAAGAACTTGAAAATCATTTTTCTCTGACACTATGCCAAAAATTCCACTATGTACTGCCTTTGGTTGTGGCTTTGTCCCCTATTAAAATACAAGCACCTCTAGGAGAGAGAATAACAATAATTTATGTGGGTTTTATATTTACCATATTAGAAATTAGAATTGAGAAAATTTAAAAATATTAATTCATTTAAAATTAACAATGATAAACTCATTGCATGATAACACAAATAATATATTATTTAAGAGTGTAAAAGGTCCTGAAAACAAAAGGCTTGCCTACCTCAGTGGTTCTCAAGTAGAAGCTTAGGATAGTCCAGTTGGGCAGCTCTGAGCCAGATTGAGTCCTGTGTCTGTGTTCTGTGTGTTGGAGGGATTAGACTGGTAAGATGGAAAAGGTCCCAAAACAGGTGGTAGAGAAATGGTTTGAAGAGAAGTGTGGCCCATCCAGGAGCCAAGAACTCAAGGAAAGGACAAAATAATATGACTGAAGGCAGAGTGGTAAGGACATACATAGCCTGCTCCATTGAGGCTGTTCCTGCCTCCTAGCAAACCAAGTTTCAGCCCTTCACTGGATGATGGAGAAATGGGAATCTCCTTTGACTGCTGACATGATGCAGAGTCCACCTGGGGAGCAGCTCTGTTTAATAAACTAATATGCAGCACTTAGCTCTTTTCTAAGGCCTCAAGCTCTTCCAAATTTACTGCCTAAGGGAGAACCGGTGCCCAGCAGTACCTTAGTCTTAGCCTTCCTAAAAAAAATGGTTTCCAAAACTGTTTTTTAGCCAGCTTGAGAGGACTAAGAGGTGGCTGTGAGCAAGCCTGCCCAGAGAGGCATTTTTCATCCCACCCTTGCTCTTGCAGAACGACCACACGTTTGGAATTGGTCTAATTGGAACCCTAGGTAGCCAAACATCTGCCTCCTAAGCAAGGTTGATGGTGCGGACAGAGAGTATTCTGGGATTCTAGCCAGCAGGCCCTTTCTTCAGTGGTCTCATCCACTATTAATGGTCACTTAAATTTATCGAGAACATACTATGTAATTTAGGATCCTGGTTGCTTTGCTCTTTCCTCTTAATTATCATGAAAAACCTATAAGCAGGTATTATTAGCTTAAAGTGTCAATAACGGTTCATGGTTCTGAGTGGTGCTAACTCATCTGAGTTCAGAAGTGGTGGGCTGAGGTCGAGACTAGTTTTGCCAGCTCCTGGGCTCACATCCCTCCAACTGCACCACACAGTCTCTTTTTTTGTTTTTTTTTTAACCTTTTATTGTGATTTGGGTGAAAGTTTACAGAGGAAATTCATTTTACATTCAATAGTTCATATACATTTTATTTTGTGACACTGGTTACATTGCCTGCAGTGTACCAGCTTACCTCCCACATCCTCCATGTGTTACCCATTCCCTGTGTCCTTGCCTGTGAATTTCTGCCTTCCTTGCCTATGCATACCTTTCTCCCTGTGCAAATTCTGCCCTTTTTATCTCCCGTGGTTGATTGTTTTAAGCAATGCAGCTCCCTGATGTAGGTGTTCAGCTCGTAGGCCTGTCTATTGTTTGGCTGGTGTTGGCTGAGAGTTAAGCTATGGAAGTGAATTTAATTCCAGGCCTGAAGAGTGATTCAGGGCCATGGTCTCAGGGATTTCACCAGTCTCTATCAGGCTAGTAAGCCTGATCTTTTTTATGATTTTGAGTTTTGTTTCACATTTTTCTCCACTCTGTACAGGATCTCCAGTTTTGATCCCTTTCTGAATGGCTGGCATTAGTAGCTGGGCACCATCTAGTTCTTCTGGTCTCAGAGTCATATAGGTTGAGGTTCTCATGGTCCATAAGTACTTTGGACTAACTGTTCCCATGTGTCTTTGATTGTCTTTGATTTTCTTCACTCTTCTTTGCTCCAGGCAAGGAGAGACCAATAGTTACCACTTAGATAGCCACTCACAAGTTTTTAAGACCCCAGTTGCTACTCACTGAAGTAAGATGTAGAACAATGTTTTTGTATATTATGTTGTGCCAATTGAGCTTAATGTCCTCTGCAACCATGGTCCCCAGCCCAAAGGCCCAGCAACTCACTCCCTCAGGGTGCTTATTTGTGGCTAAGAAGTTATCCTAACTTTGCCTCCTGATATGTTTAAACTGCATATGGACATATTTATAGCACGTGTAAATATGTAGAAATATCATCTGCCAAACCTATGTATGGCTGTGGATATATTCCCATTTGCCTATCCGTATCCATTCTACTTGCCTGTCTACCTATGTATCCATCTGTAGATTAGTGTTTGCTTTAACTGGTAATGCAGTATTGTGTATGAAATAGTAGTTGCCTTTATTGTCTGTACCTCTTGTGCACTTTTCCCTATCTTCCTTTTCCTTAGTGCTATTGTGAGCATCCTTTTGTTATATTGCTTTTTTTCACAATACAGCGTGGGAAACAGGCACTGTTGGCTTGATATCCTGAGAGACTTTGCAGAAGTTTGAAAGGACTTTTTACAGATGTATAGGCAGACTCAGGAACCAATAGGGGATGTTAAGGCTAGGCTGCAGGCACTAGCAGTGACAGGAAATTATTGCTAGCCAGGCCTGAAGGGTTAAGATGGTATTGCTGGCGGCCAAAGTTGATGGGAGGAAGATTGAAAAATAAATACGCCCACCTACTCCAGCCCACCAGTTCCTGCTGGCCTTCCACTGCCCAAGTCTGTCTTGGAGCCAGAGAGCCCAGGAGCAGGTATGGTAGCACAGCTGGCAGAGAAAGGTAAAAATGAAGGGGGTGAGGCTCAGGGTTGAAAATGAAAATAAAACTTTAAAAGTGAAAGCAGCTGGTTTATTCCTTGAGAAAAGGCATTCTGAGTAAAACCATATCCCACATGCATCCCAACACACACATCTCACTGGTATGCCTTGTGCAGCCAGAGGCTTCCCCTTGCCAAGTACCTGCTCTGTGTCACTCTGGCAGTTGAACTCCTATTTCCTCCTTCCTGGGCCACTCTCACCCCTCATGACCCTTTTCTCCATCCCTCCAAAGGTGGAAACAGCACCAAGCCCCTCATCTGTGCACATAAGCAAAACATTCAGTGTGAATTGAAAAGTTACTCATCTCATTCCAGGCCTATCTAAGCAGAGGTCACAAGGAAATTTTGAGGTGAGAAGCAAAATGTGGACTTTTCCTTCTTACTTGTCATTCCAAACCCTATGCATGAAAAAGATTGTGCTGCCCGATGGCTCTGGCACACTCCATTTAGGGAGTAGGGAAGCTGGGGTATACCACACAGTTGTCTGGTGTTCCTGATTTAGTTTACTGATGAGAAGTCCATGGCTAATTGGTAGTAAAACCCAGCCTAGACTTGAGCCTTTTGAAACCCAGGCCTCTGCTTACCACCCTACCTCATTTTCTGTTTCCAGGCCCACATTTTCTTCCAGGGACACCTCTTTTCTTCTTCTTCCCTCCACCTCCAGGCAAAGCTCATGACAGTTGAGCCAGGCCCAGTGAAGTCACCAGCTCGTGGCTCCCTGGTGTCTGGACCCACTTGTGTGGCACTCTGTGTGGCTGCCAGGAACAGTTTGCTCCCTGAGCCCATTCACTTGCCCTGAGAGAACCAAAGACATTGTTCTTTTCAGAGGCTGACAGTAAGTCTTAAAGACAGTCCTTCAGAAGCAATAGCAGGAGGGCAAAAACCTTCACACAAGAAACAGCAGAGGAAACCTGTCCATCTTTTGACCAGACCCCCTTGCATTATTATTGCCAAAGCCTGGACCTGTTGGAGCCCAGAGGAGAGTCACCAGAATTATAGCAGCTCTGTTTCATTCTCCAGGGTCCAGGCTTGGCTGCTCTCCTGGTGAATCTGAGATGTTCCCACCCTGCTGCCTCAAGGCTCCCCTTTTCTCTGAGCTCCTTCTTTTCTAGGTGTCCTCTGCCACACAGTATTTGCTGCATGGTATTGTTGGTTTGTTTTTTGTTTTTGTTTTGTTTTTTTTCTCCTATGTTTCCTAACTAGATGGAAGGGTTCAGACTTCATCACATATTCCCTCCTGTACCAGCCCCACACTTGACCTGAGTAGCTGCTACTGAATATCTGATTTGGTGATCAGATAGTTTTCCTGAAAGACTTGAGTTTGGCAATTTACCCTACAATTCAGAAATAAATGGGCCTATTTAAAAGTAAAATAAATGGATCTATTTAAAAGGCGCTCTGGTGGCATAGTGGTTAAAGCCCTTGGCTACTAACCAGAAGGTCAGTGGTTCAAACTCACCAGCCACTCCACAGAAGGGAGATGGGGAAATCTATTTCCATAAAAGATTTACAGTCTTGGAACCCTAATGGGGGTTGCTATGAGTAAGAATTGACTCAATGGCAGTCAGTTTAGTTTTTTTGAGTTTTATTTAAAAGCAGTAGGAAATTATGTCAGTGATGCCCCATAATACCTTTTAATTATGATATTTCTTACCAATTTTCAAAAAGAAAAAAGTTTAGAAATATTCTTACCTGTTCTACTTTCTTTTCGTAAGACATCTCACCTCCCCTTGCTTCCCATAAAACAGTTTGTCTTAGAGTTCTGGTGCTGCTGTATGTAACAGAAATTCTACAAGTGGGTAGTTGTAAAGAACAGACATTTATTTTCTCACAATTCTAGAGTTTAAAAGTCTAAATCAGGGTCTTGGCCATGTTGATTTCTTCCTTGTCAGTAGCCCTGGGCATTCCTTGGTTCATATGTCATATGTTGTGGATTGAATTGTGTCCCCCAAAAAATATATGTTTAAATCCTAACCAAGGTATCTGTGATTTTAATCCCATTTGAGAATGGGTTTCTTTGTTATGTTAGTGAGGCAGTATTCATAGAGATCAGACTCACTGCGGTCAAGTTGATTTTGACTAGTAGCAACACCTCCTTGCATTTCCTAGGCAGTATTGCTGTGGAAGTAGATTGCCCAGTCTTCCTTCCAACAGTAGCTGGTGGGTTTGAACCACCAGCCTTCTGGCTAGCAGTCAAATGGTGTGTCTTAAATCAACCTCTTTTGAGATATAGAAAGAGTAGACTGAGCAAGCAACTAAGCAAGCAAGCACAGATGGGGAGAGATGAATGCCATGCTACATGAGATCTCTAAGGTACCAAGGAACAGAAGCATGAAGAGACAAGGACCTTCCTTAAATACAAAGACAAAAAGCATTACCCTAGAGCCACCACCCTGAATTTAGACTTCTAGCTTCTGAAAATGTGAGAAAATAAATTTCTGTTTGTTAGTCACCCATTTGTGGTATTTCTGTTTTAGTAGCACTAGATAACTAAGACACCCTGTGTGCCTGTATCTCTATGTCTAATCAGCTCTCTTTATAACTCAGACATGATTATATTTAGAACCTACACTACTCAGGTATGATCTAATTAACATAACAGAGAAAATTCTACTTCCACACTGGATTACATCCACAGGTGTAGGCCCTAAGGTTCCAATACATATTTTATGGGATGGGAACACATTTTATCCATGTTGTTATGTGCCGTTGAGTCGGACGCGACTCATAGCGACTCCTCCTTGGGTTTCCGAGGCAGTATCACTATGGAAGTAAATTGCCCAACCTTCCTTCCAAAGAATGGCTGGTGAGTTTGAACCACCAGCCTTCTGGTTAGTAGTCAAGTGCCTTAGGCATGACACTACCAGAGAATAGGAAATCTGAACTAGGTCTGGGACAGGGCAGCTGGAGGGGCTGTCTTTAAATTATGCTTCCATCTTCTGGTAGACAAGTGCCTTTACCATAGTTGGAGGAGTACTATAAGTTACAGGCACCCCCTATGCATAAGGACCTGAGACTGGTGGGCGTGGCCTGCCTCCATGTCCTCATAGACTCAGGAAGTGGGTGGTGGTTGGGCCTTTGCAGCCTGAAATGCCACCTCCCCCTTGCCAGTCCTCCAGGCCGAGCCCACCAAGCACAGGGGTTCTCCCCCAAGAGAGCAGAGGTGAGGGCCCCTATGTCCAGAAGTAGCAGGGGACAGGTGCTAGAATGCTACCACAGAACCAGCTGTGGAGCCACCAGGAGGAGTCATAGAGTATGTGCCTGCCTGCTAGACTTTCTCCCTGATGAATCATGGAGGATGTACCACTCCTAGAGTTCACAGCCAGCCAGGCCCTGCTCTGCAGACAACACAGAAGGCACCAGCTGCTGGCCCCCTGTGGGCACCTTCCCCTCAACTTGACTGGCATCACTGTGAAGCTGGAGCCTGGCTCATAGAGCAATCTGGATTGAGCCAGGTGCCTCCTGATGGCCCTTTGCACTGACCCAACTCCCTGCTCTGAGAAGTGACTACTTGGATCAAATCTACTCCTATTCTTCCACTTACCCCTAGCCTCACCTTAAAGCCAGGGCTTGCTTCTCAAGGCCTTTGAGGAAAAACTTTGGGTTTTGTTTTTGTTTTTGTTTTGTTTTTTGATTCAAAATAGTTTGGAGCTTTACTGTTAGGGGCCTTTTGCATTCTAAGTTTTGAGTCCTACAAAAAAAAAAAAGAAAAGAAAAGAAAAAGAAGGAGAAGAAGAGAGATAGACCTCTCCTCTGCCTTCACCTAGAGCTATAGCAGATAACTAGCACCTAGCAGATAGCTAGCAGGGCTTCCTAAGCAAACCCTCCCAGGGCTTCACACCCTAAAGTCCTCCTCTAATTATTACTCCAAAACTCCCACCCAGGAACTATGTACCACTGTACACTTGCGATGTGCAAAGGAAGAGACTAAATTAAAACTGACTTTGACCCCTTTCCTCCCTCCCCTGCTCCATTCTCTCTCCCATCACCTGTCAGACCATGGGTATTCAGCAGGCACTTGCCCCACTTGGAGATTGGGTGCTGTAGAGACACAAAGGGCACAAAGGATGATTTGGCCCTTGAAGAGAGGTGACTTACACACTTCTACATTTGGTTTTAGGGTCAAACAGTCTGCCATAGCCTGAGAGCACACAGTCCAGATGGAAAGTACTCTCTGAGTCCCTGGGTGGTGGGCAGGTGGGTAGGTGGGTGAGCAGACCCAAGGAGTAGCAGACTCTCTGAAGGACTGATAATGGGAGTGGAAGGGACTCCATGTGCAAACAGCACCCAGCAATGAAGCTACCCAGCAATGAAGATAGTGCTGATGGTTGTGGCTGACCCATTGGTGGCAGGGCCAAATTAGCAAGGGATGGCCAAGGCCATGTCATCTAACATCTTTAGTTTGACTTGCATTTTTAAATTTAGTTAGTTGCTTACAAGATGGGAAATATCTGGCCCAAACCTAGATTCTGTTTCTCTTGGAAAACAAATAAGTATGAAGGAGCATTATCTTCCAGCAGGGCCAGCTGGAAGTTGGTAATGGTCACCCACACTAGATGCCAGTTGGCTCCTAGACTCTTGGAGCCCAGCAGCATAGATGCCTCACTTCTGCCAGGCCCAGCTCATGCCCTCATGATTCTCTACTGGCACCACTGGCCACCACCACCATCCCTCCCCTTCACTTGCCCATCTAAATCTTTTTCACTTTTCAGGTTCTCACCCATTCTCTGGAATCCTCTTCAGCATTCTCACCACTGTGAACTATAACAGCGATATTTATATTGCACATGTGGATAATCATAGCAGGGTCTCTTCTGGCCCTGTCCCAGACCTAGTTCAGATTTCCTATTCTCTGGTAGCGTCATGCCTAAGGCACTTGACTACTAACCAGAAGGCTGGTGGTTCAAACTCACCGTTCTTTGGAAGGAAGGTTGGGCAATCTACTTCTGTAGTGATACCGCCTCGGAAACCCAAGGAGGGGTCGCTATGAGTCGGGTTCGACTCGACGGCAGTGTGTTTGGTTTGTTTTGTTTTTTCCTAAGTCTTGGCTCAATAAATGTTGGTAACCACCATCACAGCTCTTGGCACAGTGCTTTGTAAGGGAGGAGACCAAACAATATTTAATTAATTACATGGAGGAAAATAGCATCCAGTTCATGTATGTGTATAAGAAGTCTTCCTCTGGATACTTTCTGTGCTATTGAAGCACTTCTTCCAACAAGGGAGGGAGGTCTGGTAGATTAATGCCTAAGGCACTTGAATGCCAGCCAGAAGACTGGTGGTTCAAACCTACCAGCCACTCCTCAGAAAAAAGGTTGGGCAATCTACTTCCATAGCGATACTGCCTCAGAAACCCAAGGAGAATTCGCTATGAGTTGGGTCCGACTCCATGGCATATAATAACAACATCCAGCAAGGGTAACCTGCCCTTAACCCAAGTTGAATGATGAGGAAAGTTTTGGACATAGCTGGTTCTAAAGGATTAGACATGTGTTTACAAAACTTTTCCTCAATAGGTAGCATAGTGCCTAAGGCATTGACTGCTAGCCAGAAGGCTGGTGGTTCAAACCACCAGCCACTCCTCGGAAGGAAGGTTGAGCAATCTACTTCCATAGTGATAACCACCTTGGAAACCCAAGGAGGGGTCGCTATGAGTCGGGTCCGACTTGACTCAATGGCACATAACAACAACATTATTGCCATTTGAGCTGATTGGCATTTAGAAACAAAAGATCCTTTCTCTACCTTCCTCACTTGCAGCCAGACTTCTAACAGCACTCTGGTATTCTCTCCTCCCAGCTTCCGGCCTCTCTTCTTCTCCGTCTACACCCACCCAGGTGACCAAGCAGCACACATTTCCTCTGGAATCCTATAAGCATGAACCAGAGCGATTAGAAAACCGCATCTATGCCTCCTCTTCCCCTCCAGACATAGGCCAGAGGTTCTGCCTGCCCTCCTTCCAGAGTTCGGCCAAGCCCCACTCAGCATCACCGACGCACGCTGCTGCCTCAAGAACTGTAAGTTGCTTCTTCCTTCCATTAGCAGGGGCCAGCCAGGCATCTGAAGTGGAGCAGAACTCATTGTTTTTCTGCAGTTTAATCAGTTTGAAGATAAACAGCTGAAGCTAAGGTTGTGCACGCCTGACATTTATAGTAGTATATTTAATCATATATCACAGACTTAGAAAAAAATTGTGAGGAGGGAAGGCAAATGGAACTAAAATGAAAAATGGTAATACCTACTACATCTGAAGGATGACCAGGGAACATTTTTCTCAGAAAATTTCTTCTCAGAAGTCCTCAGCTTCTTAAAAATCAGTCAAATAAAAGCTTTATTTGAATTGATCTTGATTGGGATATTAAAGTAGAAATCCATGGGCAAAGCAGAAAATAGAATTTTATTCTAGAGTTTTAAGATGTAACATTTGACATCCATTTGACTTGGGATGCCTTTGTGGAATGGGAGAGCTTTCAGAATGGAATGATGTGCTGGAACAGATGTTTTTGTGTCCTTTAAAAGATTAGCTGAGATGGTCCAATGAGTACAGGGGGGCTACATCACTGAGGCATTCTACATTTCAGCACACAACCCTCAGTGTGGCAGCCCTGTCCATTAGTGCCTGCTGAGTTCATTTTAGTACAGCAGGTGTCCAATATTATCCTGTGCCCAGTAACGGTATATGAGCCATATCACTGAAGTCTGCCTATACTGATGTAAGTACTTCATTCACTTACTACCTTTTGGGAGAAAGAAGAAGTGTTTATCATGCAGAGAAGATTCTATAACTATTATCCTTATTCATTCAATGATTATTTTATTAAGTATATGTCATGCTTAATACAAAAAAGTCCTGTTTTATTTATTTACTTTTATTGTGATTTGAGTGAGTTTACAGAGCATGTTTATTTTCCATACAACAGTTCATACATATTTTGTTTCATGACATTGATTACAATCCCCATAACGTAACAGGTCTCTTCCCACTTCCTCCATGTGGTTACCTTTACCCTGTGTCCTTCTTTCCTATACGGTCCTGCCCTCTATCTCCCTATGCATATACTGCCCTTCTGATCTCCCGTGGTTGACTGTTCTAAGGAGTGTACCTACCTGGTATAAATATTCACTATATACACCTGTCTATTGTTTGGCTGGTAGCTCTGGTAGCATAGTGGCTAAGACACTTGCCTGCTAACCAGACAACTGGTGGTTCAAACCCACCAGCCACTCCTCAGAAGGAAGGTTGGGCAATCCTACTTCCGTAGTGATACTGCCTTGGAAACCCAAGGAGGGGTTGCTATGAGTCGGGTTTAACTCGACGGCACATAACAACAACAACAAATTGTTTGGCTGGAAGCTACAGGAGTGAGTTCAATTGAAAGCCCAAAGGGTGACTAGGGATGTTCTGGCTACCTAGTGCTGCTCTGACAAGAATAAAAACCACAAATGGGATGGCCTTAACAAACAGGAGTTTATTCTTAAAATTTGGAGGCTTTAAGTCCAAGTTCAAAGTGCCAGGCTCTAGGGGCTGTGTGAAAGTCCCTTGACCTTGGGCTTCAGCTCTGCCTCTTGCTTCTGGCACACTGGAGCTAGAGACATCTCTTCACTCAGGCAGCTACTGGCTGCTGAGGCTAACAAGCCCAAGGTCGGCAAATAAAATGGTACAGTCCTGATGTTACCAAACCACATGGCAAGCCATTAACTCAAGTCCATTGTAAGTCCCAAGGTCAGCAGAGCATGGTAGGCTGCTGAACAATGATATGACTACATGCAGGGTCCAAGGGTGCCATAAACTAAAGAGCATTCCCAAAGCTCCTTCTTATATACAGGAAGCAGACTACATACCCAAAGGTAGCTACTCAGCTGCTCACAGTAGATTCCACCATGGAGTTGATTGCCAGTCTCATCATGGGGAATACTACATCCAGTTGCCCAGCCACTCAACCAGGCCTAGCCAAGTTGACACAAAAATGTAACCACCACAAGGGATCATAGTCTCGGAGGTTTTACCAGTCTCTATCAGACCAGTAAGTCTGGTCTTTTTTATTTTGAGTTTTGTTCCACATTTTTCTCCCACTCTATCCAGGATCTCCTACACTGATCCCTTCCCAAGTGGTTGACAGTGGTAGGTAGCCAGGCACCATCTAGTTCTTCTGGTCTCAGGGTCATGTAGGCTGAGGTTTGCATGGTCTACTAGTCCTTGGACTAATTATTTCCATGTGACTTTGTTTTTCTTCATTCTTCTTTGTTCCAGATGAGGGAGATGAGTTGTTGCTTGTTAGATGGCTGCTTGTAAGCTTTTAAGACCCCAGTCACTACTCACCAAAGTAGGATATAGAACAATGTGTTTGTGTAGTACATTATGCCAATTGAGGTTGATGTCTCCGTGATGATGGTCCCAAGCCCATGGACCCAGTGACTCATTCCCTCAGGGTGTCTGGCTGTGGCTAAGAAGTTATCATAACTTTGCCCCACTAGGTCTATTATATATATGAATATTCAAATACATATGTAGAAATATGATCTGTCAAACTTATATATGGTCATGGATATATTCCCTTTTGCCTAGACACACATGATCATTTAGCCTGTCTACCTATGTATCCACCCATAGATTAATGCTTGATAACATAGGATTGTATGTATGAAAGTGTTTATCTTTGTTCTCTGTACCTCTTATGTACCTCTCTGTGTCTTCCTTTTCCTTAGTATTACTATTTTAGCCACTCACTTTTGGTATATTGCCTTTCCCTCACCCAAATCAGTAATCATCTCATCCCAAGGGCACTGTTTTAAGTGCAAGGTACTGTTTTCTGTCTTCTAGAGCTTACAGACTTATTGGAAGCAGAGTATGCATTCAGATGAAACAGCTAAGTAAAAGTGGCAAGTAGTTGAATGGGGATAGTGAATGAAACAAATTAGACACTATAGGAGGTCAGAAAAAGAAAACCATCATTGGTCTGATAACAGCCCTAAGGGCTTCAGTGCAGTGGTGCCACCTGAGCTGAGTCTTGAAATTAGTAAGGCCTAAATAAGGGGAGAGGTGAAGAGAAACCTTTCTAGAAAAGAATAACTGAGGCTGGGTTTGGGAATGAGCATGAAGTATATATAGTCTGGCTGAAGGACTAGGTTACAAGGTGAGGACATGAGATAATAAGAGAAGTCAAGTGGGCTTGTGTCTGAGGAGGGTGGTGGCTGGTGGCAAACTGTAGGGTGGGTGGGGAGAGCAGCAGGGAAGTAGTCTAGTTGCACAGTAGAAAGGGTCTGGCCCAACCTACCTGTGGGTCTAGGAGGAAAGCCACCATAGTCTTAGGGGTCGAGGAGAAAGACCTAGAGAGGTTTCTGAAAGGGACTTGGTTACAGATGACCACACAAAAGAGAAGTCAAAATGGAATGATCCAGCAACCTGGAGATGATCAAAAACAGGAAACCACTGCTTCCCTTAGGGCAGAAGGGACAATGACAGGAAGTGGTATTAATAGCCCCATGAGGTGGCATCATCCTCCTGGAGGAGAAATCACAGCCTGGTGGCCTGGCTGGCACTGGAGCTGAGGAGAAGCAGCCACTGGCCAGAGGCATGGCACAGTCAGAGAGTTAGAAATCACAGCATCTCCCCCTCCTGCCCTGGTGCCAAGCCTACCCAGAAGCCAGTAGGCAAGGAACCCTGGGCTAGATAAGCCCCAGGTATGTAGAGCAGAGCAGAGTAAGAGCCTGGGAAGGGATCCTGGCATAAACAGAGAAGTGACTGGCAGAGAGACATCAATAGATTCAGATGATGTGAAAAGTCTCAAAGGATTGGCTTCCTCAAATTGACTAGCAATAATTGATACAATGGCCGCTTAAGAAGGGGCAGCAGTGTAGGAGAAAAAAATTATTTTGACTTCAAGTGATGGTGACACGTGAACAGGGGGGTTTTCCAAGATAGCAGTATGTTTCACTGTAGAATTCATGTTGGAACAAGCACATACCTGTCTCGGTTTAAATAAAAGATCCCTGTCAGTGTTTTCCTTTAGCTATGTCTGCAGAGTGATATTCTCAGCTATTTATAACATCATACAACCATGGCGCCTCCATCAAGGATAGGCCCTTCCAGACTTTCTAAGATGGTTCTGGGCCAGAGAAACAGTGTCCTCAGTCATCTCCCATCCTCAGCAATCAGCTTGGGTCATGTGCCCTCTCCAGTGCCTGTAACTCCACAATGCCCAGCTGGTAGTGTGGTAGAGCAAGAGTTCAGAAAGGATCCAGCCATGACCACTACACTCAAGTAGTTTGAGCTTTAAGAAATCAAAAGGCAGTCAACCATGGCCTCTGCTTCTGCTCTGAAGTGCTATCTCTCAAGAATCGGAAGAGGACCTCTCCACTAGCTACCTGACACTGAGCAGGCTCTTAGTCCCACTTGTGAGTTCTACCATCCAAGGCCTCCGTGGCCTTCTCCAACCTTGTGCTCTTCACAGCCTCTGCAGCCAAGGCAGGTGGACTTTGTGATTCATATAAAATGCATTACCTTCAAGCATAACTCAAAATGCACAAACAGCAGAAGAGAAACCAGATGATTGGGACCTTCTAAAAATTAAATTTTTATGTGCTTCCAAAGACTTCT
>NW_006921851.1:1732643-1738314 GCF_000298275.1 Orycteropus afer afer | reverse complement strand
AGGAAATTTTCTTTGTTGGTTACCAGGGGTGGGAGGGGAGGGGAGGGAACACTGTTAGATAGATAGAGATAAGTATTGATCTGGGTGAAGAGAAGAGCAATGCACCAAAAGTGAGTGATCAATATGGTGGCATTGAGGAAGAGAAAGACATTGAGAGGTACATGGGAGGTACAGACAACCAAGATGAACCCTTTTGCATATACAGTACTGCATTGTCAGTGAAGGCAAACAGGTGGATAGATGGGTGGACAGGCTGAACTAGAAGGTATGTCTATGAAGCAGGGAGTGTACCCAAGAACATGTATAGGATTGTCAGACAATGGTCCTATAAGTTTATGTGTATGATCTGAATTCCCAGGTGTATAGTAGAGTTGACAAGGGGCAATGTTGTAGTCACTGCCTGGTCACAGCCAGCTACCCAGAGGGACCAAGTAGTTGAACCTGTGGGCTCAAGACCATAGTCACAGGGGACATCAAGCTCAATTGGCAAAACATACTATACAAAACATTGTTCCACCTCCTACTTTGACAAGTAGCAACTGGATCTTAAAAGCTTGCAAGCTGCCATCTAGATGCAACGATGGATCTCTCCTCATCAAGAGCAAAGAAGAATGAAGAAAACCAAAATTCATGGAAACAATTAGTCCTAGCGACTGGTACACCATCCGATCTGCAGACTGTACGACTATGAGACCAGAAGAACTAGATGGTGCCTGGCTACCACTGTCAACCATTTGGAAGGGGATCTATGTAGGAGATCCTGGATAGAGAGGGAGAGCAATGTGGAACAAAACTCAAAATCATTTGGATAAAAAAAGGGGGGGGAGGGACCAGGTTTGCTGGTCATATAGAGCCTGGTGGAACCACTGAGACTATGGCCCCTAACTGCCCTTCAGGTCTGGAATTGAACCCACACCTGTGGCTTCCAGCCAAACAAAAGACAGGCATATGAGTTGAACATTTACCTCAAGTAGATACTCTCCTTGGAGAGAACAATCATGGGAGAAAGAAGGGCTGTTTATACACAGGGAGACAACTCAGGAGGCAGGAGTGCATGGAGGGATGAACACAGGGAAGAGGTAACTATCGGGAGGAAGTGGGAAGGGAGCTGTTGCGTTGTGGTAAACTGTGGTCAATGTCATGAGACAAAGTGTATGTGAACTGCTGTATGGAAAGTGAATTTGCTCTATAAATTTTCACCCAAATCACAACTAAAATATAAATTTAAAAAAATGTATTTTCTTACATTTGGATTATGTTAAATGTCTTTAATTTATCTGTCAAGTTCCTTAAGAGCTTGACTGATTCATTAATTTTGTTAGCAACATAGTCTTCAGGGAAGAATGTGAGTTGTTTAAAGTATTTAGATATAATTAATCACATCCTTTTGGAATAAAAAGACATGTTTATTAAAATTGACTTTATAAAAGTAAAGATTATTTTTATAAAGTACATTTTCATGAATTTTATTCTAAAATTGGAAAGGGAATAGAGGTTATTCATTAATTAAACATTACTTTATTAATTAATTAAACATTTATAAATTTATTTATTAATTAATTAAACATTTATAAATTAATTAAACATTACATTAATTAAACAGGACTCCTTTTATCATTTACTTAATAAATTAAGAAACTGCTATGTTCCAGAAGTCAGTAGGTGGTACAAATGGTTAACATGCTCAACTGCTAACTGACAGGTTGGAGGTTCAAGTCCACCTAGAGGCACCTCAGAAGAAAGTCCTGACAATCTACTTCCAAAATGTCAGTCACTGAGAAGTTTACAGAGCACAATTTCACTCAGTTACAGTAAACTTGACAGCAACTAGTTTATGTCCCAGAAACTGTGCTAGGTGTGGATGGTAGGATGATAAATATGTAATAGGGCTCATGAGGGCAGGGATGGTGTTTGTTCTATTCACCATTTGATTAACAGTGCCTAGCACTATGCACTATGCAGATTTCAGTAGAGCTTCCAGACTAAGATAGACTGGACAGAAGGACCTGGCAATCTACTTCTGAAAAAATTAGCAGCAGAACATTGTCTTATATAGTGCTAGAAGATGAGCTCCTCAGGTTGTAAGCCATTCAAAATATGACCAACGAAGAGCTGCCTTCTCAAAGTAGATTTGACCTTAATGACAAGGATGGAGTGAAGCTTTCAGGACCTTCATTTGCTGATTTGATATGACTCAAAACAGGCTGCAAACAATGGTTAATAATTGGAATGTGGAATGTACAAAGTATGAATCAAGGAAAATTGGAAGCTCTCAAAAACAAAATGGAACACTTGAAGGTCTAAGGCCTAGGTATTAGTGAGATGAAATGGACTGGTATTGGCCATATTGAATCAGTCAATCATGGTCTACTATGGTGGGAATGACCAATCAAAGAGGAACAGTATCACATTCACTGTCAAAAATAACATTTCAAGATCTATCCTGAAATATAATTCTGTCAGCGATAGGATAATATCCACATGCCTACTAGAAAGACCAGTTAATATAACTATTCAAATTTATGCACCAACCACTAATGCCAACGATGAAGAAATTAAAGACTTTTACCAGCTTCTGCAGTCTGAAATTGATCATACATGCAATCAAGATGCATTGATAATTACTCGTGATTAGAATGCCATAATTGAAAACAAGAAAGGATTTGTAGCTGGAAAACATGGCCTTGGTGATAAAAATGATGCCGCAGATCACATGACAGAATTTTTCAAGACCAACAACCCAGTCATTGAAAATATCTTTTTCCACAGCATAAATAGCAATTATATTTGTGGACCTCACTAGACCAAATACACAGGAATCAAATCAACAACATCTGTGGAAAGAGATGATGGAGACACAATATCATCAGTAAGAACAAGCTAGGGGCCTACTGAAAAACAGACCATCAATTGCTCATATGCAAGTTCAAGTTGAAGCTTAAAAAAAGTTAAAACAAGTCTATGAGAGCCAAAGTACAACCTTGAGTATACACCACCTGAATGTAGAGACTATCTCAAGGTTAAACTTGATGCATTGAAAATTTATGACCTAAGAGCAGATAAATTGTGGGAAAACATCAAAGATATCATACATGAAGAAAGAAAGGGCCATTAAAAAGACAGAAAAAAAAAAAAAGAGAGAGACTGAAATGGATGTCAGAAGAGACCCTTCTTGCTCTTCAATGTAGAGTAGCTAATGCAAAAGGAAGAAATGATGAAATAAAAGAGCGGAAGAGAAGATTTCAAAGAGTGGCTTGAGAAGACAAAGTAAAGTATTATAATGAAATGTGCATGAAGTTAGGAAACCAAAAGGGAAGAACACACTCAGCATTTCAAAAGCTGAAAGGATGGAAGAAAAATTCAAACCTCGAGTTGTGATGCTGATGATTCTATGGGCGAAAAAAAAAAATGAGTAACATAGGAAGCATCAAAAGAAGATGGAAGGAAAACTGTAACAAAAAGAACTGATCAACATTCAGCCATTTCAGGAGGTAGCATATGGTCAAGGACCAATGGTACTAAAGGAGAATTCCAAGCTGCACTGAGGGCATTGGCAAAAAACAAGGCTCCAGGAATTGATGGAATATGAATTGAGATGTTTCAACAGCAGATGCAATGCTGAAAGAGGTTAATTGTCTATGCTAAGAAATTTAGAAGACAGCCAGCAGGTCAGCTGTGTGGAAGAGATTCATATTTGTGCTTATTCCAAAGAAACACCTTTGAAAATTATCTTCAGAAATTATTGAACAATGTGATTAATATCATATGCAACTAATATTATGCTGAAGATAATTCAAAAACAGTTCCAGCAGTACAGCAACAGGGAACAGCCAGAAATTCAAGCTGCACTCAGAAGAGGATGTGGAATGAAGGATATCATTGCTGATGTCAGACGGATCATTGCTGAAAGCAGAGAATACCAGAAACATGTTTGCCTGTGTTTTGTTTATTTATTTCACTAAATTTTATTTATTTTATTGTTGTTATTGTTGTTGAGAATATACACAGCAAAACATACACCAATTCAACAGTTTCTATGTTTACAAATCAGGGATATTGATTACATTCTTTGACTTGTGCAACCATTCTCACCTTCCTTTTCTAAGTTGTTCCTCTCTCATTAACACAAACTCCCTCCCCCTTAAGGTTCCTATCTAATCTTTTGAGTTGCTGTTGTGAAGTTGATCCCACATAGATAGTTCTTAAAAGGGCATAATGTTCGAGGAAGATATTTTTACTTATTAAGCTAAACTATTATTCAGTTTTAAGATGACTGGGATGTTTTTGGTTTAAGATTTAAAGATTACCTTAGGGAAATAGTTTCAGGGGTTCATCCACCTTCCATGGCTCCAAAAAGTCTAGAGTCTATGAAAATTTGAAATTCTTTTCTGATTTTTCCCCTTTCCATCAGGATTCTTCTATAGAATCTTTGATCAAGATGTCTAGTAATGGTAGTCAGGCACCATCAAGTTCTTCTGGTATCATGGAAAAGGAGGCAGCTGTTCACGGATGCATATATTCCATATCCTCCTTCTATTCCTGACTTTCCTTCTTCCTCTGTTGTACCAGGTGAATAGATATCAATTGTGATTTGGATGGCTGTTTGCAAGCTTTTAAGATCCCAGGAACTATGCAACAAAC
Source organism: Orycteropus afer afer (assembly GCF_000298275.1). NCBI lineage: Eukaryota > Metazoa > Chordata > Mammalia > Tubulidentata > Orycteropodidae > Orycteropus > Orycteropus afer. The sequence goes on along the minus strand of NW_006921851.1, from coordinate 1,733,673 downwards.
TAGGAAGTAGAACAGTAGCTCTAAACACGTAATTGGGCCAATTAACCAGAATGTCCTATGAAATCATGACCCTAAGCTCTGGTTGCATAGTGCCTAAGGCACTTGACTGCTAACCAGAAGGCTGGCGGTTCAAACCCACCAGCCACTCCTCGAATGGAAGGTTGGGCAATCTACTTCCGTAGTGATATTGCCTCGGAAACCCAAGGAGGGGTCACTACAAATCAGGTCCGACTCGAAGGCACATAACAACAACACAACAACAAAGCTCCAAACCAAAAAACCAAATCCCATGAAGTGTTCAGTTGTACATAATCATCCTCAGCAGCTACTCTTTTTGTTGTTGTTGTTGTTTTGTATATATATCACACTTTTGCCGATTGAATGAAAAAATTAGCTGTGCAACAGTACTCTTAATGAATGTGATTTTTCCATCACAGTTAACTCCTCTTTCCCCCTGGTAATTACTAATAAACTTTAGTCTCTATACATCTGCCTCTTCTTATCTTTTTATATAAGTGTGTTCATATAATACTTGTCCTTTGTGGTTGACTTATTTTGCTCAGCATAATATCAGCTCCATCCATATCGTAGCTTGTATCAAGACTTCATTTCTCCTACTGGCTGAGTAGTATTCCATTATACATATGTATTATATTTTGTTTATCCATTCTTCAGTTGATGGGCATTTAGATTGTTTCCACCTTTTGGGTATTGTGCATAGTGCTGCAGTGAACATTGGTGTACAAGTTGCCTTCTGAGTCTCTGCTTTCAGGTCTTCTGTGTACATAACTAGGAGTGAAATTGCTCAGTCATATGGTAATTCAGAAGGAAGGCTGGGCAATCTACTTCCATAGTGATTGTTGTTAGTTGTTGTTGTTAAGTGCCGTGGAGTCGCTTCCGACTCATAGTGACCCCATGCACAGCAGAACGAAACACTGCCCGATCCCGCGCCAGCCCCACAATCCCTGCTATACTTGAACTCATCATTGCAGCCACCGTATCAATCCATCTCGTTGAAGGCCTCCCCCTC
>NW_006921851.1:1725360-1729184 GCF_000298275.1 Orycteropus afer afer | reverse complement strand
CTTCTGGCCTGCTACTCTGGGTGTCCCTGAGTTGTCTCTCCTCACCCGTAACCCTGGGGCTGACTGCTCTTCTGTCCGGGTTCAAGGCTTTTATCCCCTTTCTCCTGCTCTTCCGGCCTGCTACTCTGGCATCCCTGCATTGTCTCTCCTCACCTGTAAGCCTGGGGCTGACTGCTCTTCTGTCTGAGTTCAAGGCTTTTATCCCCTTTCTCCTGCTCTTCCGGCCTGCTACTCTGGGCTGGCCTGAGTTTCCCCTCCTCACCTAATCCCTTCAGCTGATTGCTCTTCTGTCCAGGTTCAAGGCTTTTATCCCCTTTCTCCTGCTCTTCTGGCCTGCTACTCTTGTGTCCCTGCGTTGTCTCTCCTCACCTCTAAGCCTGGGGCTGACTGCTCTTCTGTCCAGGTTCAAGCCTTTTATCCCCTTTCTCCTGCTCTTCCGGCCTGCTACTCTGGCGTCCCCGCGTTGTCTCTCCTCACCTGTAAGCCTGGGGCTGACTCCATAGTGATACTGCCTTGGAAACCCAAGGGGTCACTATGAGTTGGATCCAACTGTACTGCAATGAGTTCTTTTTTGGTATGGTAATTCTATTGTTAGTTTTTTGAGGAACCAGTACACTGTGTTCCACAATATCTGTACCATTTTGCATTCCTACCAGCAATGCGTAAGAGTTCAAATTACTCTATATCCTTACCAACATTAATTATTTTCTGCTTTTTTAATCTTAGCCACCCAGTGGAAGTGAAATGGTATCTCATTGTGGTTTTGATTTTCATCTTTCTCGTGGCTAATGACACTGAGCATCTTTTCAAGTGTTTAATGGTCATTTATGTGCTTTGGTACTATATCTATTCAAGTCATTTGACCACTTTATGATCAGGTTATTTATCTTTTCGTTTAAGTTGTTGAAACTTAATGTATATATTTGTTATTAGATTCTTGTCAGATATGTGGTCTCCAAAGATATTCTCCCAGTCAGTAGCTTGTCTGTTTACTTTGATAAAGTCTTTGATAAACAAAAATTTTGAATTTTTGTGAGGTCCCATTCATTTTTGTTGTCTTTTGCTGTTTGTACTTTTGCTGTTATATTAGATAATCCATTGTTGAAAGCTAGGACTGACAGTGTTGCCACTGCTTGTTCTTCTAAGAATTTTAGGGTTTTGTTTGCACATTGAGGCCCTTAATCCATTTTTAATTTGTGAGGTATGGATCCTGTTTCATTTTTCTGCATGTGGAAATCCAATTTTCCAGCACTGTTTATTGAAGAGACTCTTCTTTCCCCATCCGATAGACTTAGCACCTTTGTGAAAAATCAGTTGACTATAATGTGTGAGTTTATTTCTGGACTCTCAATTTTATTACATTGTTTTATGTGTCTATTGTTATATCAGTAGCAAGCTGGGGTTTTGTTTTTTGCTCCCTTACAGAGCACCAAGAATCTCACCATCACCATTGCATTTTTAGTGAAACAAAAGCCAAAAACCAAACTCACTGCCGTCAAGTCGACTCGACTCACAGCAACCCCTTCTTGAGTTTCTGAGGCGGTATCTCCACAGAAGTAGATTGCCCAATCTTCTTTCCAAGGAGTGGCTAGTGGGTTTGGCTTTTGGTTTTTGTTTCACTAAAAACACAATGGTGATGATGAGATCCTTGGCGAAACTGATGGATAGAAAACCTACAAATGACAGATTACATATGAAGGTCATGAAAAAAGGGCCAGACAGGAAGTCTCTGTGGAAAAGAGTAAGGGGGCTGTGAGCTCTCAGAAACATCCAGCAAACACTCCCAGAAAGACTACCTTGCCCTGAGAAGGATGAGCCATGAGTAGGGTCAGTGCCAGTTAAGCCCTAGAGATGGGCAGGTGAGAGAGGGCACATGTACAGAACAGGGAGGACCGAGGGGTCTGGTGTCAGGTGAGGCAATAAAATGCAACTTCTAAATGTGGGTGTTTCACTTGGGAAGTCAGGGGATGTCCCTTAGTATGGGTGGCACTTTTCCCAAGTTAGGTCCTAAGATGAACATATATCTTGGTTTAAGTATAAGCATGAACAAGCCTGATTGATGCTTCCTTATTAATAATACCTGATTTCAGTTTCAAAAGTGTCCCAGTTTAGGCAAATTTTAAGGTTACCTGGTGATGTCTAAGTGCTGTTACTTACTAGCTGTCATTTGTAGTCTTGAGCAAATCTTTTAACTCCTCTGGTCCCTCAAAAGGTATATATATAAAATCCCTTATCTCATTGACCTGTTTTGAGCATTACATATAAGTGAGGTACCAAGGATCATGGCCAGTATATTCCAGCAATCAACAGACAGTTGTACAACTGTGGAGACTGTTCTGTCTTCCTCCTTGGAAGAATCCCTGAACAGAGCTTCTGGGAAAGTATAGGTAAAGTTAGACCAGGAAAGGGTAACGGGTAGACCAGGACAAGTTTAAAATGGAGAAGTCTATGCTTTACTTAGGGGGGATAATAGCTTTGTGTGTGTGTGTGTGTGTGTGTGTGTGTGTGTGTGTGATTTGGGTGAAAGTTTACAGAGAAAATTAGTTTTCCTTTTAATAGTTCACCCACATTTTGCTTCATTACATTGATTGCAATCCCTACAATGTAACAGCTCTCTTCCCAATTTCTCCCTGTGGTTACTTTTTCTCTGTGTCCATCTTTCCTATCTGTTCTTACCTCTGAGCTTTCTCCCTGCACCAGTGTTGCCCTTCTGATCTCCCATGACTGATTGTTCTAAAAAGTGTACCTACATGGTATAACTGTTTACCTGTCTATTGTTTGGCTAATACCAGGCTGTTTTGATTACTGTACCTGTACATGGTGTTTTAAAAATGAGGAAGTATGTGTCCTCCTATTTTGTTCTTCCCTTTCAACATTGCTTTAGCTATTCAGGAGCTCTTGCCATTCCATATAAAGTTGAGGGTTGGTTTTTTCTATACTTGTAAAGAAGGCTGATGTAATTTTTATTAGGATTGCATTGAGTCTGTAGATAGCTTTGTGTAGTCTGACATATTAACAACATTAAATATTCCAATCCATGAACATGGAACGAGAGTTCCAGTAAGATGGTGGAACAGGCAGAAACACTGCACAGACCCTCTTCAACAAAAAAAAGAGGAACCAATTAACACAGATACAGAAGATAATCATGGGCCCCTGAGCTTGAAGGGAAGGAAATAGAAGTGGACTAAACTCCAACTAGCAGAAGAATTTGCATGAAAACACCAAAAAAGGAGACATACGGAGCTGTAATCTGCAGCGTCCTGATGGCACAGACAGCTTGGATATTGCCGAGTGGTGTTAGGACTTAAGAATTAACCTAAAAATCAGCCCTGCTAGCCAGTAACTTCATGGAGGACTGCTCTGTTGGCTGGTGAATAAAAGAGGACGCAGTGAAGAGGAAGGCAGGCTGAGTTGTGGACTTTTGCCTGTCCAGAAGTCACAGCCATTTTGAATGTTTACAAGCGGTTTGACCAGTTTGGATATTTAAAGCGACAACATTCTCCCAGATTCCAGGGACTTAAGAACAGACTCCACTTGCCAGTAACCCCAAGGAGATTCCGGACCCAGATGACTAGAAAGGTGCAACATTCCCCTTGTTACTCTTATACCTCACACCCTCTTGGTGAACAGAGGTGCAGCCATCCCTCACTCCCACCCACCTTCTAGGCCGGCAGGAATTTCATCCCAGTCTGTGTGCCCAGCTGGAGCCTGGGTCCCCTGCCCTGCCCTGATTTTTTTTTTTTTTTAGTTTGTTTGTTTTTGTCTGTTTTAAAATTACTAACTAATATTATTATTAGTACTTTTGTCATTTTTATTACTAT
>NW_006921851.1:1714084-1720485 GCF_000298275.1 Orycteropus afer afer | reverse complement strand
TTTTTTGGTATTTTCACACAAATTCTTCTGCTAGTTGGGGTTTAGTCCACTTCTATATCCTTCCCTTCAAGGCTCAGGGGTCCAAGATTATCTTCTATGTCTGTGTTAATTGGTTTCCCTTTTTTTTTGTTGAAGAGGGTCTATGCAGTCTTTCTGCCTAGTCTACCATCTTGCCGGAACTCTTTCCCATTTTTTCTTCATTTTTCTCCTTCTCTATCTTTTTACTCTTATTGCCCTCTCCCCAGATATTGCAGTGTTGTTTGTTTGTTGTTCCCTTTTTTTGGTATTGTTCTTGTGTGATTACGCAGTGTTTTTTTGGTCCATGTGCTTTTACTTTTCTGATGGTTATTCAATTGTTATTTTTGTCTAACTGAGCAGAAGACAGCAACAGTCTCCATAAGACACACCTACACCTACACCTCCTGCAGCTTCACTTATTGAGTGAGAGCCATCACTTCCTTCACTACCAATGGGCCAGCAATAAACAACCACCAAGAAGAGCCTGACTCACTCTTAGCTGCTCTGCACAAACAATTAACAGAGATCTAAATACAACAATGTAATGATTTCTTGGGGACAACAGATCATCACAGTCCACACAAAGAAGCAAGATAAAGTGGTAGAAACAAGAGAGCAGGATATAGACCCAGAACACATCCCTGAGGAAGAAGCAGCCTTGGAACTCCCTGATAAGGAATACAAAAGAATTATATTTAGGTATCTTCAAAGGACTGAGAGACAGACCAAGGAAAACACAGACAAAATCCTAGAAGCATTTCAAAAGAAAATATAAGAGCAAAATGACAAAATAAATGAAAAATTAGAAATGATTCTAAATCTACAGATAGAAATCCAGAAGATTAATATTAAATTGTCAGAAATAGATTAACACATTGAAAGGGCAAAGGAGTAGAATTGATGCAATGGAAGGCAGAATTAATGAGATTGAAGACAAATACCTGAATACTTCTTTGAAAAGGGATCAATCAGGAAAAATATCAAAACGAAAGGAAGAAAGCCTAAGGTTCATGTGGGATACGATCAAAAGGAACAACCTACGTGTCATGGAATTCCAGAACAGGAAGAGCAAAATAAAACCACTGAGAAAACTCTCCAAGATTTGTTGGAAGAGAACTTCCCTGATATGGTGAAAGATGAGAATATGTCCATTCAGGAAATCCAATGACCCCCCCCAAACAGGATAGCCCCAAAGAAAATCTCCAAGACATATCATCATCAAACTCATCAAAACCAAAGACAAAGACAGAATCCTTAAAGCAGCATGGGAAAACAAAAGTTACTTACAAAGCACAACCAGTAAGAATTAGTTCTGATTTCTCAGCAGAAACCATGCAAGCAAGTAGGCAATGGGATGGTATATTATAAAACCATTATCATGGAACATATCTCCTTTTATTTAAATCTTCTTTAATCGTTCAGATCCCCTGCTTCCTTTTTTTTCTCTTTAGTTTTATTGTGCTCTGGGTACAAATATACAGAGCAAATTTTGTTTTACATTCAACAGTTCGTTTACATTTGATTTCACGCCCTGATTTCCATCCTTGACCATAAAATTCTCCTCCCCTTCCGTCCTTGTGACTACCCCCTCCCTGTGCTCTTCTTAACTGTGTACTCCTGTCTGTCCAGCTTTCCCTCTATGTGAATGCTGCCCCTCTGGTGCCCCATGACTGATTGCTCTAAGGGGTGTATCTCCCTAAATTAGGTGGGTGCATTGCCCTGGAGTTGGTCTTCTTCATGTAGGTGTTTCTACTGTTGGTCTGAGTGCCAATCCATGCGTTTGTTGTTGTTAAGTGCCATCAAGTCGGCCCTGACTCAGGCCCTGACTCATAGCGACCACTCCTTGGGTTTCCGAGGCAGTATCTCTATGGAAGTAGATTGCCCAACCTTCCTTCTGGGGAGTGGCTGGTGAGTTTGAACTTCCAGCCTTCTGGTTAGCAGTCAAGTGTCTTAGGCACTATGCTACCAGAGACCCATGGGAGTGAGTTCAATTCTAGGCCTGAAGGGTAACCCAGGGCCGCGGTCTTGATGGTTCTACCAGACTCTATCTGACCAGTAATTCTGGTCATTTTTGTGTTTTTGAATTTTGTTTCACATTTTTTCCTTCCAGTAGTCTATCCAGGATCTCCAGTTTTGATCCCTTTCTGAGTGTTTGGCATTGGCAGCTGGGCACCATCTAGTTCTTCTGGTGTCAGGGTCCATCATATCTTGGACTAACTGTTTCCAGATGCCTTTGATTTTCTTCATTCTACTTTGCTTCAGATAAGAGGAGACCAATAGTTGCATCTTAGATGGCTACTTGAAAGCTTTTAAGACCTCAGTCGCTATTCACCAAAGTAGGTTGTAGAACAAGATTTTTATGTACTATGTTGTGCCAATTGAGCTTGATGTCCCCTGAGACTATGGTCCCCGTTGGCAGGCCTAGTGATTCTCTCAAAGTGTTTGGTTGCCTCTGAGAGGTTACTCCAACTCTGTCTTCTGTTTTGTATGTGGCAAATTTTGTAGCACAAGTGCATATATAAGATTATCTTCAGCTAAATCTATCCTTGGTCTAGGGTATAGTCCTGTTCATTGATCCCCACTTGATCTTCTCCCTTGTATCTATTCATTTACCTGTAGCCTGGTGTTTGGTGTTAGTGGTAATGCAGCATTGTGCATACACTACTATTTGCCTCTGTTGTCTCTATCTGTGCATGTTTCAGTGTCCTTCCTTTCCCCAGTGTCATCAAGCTGGTTGCGGACTCTTTCCATACCATCCCTCCCCTCAGCCATATCAACATGTGACCCCCAACTAATCCAACATCTTCCCTCCTCTCCCCAGTAACCTACAAAGTGAGTTTCCTTCCGTAAGTAAACTTTTCCTTGAGTTTTTACAATAATTGGCTCATACAATATTTGTCCATCTGTGATTATTTCACTCAGCATAATGTCCTCCAAATTTATCCACGTTGTGAGATGATTCATGTATTCTTCGTTATTCTTTAATGTAGCATTGTATTCCATTGTGTGAATGTACCATAGTTTGGTTATCCATTCATCTGCTGATGGGCGTTTAGGTTGTTTCCATCTCTTTGCTATAGTGAATTGTGCTGCGATGAACATAGATGTGCATATGTCTGTTCATGTCCTGTCTCTCACCTCTTTAGGATATATTCCTAGTAATAGAATTTCTGGATCAAATGGTATTTCTATTTTCAATTTTTTAAGGAAACACCATACTATTTTCCATAATGGTTGTACCATTTTGCAGTCCCACCAGCAGTATATGAGAGTTCCAATCTCTCTGCAACCTTGTCAGCATTTGTTATTTTCTGTCTTGTTGAACTTTGCTATTATTGCTGGAGTGAGATGGTATCTCATTGTTGTTTTGATTTGCATCTCTCTAATGGCTAATGGTCGTGGCATTTCCTCATGTGTTTGTTGGCCACCAGTATAGCATGTTTAGTGAATTGTCTGTTCCTATCCCTTCCCTCTTTTAAATTGGGTTGTTTATCTTTTTTGCTGTTGAGTGTTGAAGTTTTCTATAGATTCTGGAGATAAGTCCTTTGTCAGATATGTCTTTTAAAACAAAACAACTCACTGCCATCAAGTCAATTCTGACTCATAGTGACCCTGTTTTGTCATAGCCAAATATTTTTTTTCCCAATCTATAGGTTCTCTTTTTATCCTTTTGGAGAAGTCTTTCAATCCACATAACAATTTAATTTTTAAAAGGTCCCAGTCATCTACCTTCTCTTCCACTGCCTGTGTATTTTGAGTTATGCTTGATAGTCCATTTATGCCATAAATTAGGGCCCCTAGATTGGCCCCAATTTTGTCTTTGATGAGCTTTATAGTTTTGTGTTTTCATTTAAGTCTTTGATCCAACTTAAGTTTTTGTGTATGCACTGAGGTATGGGTCTTGTTTCATTTTCTGCAAGTGGATATCCAATTTTGCCAGCACCATTTCTTAAAGAGGCTATCTCTCCCCCATTTAATGCATTTTGGTCCTTTGTCAAAGATCATCTGTCCACAGATAGATAGGTCTATTGCTGGGTTTTCAATTCTGTTCCACTGGTCTATCTGTCTATCACTGTTCCAATACCACACTATTTTAACTACTGTGGCTGTATAGTAGGTTTTGAGATCCAGGAATATGAGACTTCCTACTTTGTTTTTCTTCTTCAGCAGTGCTTTGCTTATCCAAGGTCTTTCTTTTCCAAATGAAATTAATAATTGGTTTTCTATATCCTTAAAAAATTCTGATGGGATCTGAATCAGGATTGCATTGAATGTGTAGATTGCTTTGGGTAAGTAATATTGAAATTTTCATAATATTCAGTCTTCCAAGGAAAGTTCTTCCATTTATGTAGATGCCTTATAGTTTCTTGTCATAGTGTTTTGTAGTTTTCTTTGTATAGGTCTTTTGTGTTTCTGGTAAGATTTATTCCTAAATATTTTATCTGTTTGGTAGCTATTGTAAATGGTATTATTTTCCTTATTTCCTTTTCAGAGGCCTCTTTGTTGATATAGAGGAATCCAACTGATTTGCTGAACCTTTCTATTACTTCCAGCATTTTTTTTTTTTTTTTTTGCTGAGTGTCTCGGGTTTTCTATGTATAGGATCATGTCATCTGCAAATAGAGATAGTTTTACTTCCTCTTTGCCAATTTAGATGCATTTTATTTCTCTTTCTTGCTTTATTGCCTTGGCTAGGACTTCCAACACAATGTTAAATAGAAGTGTTGATAGAGGGCATCCTTGTCTGGTTCCCATTCACAAGGGGAATGCTTTGAGTCTTTCTCAGTTAACAATAATGTTGGCTGTTGGCTTTGAATATATGCCCTTTATTATGTTGAAGATTTTCCCTTCTATCCCTATTTTGCTGAGAGTTCTGAACAGGAATAGGTGTTGGATTTTATCAAATGCCTTTTCTGCATCAATTGACATAATTATATGGTTCTTTTCTTTTGTTATGTGGTAGATTACATTTACTATTTTTCTGGTGTTGAGCCATCCTTGCATACCTGGTATGCATCCCACTTGGTCATGGTGTATTATTTTTTTGATATGTTGTTGGATTCTGTTGGCTAGGATTTTGTTGAAGATTTTTATGTCTATGTTCATGAGGGATATTGGTCTGTAGTTTTCCTTTTTAGTAGTGTCTTTCCCTGGTTTTGGTATCAATGTTATGTTTGCTTCTTAAAATGAATTTGGGAGTATTCCATCTTTTTCTATGTTCTGGAATAGTTTGAGTAATATAGGTGTCAACTCTTCCCTGAATGTTTGGTAAAATTCTCCTGTGAAGCCATCTTAGCCAGGACTTTTTTTGTGTGGGAAGTTTTTAGTGATCTACTCAATTTCTTCTTTTGTTATGGGTCTGTTCAAATATTCTATCTCTGACTGGGATAGTTTAGGTAGGTCTTATGTTTCTAGAAACTTGTCCATCTTCTTCTAGGTTCTTGAATCTGTTGGACTACAGTTCTTCATAATATTCTGTTACTATCTTTTTTTTCCCCCAGTTGGTTCTATTGTGATATCACCCTTTTCATTTCTTATTCTTATTTGCAACTTTTCTTTCTTTTCCTTTGTTAAAATTGCCAGTGGTTTGTCAGTTTTTTTAATCTTTTCAAAGAACTGACTTATTATTTCATTGATTTTCTCTATTGTTTTTTGTTTTGTTTTGTTTTGTTTCCTTTATTTCTGACCTGATCTTTATTATTTCCATACTTCTGGATACTGTAGGTTTCTTTTGTTGCTCTTTTTCTAATTGTTGGAGTTGTTGAGTTAGAATATTGATTTTATTTCTTTCCTCTTTTTTTTCACAATATTAAGTAATTTTTATTTTGAGGGATTACTTGGCTTATCTAGGGATATAAGGCAGACATCACAAACTCAAATGTGTACAGGTATAAGACAGCATTAATGAGTGAAGGGGGCTTGTTTCTTATTCCCATTTTTAATAAAGACATTTTTATAGAAAAATATTTACTACTGTAAAAAGAAAAATAATACAAGCACAATGATGGATGGTAGCTGACACTCTGCCTCAATGTTTAGGAGACAGTAGGAACAGGTGGGGATTGCAACATATTGGAGATTGCTTGCCCTGTCTGAAAAAAAAGGCAGCCATTATTAGATTTGGTATCACCAGATCCTTTCTCAAGAAAGGGCAGATACCCAGACTTTTATTTTATATATATATATTTTTTTAATTGTGATTTGGGTGAAAATTTACAGAGCAAATACACTTTCCATACAGCAGATTACATACACTTTGTCTCATGACATTGACCACTATTTAGCACAATGCAACATCTCCTCTCCCACTTCCTCCCAATAGGTACCACTTCCCTGTGACCATCCCTCCATGCACTCCTACCCCCTGAGCTGTCTCCCTGTGC
>NW_006921851.1:1710208-1713936 GCF_000298275.1 Orycteropus afer afer | reverse complement strand
TTCCACATTGTTCCCCCTGTCTATCCAGGATCTCCTACAAAGATCCTCTTCCAAGTGGTTGACAGTAGTAGCCAAGCACCATCTATTTCTTCTGGTCTCATAGTCATATAGGCTGCAGATCGGATGGTGTACCAGTCGCTAGGACTGATTGTTTCCATGAATTTTTTGTTTTCTTCATTCTTCTTGGCCCTGTACCTGGAGAGACCCATCATTGCATCTCTTTCCTCTTTTTTGAGGTGTGCATTTATTGCTATAAATTCACCTCTGAGTACTGCTTTCACTGTGTTCCAAAGGTTTTAATAAGTTGTATCTTCATTCTCATTTGTTTCTAGGAATCTTTTTTTTATTTCACACTTTATTTCTTCTGTTACCCAGTAATTTCTGAGCAGTGTATTATTCAACTTCCACATGTTTGATATTTTTTCCTTGATGTTCCTATTATTGATTTCTAATTTTATAGAAAAGCCGGGGGGGTGAGAGAGTGAACAGAAGCAAGAATCCAGGTAAGGGGAGGGAGCCAGGCCCCACCCTCAAGAGGCAGGAAAGTGGGAGAAAGAAAAGCCAGGAGAACAACAGAGCGAGCAGCGGCAGGGATCCAGGTAAGAGAAGGGCAGAGAGGCTTGGAACAGCTAAGGGAGACAAACTTGTCTGTCAGTTTGTCATACTATGATGGCTTGCATGTTGCTATGAGACTTGAGGCTGTGCCACCAGTATTTCAAATGCCAGCAGGGTTGCACATGGTGCACAAGTTTCTATGCAGCTTACAGACTGAGCCAGACTAGGAAGAAGGAATAGGCCATCCACTTCTCAAAGATTTGGCCAAGGAAAACCTTATGAATAGCAGAGAACACTGTCTGATACATTACCACACAACTTTATGAATAGTACAGAAACATTATCCAGTACAGTGCAGGAGGACATGCCTCTTGGGTAGGAAGGCTCTCAACATATGACTGGGAAAGAGCTGCATCATCAGAGTAGAACCAACCTTACTGATATGGATAAAGTAAAGCTTTTGAGACCTCCATCCAAAATATGAGCTTGAATATATCCTTCCTGAATTTAGAGACCATCTAAAGAAAACGTTTGATGCATTAAACACCAATGACCAAAAATCAGAAGAATTGTGGGATGACATCAAGAACATAATCCATGAAGAAAGCAAGAGGTCATTAAAAAGAGAAGAAAAGACCAAAATGGATGTCAGAAAAGACTGAAACTTGCCCTTGAGCAGAGAGTAGCTAAAGCAAATAGAAGAAATGACAAGATAAAAGAGCTGAAGAGAAGATTTCAAAGAACAGCTTGAGCAGACAAAGCCAATTAGTATAGTGAAATGTGCAAAGACCTGGAGTTAGAAAACCAAAAAGGAAGAACACACTCAGCATTTCTCAGGCTGAAAGACCTGAGGAAAAAAAATTAAGTCTCAAGTTGCAATACTGAAAGATTGTCTGGGCAAAATATTGAATAGTGCAGGAAGCATCAAAAGAAGATGGCAGGAATACACAGAGTCACTGTATGAAAAAGAACTGGCCAGTCTTTGTCCATTTCAGGAGATGGAACAGATCAAGAACCAGTGGTAATGAAAGAGGAAGTCAATGCTGCGCTGGAGGAATTGGCGAAGAACAAGGCTCCAGGAATTGATGGGATACCCATTGAGATGTTTCAACAGAAGGATGCCCCACAGGAGGCACTCACTCGGTTATGCCAAGAGATGTGGCAGACAGCTGCCTGGCCAACTGACTGGAAGAGATCCATATTTGTACCCATTCCAAAAAAAGAGGATCCCACAGAATGTGGAAATTATTGAACAATATCATTAATATCACATGCAAGTAAGATCTTACTGAAGATAATTCAAAAACGTTTGCAGCAGTATATTGACAGAGAACTTCCAGAGGTGCAAGCTGGATTCAGAAGAGGACATGAAACAAGGGATATCATAGCTGCTGTCAGATGGATCTTGGCTCAAGGCAAAGAACACCAGAAAGATGTTTACTTGTGTTTAATTGACTATGCAAAGGCATTTGATTGTGTGGATCATAACAAATTGTGGATAGCATTGAGAAGAATGGGAATTCCTGAACACTTAATTGTACTCGTGAGGAACCTGTACATTGACCGGGAGGTTGTCGTTTGAACAGAACAAGGGAACACTGCATGGTTTAAAATCAATAAGGGAGTGTGTCAGGGTTGTATCCTTTCATCATACTTATTCAGTCTATGTGCTGAGCAAGTACTCTGAGAAGTGGACTGTTATGAAGAAGAACGTAGCATCAAGATAGGAGCAAAAATCATTAACAACCTGCAATATGCTGATGACACAACTTTGCTTGCTGAAGTGAGGATTACTTGAGGCACTTACTGATGAAGATTGAAGAATACCATCTGCAGTATGGACTACATCTCAGTATAAAGAAAACAAAAATCCTCACAACTGGACCTATAAACAACATCACGATAATGGAGAAAAGATTGAATTTGTCCAAGACTTCACATTGCTTGGTTCTACAGTCAACACCAATGGAAGCAGAAATCAGGACATTAGATAACATATAGCACTGGGCAAGTCGGCTGCAAAGGAGCTCTTTCAAGTGCTGAGGAGCAAAGATGTCTCCTTGAGGACTAGTGTGCCTGACACAAGCCATGATATTTTCAATTGACTCATATGCATGTGAGAGCTGAGTAATGAATAATGAGGACCGAAGAAGTATTGATGCTTTTGAGTTGTGGTGCTGGCAAAGAGTAATGAAAGTACCATGGACTGATAAAAGAACTAACAATTCTGTCCTGGAGGAAGTGCAGCCAGAATGCTCTTTGGAAATGAGAATGACCAGCCTTCGTCTCACCTACTTTGGTCATGTTATCAGAAGGGACCATTCCCTGGAGGAGGATGTCATGCTTTGTAAGGTGGAGGTTTGACGAAAGAGGAGAAGGCCCTCAACGAGATGAATTAACACATTGGCTGCGGCTATGAGCTCAAGTATTGCAAGCATCGTGGAGCTGGCACAGGACCAGGCAGTGTTTTGTTCTGCTGTGCATAGGGTCGCTATAAGTCAAAGACGACTCAATGGCACCTAACAACAACAACAATTTTATAGCATTGTGATCCGAGAAGATGCTTTGTTGTATTTTAGTGTTTTTAAACTTATTGAAGCTTTTTCTGTGTCCTAACATATGATGTATTCTGGAGAATGATCTATGTGCACTGGAGAAGAATGTATATTGAGCTTTTGTTGGGTGGAGTGCTCTGTATATGTCTATGAGGCCGAGTTGGTTCATTGTGTTTTTGAGTTCTTCTGTATCTTTGTTGAGTTTTCTTTTTATAGTTGTTCTGTCTCTCCTTGACAGTGGTCGGTTAAAGTCTCCTACTACTATTGTAGAGTTGTCTACTTTTCCGTTCAATTCAGTTACTATTTGCTTTATGCACTTTCATTGGGTGCATATATATTAATTATGGTGATGTCTTCTTGGTCATTTAATTCTTTTAGAATCATGTAATATCCTTCTTTGTCCCTTATGCTGATTTTCACCTTGAAGTCTATTTTATCAGAAATTAATATTGCCACTTTTCCTCTTTTTTTGGTTGCCATTAGATCCATATTTGTGCCCATTCCAAAGAAAGGTGATCCGACAGAATATGGAAATTATAGAACAATATCATTAATATCACACGCAAGTAAGATCTTACTGAAGATAATTCAGAAACGTTTGCAGCAGTATATTGACAG
>NW_006921851.1:1705563-1709238 GCF_000298275.1 Orycteropus afer afer | reverse complement strand
AGCAAGATGGATTGACATGGTGGCTGCGATGATGGGCTCAAGTATAGCAGGGATTGTGGGGCTGGCGCGGGATCGGGCAGTGTTTCGTTCTGCTGTGCATAGGGTCGCTATGAGTCGGAAACGACTCGACGGCACTTAACAACAACAACAAGCTTGGTATATTTTTTTCCAAAAATTAATTTTTTATTTGTTTTTATCTTTGTGTCTAAGGTGGGTTTCTTGTAGGCAGCATATTGATGGATCTTTTCTTACCCAAGCAGCCTCTCTCCCTTGACTGGTGCATTTAGTCCATTCACATTGGGTCTACCTAGTGATAGGTATGAATTTATTGCTGGCATTCTATTGTGTTTTTTGTTGTGTTGTTGGTGATTTCCTTGTTCCAAATTTTTTCTGTCCTGAGCTCATTTTGTTATCAAGTGTTATCTCTTTTCTTCATTATTGTTGGTTTTGTGCTTACTAAGCCCATGTGTTTTTCTTTTTTCTGAGTTTGTTTGGGGAGATTGTTAATTTTCTTTGTAGTTACCCTGAAGTAAATTCTTATCTCCTTAAGTTTGGAACAGTCAGTTCTATAAAGACATTGTCCTATCTTCCTCTCCTTTGGAAGTTTTGTAATTAAAACGTTTATTCTCTTTATTTGCGTTGTTGCTGGTGCTGTCTGCAGATTGACTCTCTTATTTCTCTGTATACATTATTTTTTGAGCTTATTTTGAGCATCTATTTCTGGTTTGGTTTCTGAATGGTGATGTCAAGTGTCCTGGTTTTAATTTGTTGTTCTCTGTTGTGAGTTCTCTATTGGAAGGACCCCTTTAGCATTTCTTGTACATTTGTTCTTTTCACAAATTCTCTTCATTTCTGTTTGTCTGAGAAAGTCTTGATTTTACCCTCATATTTGAGGGACAATTTGGCTGGATATATAACTCCTGGTTGGAAATTCTTTTCCTTCAGTGTTTTTATATGCCATCCCATTGCCTTCTTGCCTGAATGGTTTCTGCTGAGAAATCAGAACTTAGTCGTATTGTTTGTCCTTTGTAGGTGAAATTTCTTTTTTCCAAGCTGCTTGCAGGATTCTTTCTTTGTCTTTGGTTTTGGAGAGTTCAATTATGAAATATCTTGGTGATTTTCTCTTGGAATGTATCCTGTATGGGGTTCCTTGAACTTCTTGGACAGATACCTTTTCTTACTTCATGATGTGTGAGAAAATTTCTGTTAGCAAATCTTCCACCATTTTCTCAGGGTTTTTGTTTTGTTTTGTTTTTACACTCTCTTCTTCTGGTATTCCAATAAGGTATATATCGTTTCTTTTCATGTTATCCCATATAACTCTTAGGTTCTCTTCATTTCTCTTAAATCTTTGTTCTGATTTTTCTACATACAGGCTGGCATCAAGGGATTTGTCTTCTAGTTAGGAAATGCATTCTTCAGCCAGTTCTATTCTTTTGTCCTTCCACTGTGTGATCTAACTCTGTAATTTTAGTGTTCATATTCTGGATTTCTAATTGCTGTTTTTGTATGAGTTTGAATTGTGTATTTATCTTGTTATTTTGTTCTTGAATGGTTTTCCTGAATTCTTCCAAGGGTACTGTCTGTCTTCTCATTGATTCTGTTTGTGGTTTCCTTGAGGTCTTGGAGAGTCCTATATATATACCTTCTGAATTTCTTCTCAGATAGTTCTATTGATTGCTTTTCTTCCACAATAGATAATTCTTTAGGCTTGGCTTTTAGTTCTATTGTCTTGTGCTTTGTTTTGTTTTGTTTTGAGGTTGTCTGTTGTTTCCTAGACATTTTGAAGTTGTTGTCTTTAACTGTTAGGTATGTATTTATTTCACCCTTATTCTACATTTTACTAATTGTGGAGCAGGTGTACTTTTTTGGTCATTAACACAGCTGTACTGGGCCACTCTCCAGCTCTCTCTGTGTTGGTGGAATCACTGGTGGGGATGTGGGTGTGTGTCTCTGTTCATCATGAAGGGAATTTGGAATTGGGATGAGCAGATGTTGTCCACCATCTGTTATTGATTCTGCAGCACAGGAGTTATTGGTGTTACCTATTGGATGAGGTGTTCAGTGTAGTAAGTCCTGTTGCCTGGTGGCAGTTTAATGTGTTTCTTATATTGGATGAGGCAGAGGAGAAGAGGAAAAAAGAAATTTTTTTTAGAAAAAAAAAAAAAAGCACCAGTAGCGAGCCCCTGTTTTGGCATTTGGGTGAGACTGTTCAGTCAGTGCTGCCAGCACAGGCAGTGTAGTTTGTGTCTTCCTGAGACGTCTGTTAATGATCACACCCTACATCAGTCAAAGACCCAGGGTTCAAAATTGACAGAGACCCCAATGGGAAGAAGGCCTCTACTTTCCACTTGGATCAAAAAGCCACAAAAACCCAGTACCCCAGTCCACTCTGTGCTAAAACAGGGTCGTGGAAGAATTGAACCCTAGCCCACAGCTGTGCACTCACTCTGGAGCTCCCCCTACTCAGAGGGAGTTGCTACATTTCCCCCAATGCTTTCTGGAACTCCACAGCAGCTCAAACCAAGGGGGGTCTTGATTTGTTTTCCAATAAGATTATTGCTCACTCAGCTCCCAGGTTGCCACAAAAAATTCCCAGTGTGCGTATTCTGAGTCCCCAGTGCCTCTGTGGGATCTGTGAATTTTATTTTTCTCCTTCCCTTTGTTGACCTCTTTTGTATTTCTAATGAGTCTTCTCCTTCTTGGTCTCTCCATCTCTGCTGACTAGGGGGGTTTGTTTATTTTTCCCAGTTGTTTAATCTGCTCTTTTACTCCACCTTCACTAAATCTTTATCTTCTCCTTAGTTGCTCATAACTCCAGTATCATTATTTCTATCTGCTCTACCTAGTTATTCAGGGATTAAGTTGGTAGAAGGAACAAACATGTGGGTTATAGATATGATGCCGTCTTCCCCTCCTCCTGTTTCCTTTTTTGATCTTCTTTCAAGATGTTGAAAGTGGTGTTCTGAAGTCTCCAACTATTATTGTAGTGCTATTTATATCTCCCTTCAATTCTATCAATTTTTGATTCATATATTTAGGTGGCCTGATATTGGATGCATATATATATATGATTGTTAAATTTTCTTGATTAATTGACCCTTTTTCACTATATAATGTTCATCTTAATCTCTTCTGACAAGATTGCCACCCCAGATCTCTTTTTGTTATTAATTACAAGGATTTTTTTCTCCATCCTTTTTCTTTCAACCTATGTGTGTCTTTGGATTTAAGGTGTGTCTTTTGTAAACAACATGTAGTTGGATCTTGGTTTTCTTATCCATTCTGCCACTCTCTGACTTTTGATTGGAGCATTTAGTCCATTTACATTCACTGTAATTACTGATAAGAAGTGACTTCCTTCTGCCATTTTGTTGTTTTTTGTGTTTCTTAAGCCTACTTTCTAGGAGCTCTGGTGGCATAGTGCCTACGGCATTTGACTGCTAACCAGAAGGCTGGCAGTTCAAACCCACCAGCTACTCCTCAGAAGGAAGATTGGGCAATCTACTTCCATAGATACAGCATCTCAGACCCAAGGAGGGGTCACTATAAGTTGGAGCCAACTCAATGGCACTGAGTTTGGCTTGGTTTGGAAGCCTACTTTGCCTTTGTGCTTTATACTACTTGCTTTTGTGTTTTATTGGTTTGTTTTTTTTTTGTTTTTTTTTTTTTTTT
>NW_006921851.1:1694267-1705463 GCF_000298275.1 Orycteropus afer afer | reverse complement strand
AGTCTACTTTGTCTGATATTAAGATTGCCACCCCAGCTCTGTTTTGATCATTATTTGCATGGGAGAATTATTCCCATTCTTTAACTTTCAACCTATTTCTGTCCTTCGGTTTAATGTGTGTCTCTTGTAAACAGCATATAGCTAGATCTTTTTTTTTTTTCAAATCCATTCTGCCAGTCTTTCTTTTGATTGAAGCATTTAGCCCATTTATATTTACTGTAATTATAGATAAGAAATGACTTACTTCTGCCATTTTGTTAGGTGTTTTTTTTTGTGTGTGTGTGTGTTTGTGTCTTAGCCCTCTTTGCCTTTGTCCTTTAGTACTGCTTGTGTTTTTTAGTTTATTGTAATGATCTGAATTTTTTTTCCTATTTCCGATAAAAATTGATTCAGATCTTTTTTTTTTTTTTTTTTTTAGTGAGCCTTCTGGTTCCCTTCTCTTTTCCTTTTTTGTATGTTTTTAATATATTTTCTTAGTGGTTACCATGAATATTGTATCTAAAGGTTTGTACTTATAATATTCCAGTGTAAGTTGTTACCTAACTTCGGTAACATAGAAAAAATTCTGTACCTATACCACTCCTCTCCCCACTTTCGATTCAGTTATCATTAATTACATCTTTCTATTTCATGGATCCTGTAATATAAACCTACTTCCATAGTGACACTGCCTTGGAAACCCAAGGAGGGGTCACTGTGAGTCAGATCCAACTCCATGGCAGTGAGGGTTTTTTGGGTTTTTTGTTTTTTGCTGGGGCCAGTCCAGTAGATAGGAACTCTTTCAGCTTCTGTTTATCTGGGAATGTTTTAAATTCACCTTCATTCTTGAAAGGTAGGTTTTATAGGTATAATATTCTTGGATGACAGGTTTGTTTTGTTTTTCTTTCTTTCTTTCAGCACTTTAAATATATCATTCCATTGCCTTCTGGCCTCCAATATTTTCAAGGAAAAATCTTCACTTAAACTTATTGGGGATCCTTTGTATGTGACTGTTTGCTTCTCCCTCACTGCCTTCAGGATTCTCTCTTTATTTTTAATTATTGAGAGCCTAACTATGATGTGTGTCTTAGTATAGATCTCTTTGCATTTATCCTGCTTAAGGCCTTTTGAGGTTCTTGGATTTGTAGATTGCTGTCTTTCGTTAGTCTGTGGAAATTTTCTGCCATTGTTTCCTCAAATATTCTTCCTGTTGCTTTCTCTCATTCCCCTGTGGGATCCCCATAATGTGTATATAAAGTCTCATTGTTGTCCATAATCTATTAAACTGTCTCAGCTTTCTTGAGTCTGTGTTCTTGTTGCTCTTTAGTATCTGTAATTTTAACTATCTTACCCTCTAATTCACTGATTCATTCTTCTGCCTGATTAAATCTGTTGAAATGTGCTGCTATTGTGTTTCTCATTTCAGTTATTGTCCCTTTCAGTTACAGTATCTCTCTTTTCAGATCCTCATTTTGTCCTTGCATTGTTTTCCTTATTTCTTTTAGCTCTTTGTCTCTGGTTTCCCTTAGTCCTTTGATTATGTTTAATGTTGTATTATTTCCATTTTTTTAATTATTTGTTCAGCCTTAGATGCACTTTTACTCCCTTTGTCATGTTCATTGGAGGGGCCATTGTTTCTCTGTTCTTTGTGTGTCCCCTAAATTTTTGTTGAAGCATTGGAATTTTAAGGGTATTAGCTTTCTCAGTTTTCTCCAGTATTTGGTGTTTTTTTCTCCCACACAACTTTCTGCAAACTCATAGGTGGGAAGAGCCTTTGGCCTTTGCTTACTGTTTCTTCTCTCTCTCTATGATAGCCCCTTTTTCTTCCCTGGTTTAGTTGGGTTTGAAAGATCTCAATCTCCTTTTTTAACTTTCAATCTCTCTCAAACACAGCAGAGAATATGCTGTGTCCATGCGTGGGCACTACCATGCAGGCAAGATATTGTGTATCATTAATCTTTCCACCAGGGGGCACAATATCCTCTCTCTAGTTACTACTCTCTTCTCTGTTTCTGCAATCATATTTTCAGTCCAAAAGCCCACTAGTGAGCTTCAGTTTTCCCCTCCAGTTTTGCCCAAAGTTTCCTTCCCTGCTCTATGAGGGCTGCTTATATCTAAGCTGGCATTTAGGAGAAGCACAGACAGACTCTCCTCTTTTGCAGAATGAGAGGTTTGCACTCCCAAGAAATAACTCCAAGAGATCTCTCTTAGTAGTTTCATAGCCCCAGTGGTCCTATGGTGGTTAGGGGAGCAGTCCCCCACTTAGATGACCCACCTTCTGACTCCACTGTAGCTAAGCAGATGACAATTACTGATTGGGGCAGAGGTAGTAACACTCTGAGCAGATTCCCAGGGAGGTTTGCCTTATTGCTCTGAGAGCCCACCCTGTAGTATGTTGGGTGTGGGTAGAGCTTCCACTCAAGATGTCTGCTTCCTAGTACACAGTAGTCTTAGTCAGCTGTCCTAATGATGGCTATAAGGGGAGCAGACAGACCCAAACTGATTCCTATGGAAGTATATCCTGTTGGTTTCAGAGGCTTGAGTTATGGAGTACACAAAGAGCCAGGTAGAGTGCTGACTATGGAAACTATGGAAGCAGACTCTAGCGTGGGGGCCTTCTGTAGCAGTTTGCAACACGTTGGCATCCAGCAGATACCAGGTGGGGAAGGGGCTCATGCTCTGGTCAGATCCTCATGGAAGACTGCCTTGTTGGTATAAGAGTTCTCCTGGTTGACTGTTAGCTGTGAGTGAAGTCACCACTCACAACTCCTGCTTCCTAACACACAGTTGCTTCAGTCAGCAATCCTCAGCCCCAACTGGAATTGGGGCAGACTAACTGTAACTGATCCTCAGGGAGGTTTGTCCTGTTGGTTACAGAGGCCAGAGCTGTGGAGTACATTAGAAGGCAGGTAGAGTGCTGACTATGGGAGCAAAATCTGCTGTGGGGCCCTTCTGTAGCAATTCACAGCAGGCTTGCAGGTGAGTGTCCAGGTGAGGGAGGAGCTGCAATGCTCCAAATGGACCTTCAGGTACGTCTTACTTGTTGCTATCAGAACACTTCCTGTAGTATGTTGGCTGTGGGAATAGCCTCTACTATAGATACCTGTTTCTTACTACACAGCAGCCTCAGTCAGCATTCCTCAGCACTGACTGAAACAGGGAGCAGACAGACCTGAACTAACTCCCCAGAAGGTCTATCCTATTGGTTTCAGAGGCCAGAGCTATGTTGCAAGGTGTGCGAGGAGGCAGATAGAGTGTTGACTATGAGAGCAGACCACTGCATGGGCCTTCTGTAGTGATTTGCAGTAGGCTTGCAATTGACAGTGTCTGGGTGGGGAAAGAGCTAGCACACTCCAAATAGAATCCCAGCAAGATCTGCTTTGTTGATTTTAGGGCAGAAGTTTGGAGTCCTGTCTCTTTATTTAATTAAGGGCAATAGTAGTTAGGGAAGCAGGCTCTATTCCTGGGGCCACTACCCCAGTTCACAGCAGTGAGTTGCCTGTGTGGCTGGGGGAGGGGCAGGACCAGTGGGAGAAGTGATTTTCCTATGATATGTGAGTTGTTGATTTGTTGATTCTTGCCTATCTGCAGTTCTCTGCTGCTTTTCTTTCTTCCTCAATTGAGTCCCTCAAAGCTGAGCACCATTTCCTTGTTGTATTTCCTGTCGTATCTGTGGGGAAGGGATGGAATGATGGTTTGTTTACATCACCATCTTCCCAAAATTCTCAAGAATCACTTCTACTTGTATTTTATTGACTATGCCAAGGCATATTCAACTGTGTGGATCATGAAAAATTATGGATAACATTGCAAAGAATAGGAATTTCAGAAACCTTAATTGTGCTTGTGAGGAACTTCTACATGGACCAAGAGGCAGTTGTTCTAACAGAACAAGGGGATACTGCATTATTTAAAATCAGGAAAGGTCTATGTCAGGGTTGTCTCCTTTTATGATACTTATTCAATCTGTATGCTGAGCAAATAATCTGAGAAGCTAGACTGCATGAAGAAGAATACAGCATCAGGAATGGATAAAGACTCATTAACAATCTGTGATATGCAGAGAGCAAATTTATCCTGACAAATGATATCCCTCTGCCTACAAGAGCTGTACCTGCAAGAAGTTTCATCATAACATGACATCACCATTAAACTTCAAGCACAGATGGAAATGGTGACCTGGAAGTAATGCCAACTATTGGTCATACTCTTGTGTCCCAAAGTATGGTGATGACCAAAAGGGGGGAACTGTCAACTAGAAATAACCACAACTAGTTTAGACCAGCTGCAGGTGTTTCTACCTATAAACATTATTTAACTGGTAATTCTCTAACCCACATTCTCCTGAGACTTCATCATAGAACTCCTACATCTGTTGTGAGTAATAAAAGGATTTGTTGCCCAATCACAAACTTGCCACCATTTTGAAAATATCTGCCTTCACTTGAATGACAAATCAAAAAACTAAAAATAGAACCATAATATGACCTAGCAATTCCACTGCTACCAAAATACTCAAGGGACTTGAAAGTAGTGACATGAACAGGCATGTATACAAACGTTCATTGCAGCATTAATCATAGTAGCCAAAAGGTGGAAACAACCTAAATGCCCATCGATGCATGAATGGGTAAGAAAAATGTGGTACATGTATACAGTGGAGTACTACTCAGCCAGAAAGGAAAATGAAGTCCTGATACCTCCTACAACATGGATGGAGCTTGAGGACACTATGCTGAAATAAGTCAATCACAGAAGGACAAATATTTTATCACCTCAGTTACATGAAAAGACAAGAACAGGCAAATGTGTAGAAACCAAAGTTTACTAATGGTTACTGGGGTGGGAGGGAGAAGGAAAGGAGAGTTTATTGCCTATGGATTACTGACTTTCTGTTTATGGTGATGGAAAAATTGCATTGATTAAGGGTTGTGTTGCACAGCCAGTTAACATAATTGATGCCAATAAGTTGTATACCTGTAAAAAGTTTAACTGGCAAATGTTACGTGATAGATATATTTACAGCAATAACAAAAAGAAGAGTAGATGCTGAGGCTGTACAACTAAACACCCCCAAGGAATTTGATTTCTTGGTTTGGAGATTTAGGGTCATGTTTCATGGGACATCCCGGTTAAGTGGCCTAATATAATTTTTGAGTGCTTCTGTTGTACCTCCTAGTTTGTTGCATAGTGTTTGGGGTCTTAAAGGTTGTAAGAAGCTATCCAAGTTTAAAAAAGAAAGAAAGAAAATTAGTCTCTATTCACCTGGAGCAACAGAGGAAGAAAGACAGTCAAGAATAGGAGGGGAAAATAGAATATATGTCTAATTCCCTCCATGAACAACTTCCTCCTTTGTCATGATACCAGAACTGTATAGTGCCCAACTACCATTACTAAACATTTTGATCAAAGATTCTGCAGAAGAACCCTGATTTAAAAAAAGGGGGGGGGGAATGCAGAAGAGAATTTTAAATTCTCATGGAATCCAGATTTTCTGGAGTCATTGAGGCTGGATGAAACCCTGAAACTGTTGCCCTGTGATAATGTTTAAATCTTAAACCAAAAATATCCCCTGAAGTTTTCTTGAAATAAAACAATAAAACTAAAACCAAACCCACTGCCATTGAGTCGATTCTGACTCATAGGAACTGAGTAGAAATCTTTATGGAAGCAGATTGCTTTATCTTTCTTCTGCAGAGAACCTGGTGGATTCGAACCTCTTACCTTTTGTTTAGTAGTCCAGTGCTATAACCACACCACCACCCGAGTTCCTTAACCGAACAATAGTTTAGCTCAATTAGTACAGAATGTCTGCCTTGAGCATTGTGCTCTTTTAAGATCTATGTGAAATCAAACTGACAACTGCAACTAGAAAGATTGGATAGAAGCCCTAGGAAGCAGTATGTTTATGTGAATGGGGAAGTGAACAATTAATTCAGAAAAGGTAGATAAGAATGGTTGCATAACTTGATGAATTTAATCAATGTCACTGAATTGTACATGTAGAAATTGTTGAATGTGTGTATGCTCTGCTGTATATATTTTCAACAACACCAAAAAATAAAATATTTTCTAAAAAAAAAAAAGTAAATATAGGCAATAATGTGATTGTAAAAATCTTAGCTGTTTCAAAAGTGAAACAGGTCTCTTAAACAATCAAGAACATTATAAGGTCAACACAAATTTGAGAAATTATTCTAATAAGACAGAATCTTTGCTTTCTAGGCAAATTACACAGAAAGTAAACATTTACAACCTTTTATTAGGAGTAACCCAGTAATTCAAGAAAATTGTGCTATTTTAACAGAGAGAAAACCAAATTCTACTTTTGCATCAGTATGTTGTTGTTGTTGTTGTTATGTGCCGTCGAGTCGGCCCCGACTCATAGTGACCCCTCCTTGGGTTTCCGAGGCAGTATCACTACGGAAGTAGGATTGCCCAACCTTCCTTCCGAGGAGTGGCTGGTGGGTTTGAACCACCAGCCGTCTGGTTAGCAGGCAAGTGTCTTAGCCACTATGTAATATTAAACCAAAATAATAATAATAAAACCAAACTCATTGTCTATGTTCAAGTCAAATTCCTACTCAGAGCAAGCTCCTGGGTGGGTTCAAACAACTAACATTTCTGTTAGCAGCCGACCACTCACATAACTGGTTGTATAGGCTGCAGATCGGATGGTGTACCAGTCGCTAGGACTAATTGTTTCCATGAATTTTGGTTTTCTTCATTCTTCTTTGCTCTGGATGAGGAGAGACCCATCGTTGCATCTAGATGGCAGCTTGCTAGCTTTTAAGATCCTAGTCACTACTCGCCAAAGTAGGAGGTGGAAACAATGTTTTGTATAGTATGTTATGCCAATTGAGCTTGATGTCCCCTGCGACTGTGGTCCCAAGCCCACAGCGCAGGTTCAACTACTTGGTCCCTCTGAGTAGCTGGCTGTGACCAAGCCGTGACCACAACCTTGCCCCTTGTCAGCTCTGCTATACACCTGGGAATTCTGATCATTCACATAAACTTATAGGACCATTGTCTGCCAACCCTATATATGTTCTTGGATACACTCCCCATATCATAGACATACCTAATTGTTTAGCCTGTCTACCCATCTATCCATCCATATACCCATGTTTGCCTTCACTGACAATGCAGTACTGTATGTGCAAAAGGGTTCATATTTGTTGTCTGTACCTCTCTATGTCTTTCTCATTCTCAATGCTGCCATATTGGTCACTCACATTTGGTACATTGCCCTTCTCTTCACCCAAATCAATACTTATCTCTACCTATCTAACAGCGTTCCCTCCCCTGCCCTCCCAGCCCTGGTAACCAACAAAGAAAATGCCCTTCTATAGATAAACCTTTCCTTAACTTTTACAATAACGGACTAATACAGTATTTGTCCTTTTGTGATTGACTTATTTCACTCAGCATAATGTCCTCCAAGTTCATCCATGTTATGGGGTGTTTTGCAGATTCCACATTATTCTTTAGCATTGCATATTATTCCATTGTGTGTATGTACCATAGTTTGGTTATCCATTCCTCAGTTGATGAACATCTAGATTGTTTCCATCTTTTGGCTATTGTAAATAGTGCTGCCATGAACATGGGTGTGCATATATCTGTTCTTGTCATGGCTCTCACTTCTTTAGGGTATATACCTAGTAGTGGAATGGCTAGGTCATCTCCCCATTTCTTTCGACAGTTTTGCATCCACATTTTTCTAAGACACCCTATAAATGAACAATTTTGCTTATGTCAAAAGTTCTCCAAAGTGGCACTGTAATCCTAAATCGTCCTTGGTATAGTCCACCCACATAGTTAAAAAGTTACAAGTAGAGGACCTACAGTGAGAAAGTATGTAAGAAGTAGGGATTTTTGAAGGGAGAAGGGATGCTGATTTAGAGCAAGAAGAACCCATGTTGATCATTCAGGGTTGACTCAAATGTTGTTTATGGACCTTGTGTTTCATGTCCCTATTCAGAGACTAGCCACTCAGATACTGGATAAATAAAGCCAGATATCCCAAAGGAGTGGAGATCTCAGGATTTGGTCCACAAGATCAATAGATGGACAATATTAGTGGAAGAAAAACAGGAAGCTCATTCCAGGTTTGCTTTGAGAGAGCTGTAAGAAAGATGATTGATTTTACAGCCCTAGAACAGCAAGTCTGGCAAATATCCTGTTATATGTTGCCAGAAGGAAGACAGTCTAATGGTCTAGTCAGTAGATGTCCTTGGCCCTGTGCCTCAAAATAAGAAAGCAAGGAAAGAAGAAAAGAAAATTTAGAGGCAGACCACTAATAAGGACAAAACAAAACAAAAAAAATTTCCGAAGAAAACCAGAGAACCCAATGCAAAAAAAATGGAGTTCAGATCTGGGAAGAACTTACCCAAAGGCTATAGACACCAGTGAATGAGCAACAAATGTAATGACACTCCCCAGGTAACTTACCTGGTCAGAATACTGAACCTCATAGTCCTCAGGGGTCTATTCAAGATATCATCTCTCTTTCTTCTAGGACCTCTGGACAGTTAAATGGGAGATTTTGGAGTCAGGTTATAAATATTGTAAGAAATATTTTATTTCGGTGTAAACCCAAAATTGCTATAACAAGGAAGTCTAACACAAAAGGGGATTCCAAAAACTTCAGTCTGAGAAAGATAGTGCTCTCCTTTTATAAGAAGCTTTGAGAAAGCTAGTTAGAAAAAAAGGAACAGGTGCTAGAAAAATGTCATTTTAAGCAAAGGCAAGTCCTTTTGAAGGGAGCAGCGTCAGTTTTGTGATTGGGCCATACACCCTTTCTTTCATTTGTAATAGGTGCAAGGATTCTTGGCTCTATGGAGTCTCAGAAGAATATAGCTTTGGAAAATACCTCAACAAGGTTTTTAGATGGAAATGCCTGGGGCTGGTCCAGATTGGTTATGGCTTTTTATGGTAGGTGAGAAAAGAGCTAGAAAAATGTGGATATTTAAAAGGATCA
This sequence comes from Orycteropus afer afer, assembly GCF_000298275.1. NCBI lineage: Eukaryota > Metazoa > Chordata > Mammalia > Tubulidentata > Orycteropodidae > Orycteropus > Orycteropus afer. Next base: position 1,696,501 of record NW_006921851.1, on the reverse strand, counting down.
GGTTGTGAATTGCCTGGAAAATAGGCAGAAAACCAGGTGAAGACAGCATTGCAGAAGCAAAGGGAATGTATTTAATTTTGTTTCAAGTATGTGGAATGAGTGGTCAGCAACCTCAAATGCTACATAATGCTTATGTAATGTAAGGACTGAGGTTACTGGTGACCTTGGCAATGATCTTTCAATGGCATGGTCAAGAGTGGAAGCTATATAATATGGGTGGATGATTAAGAGGTAATGAAGCAGAGATCTCTAATACAGATAACTTTCAATAATCCTGATTTTGAAGGGGAAGAAAGGGGTTGTAGCTGGAAGAATGGAGGTCACGATATCTTCCTATAAATGGGAATATATTTAAATACTAGCCCTAGTAGTGCTAATGGCTAAGCCCTCGGCTACTAAAATGTTGATGATTTGAAGCTACCCAGAGGCATCGTGAAGGCACTCTGGTGGTGCTTGGGTTAAGACACTAGGCTGCTAACCAAAAGGTCTGCATTTTGAACCCACCATCCACTCCATGGGGAAAGATGAGGCATTCTGCTTCCATAAAAAACCTGCTTCCTTAGAAACCCTATGGATTCGCTATAAGTAAGAATCAGCTGACTTATCATGGCAGTGGGTTTAAAAGTACCTCAGAAGAAAAAGGCTTGATGATCTGTTTCCAAAAGATCACAGCCATGAAAACTCTATGGAGCAGTTCTATTCTGACACACATAGAGTCACTGTGAGTCAGAATCTACTCAACAGCAACTGGCTGGAGAGTTAGTAGGAAAGGTGCAATTAAAGACAGAACGGAAAAAGAGTTATGTTCTGAAAGGGTGAGTTTCCTTCGGAGATGGGAGGTATTTATCTTGAAGAAACAGAAGCATACTTCCCATTGAGTTGAAAACTTTTGATGAGGAGGTATTAAAATGAGCACTATTGTTTTAATTTCCTTTCCACATCAGTCATTCTATTCTCTGCCTCTCTTCTCTCTTTCTTCTAGGAATTCCACTTTTTAAAAAAGAAAAAAATATTTTGTGTTTTCAGTGAAGGTTTACATAGCAGTTTAGGTTCTCATTTAACAACCTCTACACAAATTGTTCAATGACATTGGTTACATTCTTTACAATGTGTCAACATTCTCATTATTTCCATTCTGTCAGTTCCATTTCTATAAATCTAGTTTCCATGCCCCCATACATTCTCATCTTTGTTTGAAAGTAATTGTGACTGCTTGGTCTTATAATGGCCATTTTTTTAAAGGAACACAGTACTCAAGGGTGATACTATTTTGTGAGACAGTATGTTTTATAGCTACAAGGTAAGCTAAGGGGTTAGTTTCAGTTCAAGGTTTGAAGAATGTCCAGGGCAGTAGTCTTGGGTAGTCCTCAGCTCTCAACCAGTCCAGTAAGTGTGGTATTTTTTGTCTTTTTCTTTTCTCTCTCTCTTTTAATGAATTTAAGGTTCTTTTCCACATTTTTCTCCTGTTCTATTAGGATCCATCTATTGTGGCCCTGATCAGAATGGTATGTAGTGGTAGGAACCATCTACTTCTGGTCTGAGAATAGAGAGGCCATGGTTCATATAAACTATTTGTTCTGTAGACTAGTTTCTTCCTTGAATCTTTGGTTTCCTCCTTTATCTTTTGTTCTGCATGAGTAGAGATCAATAGTTTTATCTTAGATGGACATTTGCAAGCTTTTAAGATTCACCAAACTAGGATGTAGAACATACCTTTATTACTCCAATTGACAGAGATGTTCTACAAGACTATGGTCCTAATCCTTCAAACCCAGAAAACCAATTCCATGAGGTGTTTGGTTATGTCTAAAAATATCCATAACTATGCCCCTCTGTACTTTATTATATACTTACATAACTGTATGTGGATGCAGTCACATATATACATATACCTATCCATATTCACATAAATATTCTATATACATACCTATAGAGATATATCTACATACACACATATGTACCTGCATATATTCTTTTTATTGTTTTTGCTGTTGTTTCAAAATTACATATGCCATAGAAATTACCAATAGGTGCTTTTTGTCTTCTTTACATTTTACCAACATCGTTTACCTTCATCAAGCTGTGCACACTTCACACTCATTTGGTGTTACCCTTCTGTGTTGGATTGGGTTCTCTAGAGAAACACAAAAACCAGCAAAGTATATATATGTATATATTTATAGAGAGAGAAAGAGAGAGAGAGAGAAATTTATCTTAGATAAATGGCTCACAAG
>NW_006921851.1:1658077-1671431 GCF_000298275.1 Orycteropus afer afer | reverse complement strand
AAAAAAAAAAAAAAAAAACATTTTGCCCATCTCCATGGTGAGATGGGAGCAGAGAAAATTTTCTCCTAATTTTGGTCACAACAACCACAGTTTCCATTATTGAGGGCCTGTAGTGTCCCCAGGTCCCTAAGGCTGGATCAGCTAGAAAGGCAAGTTTCAGTACAACACAGGAGCTCTGTGGGTGGAGTGCAGAGGGCACTTAGCCCGGGGAGATGGCTCATATGGAGTAGGGCTAGTGTCAGATAAGGCATACTTCAGATGAGGGCTGGACCATTCATTCCTAAAAGAGGAATTTGCCTGTGAGATAGCATGCTGTATGTGGAGCAGGCAATGTTTTTCAACAAACTGTTTGCCCTCATGGCATGACTAGAGGGGTTGACTTGGTCTCAGAAGGTTCTCAAACGTTTATCTTGATGCTGGAGGTCAGGTGTGCTCTCCAGTGTGCCACAGCACATAGGCATACTGTGAACTCCTCACTGATGTGGAAAATTTCTTTTTAGGACAATAAATATACATTCTATTAAGGGACATCTGCAAACACTGTGTTGAAGCAGTCAAATGCCTTAGGCACTATGCCACCAGAGCTTCCTTAGCTAGCTCAGAAGCATACAATTTTATTTTTCAATTTTGACTGTGATTTGGGTAAAAGTTTACAGAGCAAATTCATTTTCCATACAGCAATTCATACACATTTTATCTCACAACATTGACTGTAATTCTCCACAATGCAACAGTTCTCTTCTCATTTCCTCCACATAGTTACCTCTTCCCTGTGTCCTTCCCTCTCATGCACTACCCACCCTCCAGCTGTTTCCTTGTGCATACATTGCCGTTCTGTTCGCCCATGTTCTCCAAGTAGTGTGTCTACCTGACGTAAATGTTCAGCCATATGCCCATTTATTATTTGGCTGGAAGCCACAGGAGTGAATTGAATTCCAGACCTGAAGAGTAGCTAGGGGCCATAGTCACAGGGATCTCACCAGGCTCTACCAGACTAGCAAACCTGGTCTTTTTTTATAATTTTGAATTTTATTCAACATTGTTCTCCCACTCTATTCAGCATCTCCTACATGGATCCCCCTCTGAGTGGTTGACAGTGTAGCCAGGCACCATCTAGTTTCTTCTGGTCTCATGGTCATATAGGCTAAGGATCATATGGTATACCAGTCCCTTGGACTAATTGTTGCCATGCATGTTTGGTTTTCTTCATTCTTCTTTGCTTTGGACAAGGAGAGACCCATTATTGCATCTGGATGGCCACTTGCAAGCTTTTAAGATCCCAGTTGCTACTCATCAAAGTAGGATATGGAACAATGTTTCTGTGTAGTATGTTATGCCAGTTGAGCTTGATGTCCCCAGCAACCATGGTTATGAGCCCACAAGTCCAACTACTCACTCCCTCCAGGTAGCTGGCTGTGGCCAAGAAGTCACCAAAATCTTGTCCCTTGTCAGCTCTACTATGAAGCATATAGTTTTAAACCATACTAAATAAAAAGCACAAACTTCCTGGAATGTGCTAGAACATTGCCTTACAAGAGCATGGTTGGAGCACTTGTATTCAACTAGCAACTTTCTGCTGGGGCAACTAAATGGAGAGGGTTACAAGAGCAAAGGCCTTAAATTTAAAATAAAAATGGAATGCACTGTAGTCATGATAATGTTATCGCTGATCAGCAGTTATTGCTGTTATGTTCAGAAGTGTTTCCAACCTTTTAACTTCTTGATGATTGCAGCCAAATAGTCTCATATACGAATTTACTGGGAGTACCATAAGGTTGACTCATCAGTGACTTTCTTTGCCTACATGGGCAATGATTTTCAGAATAGTGAGTTGGTCAAACTTGTGTTTTATAGGATTACTCTAGGAATAGGCTAGAGGTTGGAGTTCATGGGAAAAAAAGGAAAAAGACCAGTAAAGAAAGTATTACAGTAGTCCAGTGAGAGATGGCAAAGAGCTAAATAAAGGCAGGAGTGGAGATTTAGAGAATGGGTTAATTATAGAAAATTTAAGAGTTAAGACAGGTTGGACTTGGTGAGGACATATGTGGCACGTGGGAGGAGGACCCTGGTGACTCAAGTTTCTGGCAAACATGGATGAACAACAATGTCATTGATGTAGACAGGAAACTACAAGGAGGGGAAGTAGATCTGAGGATGAAAGATAAGCTCCATTTTGGGTGTTTTCTTTGATTCCTTTGGGACATCAAATAGAGATGCAAGGGACCTGAGGTATACAAGTCTGAAGTACAGAAGCAAAGGTTAGAAATAATTCTATTAGTTTTATTTACTGTGTATTAAGTCAAAGAAATCAACACTATGAATATTTTCTATCTATACAATTGCCAGTATAAGAGGAGATACTTCTTTACATACATACAGTTGTATGAAAATACACTTTGAAGGCTGAACATTAATGGTGGAAAAATTACTGTACTTCCTCATGCATTCTAGACAGGCTTGTCTCAATTTGCATTTAGACAGGAATTCCTTTAGCTCAGAACCAGGACTGTCGCCTTACAGCCTTTAGAAAAGAATTAACTTAACCTAGTGAAGTATCATTTGTACAGTGGTGCCACAAACACCAATATTAATAGTGTTCCCTTAATGACTCAGTAGAAATTAGCTGTTGAAATGGTGGAAAAATTTAGAACAAGCCTCCTCTGACATCCTTCTGGGAATGGAGTACACGGCCTGTTAATGAATGACTGCCCCACTCCTCAAGCAGTGCTTGAGTGAGCCTGTTCCAAAAGGCCATGGGCTACAACGTGGTTCCCCCCCCCCCCATTTTTGAGGCTTAGTGCAGAATCCTAAAGCATTGTTATTCTGAGTCCTAAGTAAGAATGATAGGTGCTCATCTTGAGCATGACTGAAGAAGTATATTTTATGGAGAAAAATGGAAATTAAAGTAGGTAGCCTAATGAAAAGCTCTCTAAGGAAACACACAGAGGAGACTCTAATATGATTTCTGTATCTCGGCCATAGTTTTCCTCTTTGAACACTGTGTCAAAAGCAAATTAAAAGTCCATTGCTTAGATTAGTTCCTTCACGAATTAGTGAGGCTATTCAATTATCTTGACTTTGTTTGATTCAAGCCATCTATGATATTCCTTTGACTTCCTTTGTACTTAATTTTTTAAATTAGATACATCTGGACAAGTATTCAGTTATCTCTTTTACAAATAATGTTCCTTTTACATTAGAGATACTCCTTGGAGAGATCACTCATGGGAGAATAGAAGGGCTGTGTATGCACAAGGAGACAGCTCAGGGGGCAGGCGTGCAGGGGAGAGAAGGACACAGGGAAGAATGTAACTATGGGGAGGAAATGGGAGGTGAGCTGTTGCATTGTGGTGAATTGTAGTCAATGCCATGAAACAAAGTATGTGAGCTGCTGTATGGAAAGTGAATTTGCTCTGTAAACTTTTACCCAAATCACAATAAAAATTAATAAAATAATAATAATAGTCCTCTGATTATAAAAGGAAAAGTATAAAGAAGCAAACAAAACCTTGCAATCCCACACTTTGAAATAAACAAATGTAGTATAATGTTAATATGTAGTATAATGGTAGTTTTCAGTCTTTGTTGTCCCCTTTGCACACAGATAAAGAAATAAATGTACATCAGAGTACGATATATACTGTTTGGCAATTTAACTTTTCATATTGGAATCATACTTATGTTGGTTGTTGGGACAATGTAAGTTTTAAAAGTCTAATTTGCATAAAATGGAGTAGTCACAGAGTATTAAATATTATTTCACACTATTTCAATCATAAAATAAACTTCTTGTTGTTAGTTTCTGTCGAGTCAATTCTGACTCACAGCAATCCCATATATACCATGTAGAACTGCTCCATAGGATTTTCACAGCTGTGACCTTTCGGAAGCAGATCACCAGGGCTGTCTTTGAAGCACCTCTGGGTAAGTTCCAAGCTCCAGCCTTTCAGCTAGTAGTCAAGCACTTAACCATCTGCACCACTCAGGGACTCCTATAAAGTAAACTACTACACCTAATACAGGAGACAACTGATGTTACATATAGCTTAGAGAGTGCTTATAATGTACCAAAACCCATTGGCTAGAGATCATATTGAAATGTAGATTAAAAAACAGGGCAATTTCAATTAATTTATTCATTAAGCAATAAGACTACTTTAAGAAGCTGAGTATGCTATAGAACACTTCAGTACCTGAGCAGCCATGAAGATTTTTGAGTTGTTTGCAAACCCTGCCTAAAACTCAGCTGCCAATTTTAGGAATCAGGTGAGTGGGAGAAGTAAAAAATGAAGTTGTTTCCTTCTTAAGATCTATCCTTGGGAGCTCTGGTAGCACAGTGCCTAAGGCACTTGACTGTTAACCAGAAGTCTAACAGTTCAAACCTACCAGCCACTCCTCAGAAGGAAGATGGGGCTATCTATCTACTTCCATAGTTATACTGCCTTGGAAACCCAAGGAGGGGTTGCTATGAGTTGGGTCCGACTCAACGGCACATAACAACAGTAACAGCAAGATCTATCCTTGATTCTAAGCTTGAATCTCTGACCTTTCACTTTCAATATGTCTAGTATTAAAGACTGGTGTGGGGTATCTCCAAATACCAATTTACATGTTTTACTATCCTTATTTAACAATATTCAGATTCAGATGTAGTATCAATATGGCTCACTCTTTTCCAGAAAGTAGGAATGCATTGTCAGTAATTTTCTTTGCTGAGATAGTGTTCCAACATGTTGTTGTTATTGTTGTAATGTGCCATCGAGTCAGACCCAACTCACAGCGACCCCTCCTTGGGTTTCCGAGGCAGTATCACTACGGAAGTATATTGCCCTATCTTCCTTCCAAGGAGTGGGTGGTAGGTTTGAACCGCCAGCCTTCTGTCAGCAGTCAAGTGCTTTAGGCACTATGCTACCAGAGCTCCCTGTTCAAACATAGCTAATGAGAAATATATTCTTAATTCATTCAGAATTGTTCCTAGTACAGCCCCCAAGAGGCTGGCTATAGCACTACATGCTGAAATAATTAAATTATCTTCAAAATAGATGCTTGGTCTTAGTGGTCTCAGGAATCTGTGATCTTTTTTGTTCTAAGAAAATACTACCCACTTTCTGAATCATATCAATGGAGAATTAAAGGAAACTTCTATATTCTACAGCTATAAATTGTTGACTATATATTGCACTTATGTACTCAGTGACCAAAAACCAAACCAAATCTACTACCATGAAGTCAATCCCAACTCACAGCAACCCCCACTGGGTTTCCAACACTGTAAATCTTTACGGAAGTAGATTGCCTCATCTTCATCCGACAGAGGAGGTGATGGTGGGTTTGAACTGCTGACCTCCTGGTTAGCAGCCAAATGCTTTCCCCACTATGCCCCCAGAGCTCCTTACTCAGTGATGATTAGACTCTTAATGTTAAGGTACCTGTGAGATATGAGAAAAAAAAAACCTTATAGTCATAAATACTTGTCCATTGCCTTTCAGTAAGACGGTAAAAGCAAATATAAAGGGCTTTCAGAGTCAGTACTTCTAGGGATTTATAGCTTTGTTGGTATTTAGTTTATTAGCCTGACTTAGCAGGACAAGAATATACAAGCTATGGATCTCCCTGATCAAAGCAGAATGAATATTTTTTTCTGAGAAATAGCAGGAAGAAACAGCAATACAGAAGGGAATATATTGCCTTGGTAAAATAAACACAAATAATGAAAGACCAAACAAACAGTTGCTGTCAGTTCTGACTCATGGAAGTCTCATGTGTGCCAGAGTAAAACTGTGCTCCATAGAGTTTTCAAAGACAAGTTTTTTAGGGGAAGTAGATCACCAGGGCTTTCTTCTAAGGCACCTGAATAGTTTTGAGCCACTGAACTTTTGGTTGGCATCCAAGTGTTTCAATGTTTGTGCCACCCAGAGAATCCCAATAATAAAAGAATGCCAACCTAAAAATTATAAAGAGACTGCTTTCTAAATAAACCACCAGGACCAAATGTGAGAAGATGGAGTTGCATTTACGAATATATTTCGTTGAATAGTTGAGTGCATAGAATTAGGTCAAATTTTATTTTAGGTTATATAGTACTGTAACTAATTTAGATCATGGTTGATTGGCCAGTCCCAAATCCTCTCACTACTTATGAGAGTATACTGGGTCTTCAAGTGATTAAAACGTTACCAGAAATCAGGGAACTTCCAGTCATATTTCATTCTCTTCTCCTCAGTCTTATTTCATTAAATGCTAGGTTGACTCAGCAGTAATTATTAGATTCTCTACTTTATTTTCACCTTAGACCCTTAATACTAAAGCAGTAGAAATAATATAAACCATCCTTCTTATTCATTGATATTAGAAATAAACATGAGTGTGACACCATGCTCTAGATGCTTAATGAGAGTAGCTCTAAGTTGAAAATCATTTTTACACCATCCCCTCATTAAAATGTCTGAGATACTCCTATTTTATGCTGTTTCTCCATGTGTTCTCAACCCTGATGCTGCATTTTGTGGTAAATAGTTTATGAAAATGCTCTCATTTTCAGCCTTAAGATGATCTTCATTGAATTTGGAAGATGTGTAGAGCAACTCTTACTGGGAGCTCTGGGATCTGTGGAATAAATTTATCCACCATCTTTTGAATATAAAACTTTCTTTGCAAATGAAAACAAGCAATGGGCACATTTTATTTCTTAAAGCCAATGCCGATGCTTTTCCTATTATACACAATACAGTTAGTTTCTCTGACAGGTTTGAGATTATGAAATTGGGGACTTCTGTTAAAATCCACTCACTGATGTCTATAATGAACCAAGCATTTTTTGTTCCAAAAAATTTTCATGCCAGCCCTGCAGAGTAGGTATTGTCATCTCTGTTGTGCAGATTGTTGTTGTTGTTATGTGCCGTCGAGTCGGACCCAACTCATAGCGACCCCTCCTTGGGTTTCTGAGGCAGTTATCACTACAGAAGTAGATTGCCCCATCTTCCTTCCGAGGAGTGGCTGGTGGGTTTGAACCGCCAGCCTTCTGGTTAGCAGTCAAGTGCCTTAGGCACTATGCTACCAGTTGTGCAGATTAAGAGTCAAAATTTGGAGAGATAAACTGCTTGAAATTTTATGACTAGTAAAGTGAGAGACATGATTCAAACTACTTCTGAAACAGACCTTATTCACATCAACACTGCTTTCTTCATTTTATATATGCTGTAGTCACATTCTGACTTGGAAAAAATTCTTCCAAATCTTCATTAAAATCAGTAATGGCTGATTGATACCCTTTGAAGCTTTGACACTTTCTTGGTTTTTAAAATTCTGTGATGCTGTTTGAATCAAACTATTGATTAAATGAAACCAGGTCACCTTCCATTCCTAAATCATGAAACAACAATAACAACAAAAGAAAAGACAACTTTTGATTTTATTTATACATTGTTCTGGTTACCAAGTACCACTCTGACAAGAATATACCACAAATGGGATGGCCTTAACAAACAGGAGTTTTTTCTTACAATTTGGAGCCTTTAAGTACAAGTTCAAAGTGCCAGGCTCTAGGGGCTGGGTGAAAGCCCCTCAACCTTGCAGTCCAGCTCTACCTCCTGCTCTCGGCCTACTGAAGCTGGAGGCTTTTCTTCACTCAGCTGCTGGCTGCTGAGATTGACAAACCCAATGTTGACAAGTAAAAAGGCACAGTCTCAATGTTACCAAACCACACAGCAGGCCTTTAATTTAAGTCCATTGTAAGTCCCAAGGTTGGCAGAGCATGGCAGGCTGCTGAACAACCACACAGCTACATGCAGAGTTCAAGCATACCATAAGCTAGAGACTATCCCCAAGGCTCCTCCTTAAATACAGGAAGCAGACCACATCCCAAAGGCAGCTACTCATCTGCTTGTGGTAGATCCCACCATGGAGGTGACTGCCAGTCTCATCATGGGGAATAACTACCACCAGCTGCCCAGCCACTCAACCAGGCCCAGCGAAGTTGACATACAAATTTAACTACCACATACATGTTATCCAAAAGCTGGGCATCCCTTTATCTAGCTCCTTATAAAAAGATTCAATCTTTTGAAGATTTGTCTCTAGAGAAAAACATTGTTGAACTAAGGTATTTATTTGCATGAGAAATAGTGTTTTTTTTCATTATCATAAAGCATATTTTGTATTGCCATCCTTTTGTAATTTTTCAGTTATTTCTAATGTTTCCTGATTCAATACACAACATATTTCTATTTCTCTATGCCTTGATAAACAATAATGTACTTATAAATATATATTTTTCAATGTAGTTACAACAATAAAGCAAAATATAATACTACTAAGATTTCAGGTTTAAAAGAACTAGATGAAGCTTCAGACATCAGTATATTCACTGATTTAAAACCCCAGGTTTTAAAAAGTAAGTCACCACTAGCTACATTGCTGTTAATCACATTTATAAAGTTAGGTTTGTCTGTTTGTTACTATCTTACACAGAAATAACTGGATAGAGTGTCACCAAATTGGAATAGTATATTTGAGATGGTCTGACTTAAAGTATAGGAGCTCTGGTGGCATAGTGCCTAATTTGACTGCTAACCAGAAGGCTGGCAGTTCAAACCCACCAGCCATTCCTGGGAAGGAAGATTGGGCAATCTACTTCCATAGAGATGTTGTTGTTGCTGTTATGTGCCGTTGAGTCAGACCTGACTCATAGCGACCCCTCCTTGGGTTTCTGAGGCAGTATCACTATGGAAGTGGATTGCCCCATCTTCCTTCCAAGGAGTGTCTGATGGGTTTGAACCACCAGCCTTCTGGTTAGCAGTCAAGTGCCTTAGGCACTATGCTACCAGACCTCCCTCCATAGAGATACTGCCTCAGAAGCCCAAAGAGGGGTTGCTTAGAGTTAAATCGACTTGATGGCAGTGAGTTTGGTTTCTTTGTTTTTTTGGTTTGGCCTTAAAGTATAGATTCTGTGAAGATGTGACAATAACAGTTCTCTGTGCTGGCACTGTGGTAAGTTGCCTTATCTGTAATTCACTCATATATTCCTTACAACCCATTTTACTGATGAGGAAATAGAGGCACAGAGACATTAGAAGGGCCATTTTCATGAGTATGTAGGCTGGGTACTCACACAGGACCCTGTGTTTAGAAGGACCCCATACTGGGTTTAATGTTCTGCTTTCATCATCTTGAAATTCTTCATTCTTAAAAAAGCGGTAAATCATATAGCTGGTACTGGAGGTTAATAACATGCTCAAGTAAGAGAGCCTGGCTCCAGAAGGTACATTCTTCACTTTGTTAAACTGTCTCCCAGAGAGAAGTTCTCAAAGAGAGGCTGGCAAGCAGTAGAGCTTGTCTATAAGGCTCCTTTGCACATGAGCAATTCTATGTGGTACATTTTAGGGAATAGCAGCAAGGAATAATTTATGCTGGTTAATGATTCTTAGGGGGAGTTAGCCAGTCTCCAACAGATTATTTTAAAGAGGAAAATGGAAAGAGCCTAGAAGTATAGTCACAGCCCCTGAGGCTGCCCAGAAGTAGGGTACTCTTTAATTTACCTTATTTTGGGTCCTCTAAGAATATAATTTTTTTCTGTGTTGTGAAGAATGCTCAAGGAAACAACCATTAAGTAGAAAAAAATTAAAATATAACACCTGTTCATTATATCCTGAGTAATACTGAAAATTGGACAACCATCCTTAGGTTAAACTCAAAACCAAACTCACTGCCACCAAGTCAGTTCCAACTCACAGCAACACTTATTGGGTTTCTAAGTCTATAAATCTTTACAGAAGCAGACTGCCCCATCGTTTTTCCACGGAGTGGCTGGTGAGTTCGAACCACTGACCTTTTGGTTAGCAGCCAAATGCCTTAACCACTACACCACCAAAGTGCCTTATCCTCAGGTTAGATGTGGGAATAATTTTATTTTTTTTAAATTTCATTAAACAACAATAGCATTCTAAGCTTCTCTGACACTTTTTGTCCTCTTATTGTGTCTCAGTTTACTATCTCCAGTACTTCTCAGATAACTTACTGACTACAGTACAGTACAAGTTTGGGAGAAAAATAACAAGGCATAGCAACTATCCTTCATACTACAGATACCTTTTGATTTGACTATAGATAATTGTTCTGCTTTTTAAAAGTAAAAACGTTCTGCTTTTAAAAAGTAAAAAGATGAAACTACAGAGTTTTATCTCAGCTTCAGCATCGCTTACACCGTCTTTGTTCTAGCAGGCCGCCCCTGAGCCTGTGTCCCCTCATTGGTTGAAAAGCCTTCATTAGCAATCTGATACAGGTTGGGGAAAGGGTCAAGGAGGAAACATACTAAGTTGCTAGGGATAATAAAGCTTTTTATGAAAAAATCTTGTAATTGTCTAAAAACAAAACAAAAAATATTTCAAATACTGTTTGAAATATTTCCACTAAGGAAAACAAAACTAATCAAAACAATTTTCAAGTTGCATTCTTTTTAGGGAGGTTATAAAGCAGCAGAGAATAGTAAGAATAAGCTATAATAATTTTTGAAACCTAGGCAATAAAAAGGTTTAAAAAGGCCTTAGATAAATATTACATAACTTCAAGAAGCTTTTGAATTAAATTCATATCCACATGTGTATGGCTCTGTTATCCTGTCAACTTTCTTTTATTAGCTTTCTTTTGTCTCCATAAAGACTTCATTGTTGTATTTAAAGGCATGCTTTGATGAAGGATTCTATTTCTAATTCTCCTTCTTGGAAAACTCACTTTCAACTGAAATAGGGCATGGGCACTCTAGCTTGAAGGCACCAGTTACTTTTGAAGATAAGTGTGTGAATTTGTTTGATAGGTAATAGAAAGAAATCTCTGATCTTCAACTTCACAAGAAAGTAAGCTTGCTTTTGCTTTTTGAAGAATCCTGCACAGAGGAGAATGGGTTTCAGAAAGAGGGATAAAGTAAAAGCTTATATACAGACTAGTGAAGTCCCCAACTCCTCTACAATACTGGTAGTCAGGCTGTCCCATGACCACCCACTCAAGCAAGAGAATGAAGGATTTCCGTTTTAGAGAAAAGACCTGCAGATGTTGAAATTGTGCCTTGCCACATTTAGTGCACCCCAATGCAGTGTGCCAGTCCATGATCTCCATGCAGGCCTGAAGGTCTTCCTATCTACCCCTTTAGGGCATCACTATCAAATATGACAGCCAAGGAAACCAGACATCCAAGGAGAACCTCTGTTACGAAAGAGACAAAAGAAATCACAAAAATGGAGCTCCAGGCAAGCAATAAAGGTAGCGAAAGATACAGCATCCATGCAATAAGAAAAGGTTGCTGTGAAAAATAAAAAATGGTACTGAGTTCCTGGAAATTAAAAATATGGTAACAAGTATAAATATATGCAGTGGAAGATAAATTTGAGGATATCTCGTAGGAAGTAGATCAAAAGGCACTGATGAAAATTGATAGATTGTAAAGAAAAGAAAATGAAAGGATAGGTCTAGAAGCCTCAACCTCTAAATAACTAGGAATTCTAAAGAGAAAGAATAAAGAAGATGAGTATGAGAATCAAAGAAGAACAAGGCAATCTCCAATAAATGGAAGGCATGAGTTTCTAGACTGACAGGGCCTATCAACACTCAGTATAAAACAAAATAAAGGAGGGGAAGGATTAAAAGAATAAAAAAGAAGAGACTCATACCAAGATACAGCATCATGAAGTTAAAAAGTAAATAGATGAAACTACAGAATTTCATCTCGGATTCAGCATCGCAAACACTGTCTTTGTTCTGGCAGGCCACCCCTGAGCCTTTGTCCCCTCATCTGTTGAAAAGCCTTCACTAGCAATCTGATACAGGTTAGGGAAAGGGTCAAGGAGGACAGATCATGAAACTCAGCAACTGATCCTGAGTTGCTGGGGATAATGAAGCTAATTAAAGAAAGCTGACAGGATAACAAAGCCATACACACGTGGATGTGAATTTAATTCAAACACAAGAATTAAAAAAAAAAAAAAAAAAAGATCTTAAAACCTTCCAGAGAGGAAATAGAAAAAAGTTTACATTAAAAAATCAAACATACAAAAACACTAAGATTGTGAATCAGAATGGCACCTGACTCCTGAGCACTGAAGCTAGAAGCCAGTGCGACAAAGCTTTCAAAACTAAGGGGAAATAACTTCAAAATATGTGCTTTGGTCTGGAATAAAATCAAAAGCCATTCTCAGACATGCAAGGTCTCAAAAACTTTCCCCTCCCGTGTACCTCTTGTCAGGAAGCTATTGGAGGATATGGTCCACCAAGAAAAGAAAGTAAAGTAAGATCTAGGAATCAGGAGAAATATAAAGGGAAATCCCAGACTGGGCAAAAAGGAAGCTCCAGTGGGTCTAGAGAGTTGCAGTACAGTACAGGTTGGAAAGGTGGGATGGAGACAAAAAAAAAAATTCTTCTCATTTTGAAAATACTCCAGTATAAAATATCTACAACACTAACAATAATAATTTAGAAATCAGGTCAAAATATATCAAAAGATGAGGACATTTACCAGCTTAAATAAATAGGTTCATCTCTTCTTTCCCCCCACCCCCCCACTTTTCCACTTTTATTCTGGTGAAAACACAATAACAAGACATTGGCCAACATAACAACTTCTCCATTTACAGTTCAGGCATTTAATTTCTGTAGGAATAAAATTTGACAGACTTTTGTCATGATTAGTATATGAAAGGGTCAAACTGAAAAGAAGTCTATAAAATTAAAAAAAAAAAAATCCAACCACTGCTGCCATTTATTTCTATGCATCTTCCTAACCACCAGTTGGTTCCTGGTAGCCTGAAGTTCTACAAGGCTGTCATATTGGGTAGGAGCAACTAAAATATGCAAGTTCTGTTAACTATCCAGAACTTACTTTATAAGGACAAATTTTATCCTGTTTACAAACTGAAGGTGATTCAAGCTATATTAATCAACACTAGAATCGTTTAAAATGCCTTGCACTTTAAAATGGATATGTTATAAAGTATTTAGGCAAAAAGCTAATGTCTTTTTCTGTTAACAATTTTTTTTTATTAGAAAATTTCATAATAATGTTCTAAAACTAAAAATGTCAGTAAAGATATATGACTGGGAGGAAGGAAAGAGGAGTCTTTGGTTTATAAAGACAATATAAATTTGGACTTCACTTGTTACTGGATTCTGCTATGATGATTAAGCTTTTCTCTCTTAATAATACCTTGTTCCACGTCCTCTTCTGAATCCAGCTTGCACCTCTGGAAGTTCTCTGTCAATATACTGCTGCAACTGTTTTTGAATTATCTTCAGTAAGATCTTACTTGCATGCGATATTAATGATATTGTTCTATAATTTCCACAATCTGTGGGATCACCTTTCTTTGGA
>NW_006921851.1:1645692-1655402 GCF_000298275.1 Orycteropus afer afer | reverse complement strand
TTTGAATTGTGGTACTGGCAAAGAATGCTGAAAGTACCATGGACTGCTAAAAGAACTAACAGATCTGTCCTGGAGGAAGTGCACCCGAAATGCTCCTTGGAAGCAAGAATGGCCAGACTTCGCCTCACCTAGTTTGGTCATGTTGTCAGAAGGGACCATTCCTTGGAGAAGGATGTCATGCTTGGTAGGGTGGAGGGTCGATGGAAAGAGGGGGAGGCCTTCAACAAGATGGATTGACACAGTGGCTGCAATGATGGGCTCAAGTATAGCAGGGATCATGGAGCTGGCGTGGGATCAGGCAGTGTTTTGTTCTGCTGTGCATGGGGTCGCTATGAGTCGGAAATGACTCGACGGCACTTAACAACAACAACAACTCTTAATAATCAGAATGAGTTTCTCAATAAAGATGGAAAGAAATGCCTACCTAACACAAAGTAAGGGCAATAGATCCAGTAACAAGGAGGAAAGGGTATTTAACTTTTATTGTTGTTGCTGTTACGTGCCGTCGAGTCAGATCTGATTCATAGTTACCCCTCCTTGGGTTGCCGAGGCAATATCACCACAAGTAAATTGCCCAACCTTCCATCCGAGGAGTAGCTAGTGGGTTTGAACCACCAGCCTTCTGGTTAACAGTCAAGTGCCTTAGGCACTACGCTACCAGAGCTCATTTAACTTTTATTAGTATGAGTTATTTCTGAACTTTAGAGTTTGCTGTGTGTAGTTCAGCAGTTGTCAGATTTCTTGGTTTCTAGACCTCTTTGAACTTGAAATTATTGAGGACTCAAAGGGCTTTTATTTGTATGGGTTCTATCTACTGATATTTATCATATTAGAAATTAAAATAGAAATAAAAAATCATTCATTTATCTAAAAAGATCAATAATAAACTCATTTTATATATTATCATAAATAACATTTTTATGAAAAAATAATAATTTGCCAAAAAATAATTGAGAAGACTGGTATTGCTTTACATTATTGTAAATCTTTTAATGTCTAAAAGAGAACAGTGGGATTCTCATATCTGCTTCTGCATTCACTCTTCTGCCATATGCTGTTTTGGTTAAAATACATGAAGAAAATATAGCCTCACACAGAGATATGCAGTTGGAAAAGGGAAAAGTACTTTAATAGCCTTTTCAGATAATTGTGGATCGTCTCTTGACAAGTGATATTTTCTTGAAGGTTAGTTGGAATGTGGAATCAGCAGTTCAAACCCACCAGCTGCTCCTCAGGAGAAAGATGTGGCAATCTGCTTCTGTAAAGAGGTATATAGCCTTGAAAACTATTGTTCCAGGACAGTTCTACCCTGTTCTATAGGGTCTCTATGAGTTGGAATTGACTCTATAGTAACAGGTTTGGTTCAGGTTGTACAGGTGCTATAGTTTTTTACTTAAGCTACTTTGTAATTCTTTCAGTGTTAAATATGCAGAAATCTGGTTTCTACAATTAGAATGTAAACTTCACTTAATTAGAATATACCTAAAGGCAGGGTCTATATCTGATACAATATCCAGGTATCATTTAGGATGTTTTTAGCTACAAAGTAAAAGAAAACTCCAACTCAAATTGACTTGAAGGCTAAGAACATCTATGATCTCACATCTACAGGACCAGCAAAGAGAGTAGGCCCCAGGCAAGGTAAGATACAGTAAGGCTCAATGATATTACCAAGGACCTAAGTTCTTTCTCTCTTCAGCACAGGCTTCCTCTGAAGGCTGCTTTCAGTAGCAATCCGAATACCAGCTTGTTTATGACAAGAATCAGGGGCTAAGGGGTAGGCATGAACACATGCAAGAAGGAGCTAGCTCTCCCCAAACCGTAAGTCCTTCCCTTTAGTGCAGGATAACCTGCGAGAGACTGTCCCTATCATGAATATTGTAAGGCAATATTCCTCCTCAAGAAAATTAGGGTCATTTTAGGAAGGTAGAAGAAGAGGAATAGATGCCAAGTAGGCAACCAGCATTTTCCATTACCACCTAGTATAGTGTGCCACACAATGAAGGTATATCTTGGTAATAAGGGGTATGTAGTTAAGCCTTAGTTAGAATCGACTCAAGGGCAGTGAGTTTGGTTGGGTTTTAGTTGAGCTCAAAATAACAATTCCTCTACAGCCATAGGATAATTAAACTATTTTCTTTTCAATCTCTCATTCTGTTTTAGTTTACATCATAATTTGTCTTCTCTCTGGTAGCGTAGTGGCTAAGGCACTTGACTGCTAACCAGAAGGTGGGTGGTTCAAACCCACCAGCCACTCCTCGGAAGAAAGATGGGGCAATCTACTTCTGGAGTGATACTGCCTCAGAAACCCAAGGAGGGGTCGCTATGAGTCGGGTCTGACTCGAGGGCACATAACAACAACATGATGGAAAAAATACATTGTATATACATCTATAATATTATGTAGGGTGTATCAGAAGTACCATCTTTTCCAAATCAAGGAATAAATAAAATGACACATTTAGATAAGAATTATAGTATGTGTATAATACATTAAACACGTAAGTAAAAATAAAATTGTACAGTATGAAATAATTGCAAAGTAAATAAATAAAGGTAGGGGCACTAAATGACACGGTTACTTAAGAATACCAGGAGGTTGGGATCAGTGGCGGCCATCTTGGAGTCTGCCTGGCACACACACACTTATACTCACAAATATGGCTCATTTTGAGAGCAACAACAAAAAAATACAATCAAACAATGGGCAAAAAACTTGAGCAGTCACTTCACAAAATACCAAAATTATTAATAACTACATGAAAAAAATTTAATTATCTTCAACAAAACTGTCCTCAAAGAAATGCACTTTAAAACCACAATAATATAGCCACTGTGGAAAGCAGTTTTGTGATTTCCTAAAAAATTAAACATAGAATTACCATATGACCAAGCAATCTAATTCTAGGTATTACTCAGAAGGGAAGGCAGGAATGCAAACAGAAACCTGTATACCAATGTTTATTGCAGCACTTTTCACAGTAGCCAAAAGGTGGACAATCCTACTTCTGTAGTGATACTGCCTCGGAAACCCAAGGAGGGGTCGCTATGAGTCAGGGCTGACTCGACGGCACATAACAACAACAACAACGATCTCTCCGTATCCTTGCCAGCATTTGTTATTTTCTGTCTTGTTGAACTTTGCCATTAGTGCTGGGATGAGCTGGTATCTCATTGTTTTGATTTGCATCTCTCTGATGGCTAGTGATCATGAGCATTTCTTCATGTATTTGCTGGCCACCTGAATATCCTCTTTGGTGAAGTGTCTATTCATGTCTTCTGCCCATTTTTTTTAGTTGGATTGTTAATCTTTTTATTGTTGAGGTGTTGGAGTTTTCTATAAATTCTAGATATAAGTCCCTTGTCAGATATGTAATTATCAACAAGTATGAATTTGTTGCTGTCATTTTGTTATGTGCTTTTTTGTGGCGTTGATTTCTTTGATCCATATAATTTTCTGTGCTGAGAATCGTTTATGAATTGTGTTATCACCTCCTTCAGTGCTACTGTTTTAGTATTTGCTAAAAATTTCTGGTGGTCCTCTTTTTAATTTTGATGTGAAGGTTTATCATTTTTCTTTGGGGTTACCCTGTGATTTATAATTTTCTCCCTGAGTTTAGAACAGTCCTTTCTATCTTGCAATTCTCTTGACTTCCTCACCATTTAGACGTTCTGTAACTACACTATTTTTCCCCTCTTTTTGGTTTGTAGTTGTCCTCATTTGCCAATTGATGTCTCTGGTTCCCTGTTTATAATCTTGTAAGCTTATTTTACTTTGGATACATCCATAGCTGTGTTGGTTTCTGGGTTATGTCATCTTGTGTATTAATGGCCAGTTGTTGTTTGCTATTATTGTTTCTCTGTTCAAAGGACTCCCTTTAGTATCTCTTGTAAGGTTGGTTTGGTTTTAACAAATTCCTGGAATTTCTACTTATCTGGAAATCTCCTAATTTCACCATCATATTTGAGGGACAATTTTGCCGGGTATGTAATTCTTGGTTGGAAATTTTTCTCTCTCAGCATTTTATATATACCATCCCATTGCCTTCTCGCTTGCATGGTTTCTGCTCAGAAATCAGAGCTTATTCTTACTGGTTGTCCTTTGTAAGTAACTTTTCATTTTTCCTGTGCTGCTTTCAGGATTCTCTGTCTTTGGTTTTGAGGAGTTTGATGATGATATGTCTTGGTGGTTATCTTTTGCAATCTATCCTATTTGGGGTTCATTGGACTTCCTGAATGGATATATTCTCCTCTTTCATCATATCAGGGAAGTTCTCTTCCAATCTTGGACAATTTTCTCAGTGTTTTTTTCTCTTCATGTTTTGGAATTCTGATTACATGTAGGTTAATTCCTTTTGATGGTATCCCACATGAACCTTAGGCTTTCTCCATTTTGTTTTGATCTTTTTTCTGATTGATCCCTTTCAAAAGAAGTATTCAGGTATTTGTATTTAATCTCATTAATTCTGTCTTCTATTGATTCAATTCTACTCCTTTGCCCTTTCAGTGTGTTATCTATTTCTGAAAATTTAGTCTTAATCTTCTGGATTTCTATCTATAAATTTTGTATCATTTCTAATTTTCATTTATTTTGTCATTTTGTTCTTGTGTTGTCTTTTGAAATTGTTCTATGGTTTTCTCTGTGTTTTCCTCAATTTTGTCAGTGTTTTCCTTCATCTGTCTCTCAATTCATTGAAGGTACCTAAATATAATTGTTTTGAATTCCTTATCAGGGAGTTCCAATGCTGCATCTTCCTCAGGGATATGTTTTGGGTCTGCATCCTGGTCCCTTATTTCTCCTGCTTCATCTTGCTTCTTTGCATGGCCTGTGATGCTCTGTTGTCTCTGAGGCATTGTGACATTTTTGTGTTTATATTTAATTGGTGATTGTATGTTGGAGTGACTTGCCCCCAATTTTTGTTTTCTTTGGATGTTATCTGTATAAGCAGGATACTGTGCTGTGCTCCTCTATCCACTAGTTGGCAGCACTTATACACTCACCACCTGTCTCATTTCCCATTGTCTGCCTCCCATATGTCCCTGCTATCCTTGGCAAATAAAGCCTATTCTTAGGTCCCTAGAATTGTTTTTGTTCAGGGTTTTCCACTAGTTGGTGCCTAATCCACTTCTCTATACTTCCTTTCAAAGTTCAGGGCTCCGAGATTATCTTCAGTATCTCTGTCAATTGGTTTCTCTTTTCTTTGTTAAAAAGGGTCTGTGTAGCTTGTCCGGCTATTCTGCCATCTTACCGGAAGTCCTCAACACTATATTTTTTAAAAAATAATCATACACCATGATCAAATGGGATTCATACCAGGAATGCAAGAGTGGTTTTAACATTAAAAAAGTAATCAGTGTGATTTACCACATAAATAAAAGGAAAAGAACTGCATGGTCATACCAATTTATACAGAAAAAGCATTTGATAAAATCCAGTATCCTTTCTGCAAAATCAGAATCGAAGGGAAAATACTCAACATAATTAAGGGCACATATGCAAAAACAATAGCCAACTTTATTTTCAGTGGTGAAAGACTGAGAGTCTACTCCTTGAGAATGGGAACAAGATAAGGATGTCCACTATCACGACTCTTATTCAATATAGTACTGGAAGTCCTAGCCAGAGCAATAAGGCAAGAAAGAGAAATAAAAGGTATCCAAATCAGAAAGGAAGAAGTAAAACTATGTCTATTTGCAGATGACATGATCCTGTAAATTAAAAACCCTAAAGATTCCTCAAGAAGACTGGTGAATGTAATAGAAAAATACAGCAATATTGCTGGATATAAGATCAACACACAAAAATCACTTGTGTTACTTTACACTAACAAGGAGTATTATGAAAAGGAAATCAAGAAAACAATACCATTTGTAATAGCCCCCATAATTAATTCCCATAATACCTAGGAATTAACCTAACTAGGGACATAAACTACTTCTACAATGAAAATTCTACTAAAAGAGACCTACATGAATGGAAGGACATTCCATGCTCATGGATTAGAAGACATAATTAGGTGAAAATGTCAATACTACCTAAGGTAAACTACAGATATAATGCAATCCTGATACAAATCCCAACAATATTCTTTGCTGAAATGGAAAAACTAGTGACCAACTTTATTTATATGGAAAAGAAAGAGGGCCCAAATAGCCAAAGCACTATTGAAAAAGAACAAAGTAGGAGGCCTCAGATTCCCTGGTATCGAAACATATGATACAGATACCGTAATCAAAACAGTTTGGTTCAATGAAAGACATAGACCAGTGGAACGGAATTGAGAACCCAGAAATAAATCCATCCATTTATGGACAACTGATATTGGAAAGGGTCAACATCCATTCAATGGGAAGGAAACATCTCTTAAATAAACAGTGCTGGCAAAACTGGATATCTTCTTACAGAAAAATGAAACATGACCTCATACCACACATAAAAACTAACTAAAAATGGATCAAAGACCTAATTTTAAACCTAAATCTATAAAGCTCCTGGGAGAAAATGATGAGACCTATTTTTTCTTTCTTAAATAGGCTAATAAACATAACTATGAATGTCCATATAGCAGAAGACAAATTAGATAAATGGGACCTCATAAACATTAAACACTTATGCTCATCAAAAGACTTTATCGTATAAGTAAATAGACAACATACTATTAGACTAGGGAAAAATCTTCCAAAATGACATAGCCGATAAGTATCTAATCACTAAAACATACAGAAAATGACAAGCATTCCAATTAAAAAATGAGCAAAGTACATGAACAAACACTTCACCAAAGAGGACATACAAGCAGCCAATGCACACACGAAAAGATGCCCAAGATCATTAGCCATTAGAGATGCCAATCAAAACTACAATGAGATACCATCTCACCCTGGCAAAATGGCACCTATTTAAAGAAAACAAAACAAAAAAACCTAACAACAAATGTTGACAGGGATGTGAGGAGACAGGAAACCTTATCAACTGCTAAAAAACAAAACCCAACTCATTGCCATTAAGTCAGTTCTGACTAGTGACCCCCATTGGGTTTCCAAGACTGTAAATCTTTATGGGAAGCAGACTGCCTCATCTCTCTTCCACAGAATGGCTGGTGGGTTCAAAATACCAACCTTTTGGTTAGCAGCCAAATGTCTTAACCACTGCACCAACTATAAACTGGTACAACTACTATGGAAAACAGTATGGTGCTTTCCAGAAAAACTAGACATAGAAATAACATGTGATTCAGCAATCCCACTTCTAGGTATATAGCCTATGAACCTAATAGAAATGACATGAACAGACATTTGCACACCTATGTTCACTGCAGCATTACACACAATAGGGAAAAAATAACAACAGCCTGAGTGCCCTTCAGCAAATGAATGGATGAGTAAAATGTGGTACATATAATGGAAAACTACATTGAAAGCCCCTCAGCCTTGGAAAACTACACACCATAAAGAACAATGATGATTCCATGGAACATATTATAAAACATGGATGGATGTAAAGGACATGCTAACCAGAATAAGTTAATTATATATGGACAAATATTGTGTGATCCTACTTTTATAAAAAGAATAGATATATATATACAGGAACCAATGTTCATTAGTGTTTACTAAGGATGGGTGGAGGGGAAGGGGAATCGCTCTCTAGATTGTAAATATTTGTTATTTTTAGGGATGGGAAAAGTAGCACAGAATGTGGGTGTAATGAACACAGCTTAACCAAAGTGAAAGGTGCCACTGAGAAGTACACAAAAGAAAAGATTGTTAGTGCTAAAGAATATGATATATATAATTTGGCAACAACATGAACAATAACTAAAAAAAGAAGTGTATGGTCACATATGTAGGTTATAGGCATACAAGAGTAGATATAAGTGAGTACATATGTGTGCACAGACAGAAATATCTGTATGTACGTGTACATACAGATATGGTTATGCATGCATATATATCCAAAGAAGACACAGTTACAGATATTTCTCAGATATAACCAAATACCTTGAAAGAACAGTTTTCTCCAAGTGAAGAATTAGAACCTTAGTGTGTCCGTTGTGGTTACCTAGTGCTGCTCTGACAAGAAATATACCACAAATGGGATGACCTTAACAAACAGGAGTTTATTCTTATAATTTGGAGGCTTTAAGTCCAAATTCAAAGTGCCAGGCTCTAGGGGCTAGGTGAAAGCCCCTCAACCTTGGAATCCAGCTCTGCCTCCCGCTCCCGGCCCACTGGAGCTAGAGGTGTTTCTTCACTCAGACAGCTACTGGCTGCTGAGGCTGAGAAGCCCCATGGTTGACAAACCACACAGCAGGCCATAACTTAAGTCCATTTTAAGTCCAAAGGGCAGTAGAGCATAGCAGGCTGCTGAGCACGACACAGCTACATGCAGAGTCCAAGTGTGCCATAGGCTAGAGACCATTCCCAAGGCTTCTTATATATAGGAAGCAGACCATATTCCAAAGGCAACTACTTAGCTGCTTGTAGTAGATCCCACCATGGAATTGATTATCAGTCTCATCATGGGGAATAACTACCACCAGCTGCCCAGCCATTCAACCAGGCCTAGCCAAGTTGACACACAAACATAACCACCACAGTGTCATAGGACAACTCAGTCAATTGACATCACAAAGTTCATGTTCTGAATCCTAGTGAGGTGAGTAGTCTTTTAAAAGCTTGCTAACAGCCATCTAAGATACAACGGTAAGTCTCTACTCACCAAGAGGAAAAGAGAAAGAAGGAAACCAAAGTCTCAGGGAAGAAACTAGCCTACAGGCTAATAGCTTACATGAGCCATGGCCTGACCATAACCAGAAAAACTAGATGGTGTCCAGCTACCACTACCAACAATTCTGATAAAGGCCACAATAGATGGACCCTAATAGAACAGAAGAAAAATGAAGAATCAAACTCAAATTATTATTATTATTTTTCTATGTTGTGCCAATTGACCTCAATGTCCCCCAGAACTCAAATTCTTAAAAAGTGCAAGTTCACTGGGACAGTTGAGACTAGAGGACTCCTTGAGATGATTGTACTGAGATACTCTTTAAACTTAGAATCAAAATTGTCTCCTGAAGTCACCTGTTAGCAAAATATCAAGTTAGCACATGAAATAAAGGATATTATCTGTGAGTATGGTGCTCTATTAAAAAGCCAACTATATGACATGAGACAAAGTATATGTGAACTGCTGTATGAAAAGTGAATTTACTCTGTAAATCTTCACCCAAATCCTAATAAAAAAAAAAAAACTGAAAAAATAAAATAAATAAAAAGCCAACTATATGAGACCAAAAGGTCAACAATTACTCTAAAGCAAAGATGAGGCACAGAAGCTAGAGTACTGGAAATGGAACAACTTAGAATGAAATTAAAGAGGATGTTGGCACATTGTGAAAAATGTAACCAATGTCAATGAACAATATATATAGAAATTGTCAAATGTGAACCTAATTTACTGTGTAAACTTTCACTGAAAAAACAATAAAACATTATTTTAAAAAACAGCAACAGATGAATGGAAAAAGAAAATGTGGTGTGTAGTGAATGGAATACTACTCAGCCATAAGAGAAACAAAGTTATGATGTATGCCACATGGATGAACTCTGAAAATACCATGCTGAGCAAAATAAGTCACTAGCAAAATGACAAATACTGTATTAATCTCACTTATATGAAACAGCAAATAGAAACCAAAGACTAC
>NW_006921851.1:1644992-1645592 GCF_000298275.1 Orycteropus afer afer | reverse complement strand
TTTGACAACTTCCAATTTTCCTAGATTCATACTTCGTACATTCCATGTTCCAATGATTAATGAATGTCTGCAGCTGTTTCTCTTCAATTTGAGTGATGCCACATCAGCAAATGGCGTTCTCGAAAGCTTTACCTTATCTATAGGAGTAAGGCTGGGTTTCCTCAGATGATACAGCTCTTTCCCAGTCCTATTTTGAGAGCCTTCTAACCTAACTGGACTATTCATAAAGTTGTGTGGTAATGTATCAAACATTTTTTCTTTGCTATTCATAAGGTTTTCCCTGGCCAATTATTTGAGAAGTGGATGGCCTCTTCCTTCTTCCTAGTCTGACTCAGTCTGTAAGCTGGGATGATACCTGTGCACCATGTACATCCCGCTGGGTTAGAAACACCAGTGGCTCAGCCTCAAAACTCACATCAGGTAGGACAAACTGACAGACAAGTTTGCCTCCCTGTTGGAAACCTCTTGTACCACCCTTACCTGGATCCTTGCAGCAGTCAGCTATGAACAGGGGATATCATAGCTGTTGTCAGATGGATCTTGGCTCAAGGCAAAGAATACCAGAAAGATGTTTACTTGTGTTTTATTGACTATGCAAAG
>NW_006921851.1:1612254-1642138 GCF_000298275.1 Orycteropus afer afer | reverse complement strand
TTTTTTTAGGGAGCACTGAATTTATTTTAAGGAACTCTGGTGGTGCAGTATCTAGGCATTTGACTGCTAACCAGAAGACTGGTAATTCAAATACTCCATGGTAGGAAGATAGGGCAATCTACTTCCATAAAGATTTACCATCTTGGAAATCCAATAGGGGTTGCTATGTGTCGTAATTGAATCGATGGCAGTGGGTTTCCTGGGTTTTGAGTTTATGTTAGTTGTGGTGGAATGATTTAGAAAAGGACAGCAAGAATTGTTGCACAATTTGAAGAACGTAATCACTACTGAATTTTATATATGTAGAAATTGTTGATAGCATGTTTTTGCATGTATATTTTCATCACAATATAATTTTTTAAAGATATTATTTTAAAAAACCTACAATGAAAAACCACGGCCTACCTGCTAGAATGACTAAAATGAAAAATGAATAAAAAGACCGACATACCAAGTATTAATCAGTATATGAAGCAACTGGAACCCTCATATATTGCTGGTTGTTGTTGTTGTTGTTAGGTGTCATCAAGCCAGCTCCAACTCATAGCAACTCTATATACAACAGGATGAAATTAAGTCCAAAGGGCGGCAGAGCATAGGAGGCTGCTGAGCAACGACACAGCTACATGCAGGGTCCAAGTGTGCCACAGGCTAGAGACCATTCCCAAGGCTTCTTATATATAGGAAGCAGACCATATCCCAAAGGCAACTACTTAGCTGCTTGTGGTAGATCCCACCATGGAGTTGATTGTCAGTCTCATCATGGTTCTTTGCCAGCCTCACAATCTTTGCTATACCAGAGCCCATCGTTGCAGCCACTGTGTCAATTGATCTTGTTGAGGGCCTTCCCCTTTTTCGTTGACTTTACCAAGCATGATATCCTTCTCCAGGGAATGGTCCTTTCTGACAACATGAGCAAAGTAAGTGAAACAAAGTCTGGCCATTCTCACTTCCAAGGAGCATTCTGGCTGCACTTCTTCCTGGACAGAATTGTTAGTTCTTTTTGCAGTCCAGGGTATTTTCAGTATTCTTTGCCAACACCACAACTCAAAAGCATTGACTCTTCTTCTGTGTTCCTTATTCATTGTCCCTGGCTCTCACATGCATATGAGATGATTGAAAATACAATGGGTTGGGTTAGGCACACTTTAGTCTTCAAAGAGACATCTTTGCTTTTCAGCACTTTAAAAAGGTCTTTTGAAGCAGATTTGCCCAATGAAATACATCATCTGATGTCTTGACTTCTGCTTCCATTGGTGTTGATTGTGGCACCAAGTAATATGAAATCTCTGACAACTTCAGACTTTTCTCCATTTGTCATGATGCTGCTTGTTGGCCCAGTTGTGAGGATTTTTGTTTTATGTTGAGATGTAATCCATACTGCAGACTGTAGTCTTTAATCTTCATCAGTAAGTGCTTCAAGTCATCCTTACTTTCAGCTAGCAAAGTTGTATCATCTGCATATCACAGGTCGTTAATGAGTCTTCCTCCAATCCTGATGCCACGTTATTCTCCATATAATCCAGCTTCTTGGATTCTTTGCTCAGCATACAGATTGAATAAGTATGGTGAAAGGATACAACCCTGATGCATTCCCTTCCTGATTCTAAACCATGCAGTATCCCCTTGTTCAGTTCGAATGACACCCTCTTGGTCTATGTACGGATTTCTCATGAGCACAATTAAGTGTTCTGGAATTCCCATTCTTCTCAACATTATCCATAATTTGTTATGATCCACACAATCTAATGCTTTTGCATAGTCAATAAAACACAAGTAAACATCTTTCTAGTATTCTTTGCTTTTAGCCAAGAGCCATCTGACATCAGCAATGATATCTCTTGTTCCACGTTCTCTTCTGAATCCAGCTTCCATTTCCAGAAGTTCTCTGTCAATATATTGCTGCAACCGTTTTTGAATTATCTTCAGAAAGATTTTACTTGTGTGTAATATTAATGATATTGTTCAATAATTTTCACATCCTGTGGGATCACCTTTCTTTGGAATGGGTACAAATATGATCTCTTCCTGTCAGTTGGCCAGGTAGCTGTCTTCCAAATCTCTTGGCATAACTGAGTGAGTGCCTCCAGCACAGCATCCATTTGCTGAAACATTTCCATGGGTATTCTGCCAATTCCTAGAGCCTTGTTTTTTGTCAATTCCTTCAGTACAGCTTCAACTTATTCCTTTAATATCATTGGTTCTTGATCATATGCCACATCCTTAAATGGATGAACATCAACCAATTCTTTTTGGTACAGTGACTCTGTATATTCCTTCCATCTTCTTTTGATGTTTCCTGCATCATCAATATTTTGCCCATAGAATCTTTCAACATTGCAAGTTGTTGTTGTTATTTGCCATCAAGTCGGCCCCGACTCATAGCGACCCCTCCTTGGGTTTCCGAGGCAGTATCACTACGGAAGTAGGATTGCCCAACCTTCCTTCCGAGGAGTGGCTGGTGGGTTTGAACCGCCAGCCTTCTGGTTAGCAGTCAAGTGCCTTAGGCACTATGCTACCAGAGCTCCTTATATTGCAAGTAGAGGCTTGAAATTTTTCCTCAGTTCTTTCAGCTTGAGAAATGCTGAGCATGTTCTTCCCCTTTGGTTTTCTAACTCCAGGTCTTTGCACATTTCATTATAATAACTGACTTTGTCTTCTCAGGCTGCTCTTTGAAATCTTCTGTTCAGCTCTTTTATCTTGTTGGTCCTTCCATTTGCTTTAGCTACTCTCCATTCAAGGGCAAATTTCAGAGTCTTTGACATCCATTTT
This sequence comes from Orycteropus afer afer, assembly GCF_000298275.1. Taxonomy (NCBI): domain Eukaryota; kingdom Metazoa; phylum Chordata; class Mammalia; order Tubulidentata; family Orycteropodidae; genus Orycteropus; species Orycteropus afer. The sequence continues at coordinate 1,639,366 of NW_006921851.1, read as the reverse complement.
GGTCTTTTCTTCCTTCCCTGCCTTTTTATTTATATTTTTTCCCATGGTTTTATTTATTTATTTTTTATTTTTTATTTTAAGAGCTTGTTTTACATTCAATATAACGCGTACATTTAGTTTTGTTCCCCATTCACCACGTCCAGCCCTAACCCAGTCTCTTCCTCTCCCTAACCTGTAACCCTCCCCCCCTGTGCCCCTCTTATTTATGTACTCATTTGTCCTGCATTTCCTCAGTTTGAATGTTGGTCCTCTGGTGTCCATGGTCTATTGCTCCAAGAGATGTATTACCATAAAGTATGTGGGTGCATCATCTTGGGTTGAGTGCTCTGTGTGTACATCTTGTTAACTATTGAGCTGAGAGCCTGCCCCTGGGGGTGAGTTGTATTCCAGGCAGAGAATATATCCCAGGGCCATGGTATTGGGGGTCTCACCAGATTTCATCTGACCAGTAATTCTGGTCATTATTGAGTTTTTGGATTGTGTTCCATGTTTTCCCTCCCACTTTATCCAGGATCTCCAGATTTGATCCTTTCCTGAGTGGTTGGCATTGGTAGCTGAGCACCATCCAGTTCTTCTGGTCTCGAGGTCCATCATGTCCTAGGGCTGATTGCTTCTAAATGCCCTTGATTTTTTTTTTTTTTTCCTGTTTTGCGTTCTTCTTCACTTCCAACACTAGGAGACCATTAGCTGCATCTTAAATGGCCACTTGAAAGCTTTTAAGACCCCAGTCACTACTCACCAATGTAGGATGTAGAGCAATGCTTTTATGTATTTTTTTGGGCCAATTGAGTCTGGTGTCCCCCAGTACTATGGTCCTGAGGCAATAGATCTATTGAATCTCTCTCCCATAGTATCTGGTTGTCTGTGAGGGATTACTCTGTGTCTGTCTTCTATTGTTTCTATAAGGACTGCAGGTATTTTCTATCACTGGTGCCTGTGCAAGATTAGCCTCAACTGAATCTATCCTTGGTCTAGAGTATACTTCTGTTCACTGACCCCCATCTGATCATCTCAGGTGTTTATGTGTTTATCTGTATAGCTTAGTGTTTGGCATTAATGGCAATGTGGTATTGTGGACACATTGGTTGGTATTAGCATCTGTCATCAATCTTATATGTGCACAATTCGGTGTCCTCCCATTTCCTGATATTATTATGGTGGGTCATATATCCTTCCCGTATATCCCTCCCCCTCCCCATGTCAGCATGTAGGGCCCAACTAGCCCAAAATTAATCCTTGCCTTTTTAATGACCTTTTGCTTTCTTCATGGATGATGTTCTTGATGTCCTCCCACAGTTCCTCTGGTTTTCGGTCATTGGTGTTCAGTGCATCAAATCTGTTCTTCAGATGGTCTCTAACTTCAGGAGGGATATAATCATTATCATATTTTGGCTTCTGTGGACTTGTTTTAGTTGTTTCCAGCTTCAACTTGAACTAGCATATGAGCAGTTGATGGTCTGTTCTACAGTCAGCTCCTGGCCTTGTTTTGGCTGAATATGTTGAGCTTCTCCATTGTGTTTACACAGATGTAGCAGATCTCATTCCTGGGTACTCCATCTGGTGAAGTTCATGTGTATAGCCACTGCTTATGTTGTTGAAAAAGGGTATTGGCAATGAATAAGTCATTGGTTTGCAAAATTCTATCATGTGCTCTCCAGCATTATTTCTATCACCAAGGCCATATTTCCCAATTACCAGTGATTCTTCTTTGTTTCCAACTTTTGCATTCCAATCACCAGTAATGATCAACATATCTTGATTGCATGTTTGGTCAATTTCAAACAGCAGATGTTGGTAAAAATCTTCAATTTCCTCATCTTTGGCTTTGGAAATTGGAGTGTAAATTTGAATATTAGTAGTATTAACTGGTCTTCCTTGTAGATTTATGGATATTTTCTTATCACTGACAGTGTTATACTTCAGGATAGATCTTGAAACGTTCTTCATGACAATGAATGCCACACCCTTCTTCTTCATCATTCCCAGCACAGTAGATCATATGGTTGTATGATTCAAAATGGCCAAAACCAGCCCCTTTCAGGTCACTAATGCCTAGGATATCAATCTTTATGAATTCCATTTCATTTTGACAACTTCCAATTTTCCTAGATTCATACTTCGTACATTCCATGTTCCAATTATTAAGGGATGTATGCAGCTGTTTCTTCCCATGTTGAGTTGTGTTACCTCAGCAAATGGAGGTCCCAAAAGCCTTACTCCATCCACGTTATTAAGGCCAACTTTACTTTGAGGAGGCAGCTCTTCCCCAGTCATATTTTGAGTGCCTTCTGACCTGAGGGGCTCATCTTCCAGTACTATATCGGACAGTGTTTCAGGGCTACTCATAAAGTTTTCCAGTAATATATCAGACAGTGTTTCACTGCTATTCACAAAGTTTTCACTGGTCAATTCTTTGAGAAGTGGATGTCCCCTTCTTTCTTCCGCATCTGTCTTAGTCTGGAAGCTCTGCTGAAACTTGTCCACCGTGGGTAACCCTGCTGGTATGTGAAATACTGGTGGCATAGCCTCCAGTCTCACAGTAACACACAAGCCACAACAGCACAACAAACTGACAGACAAGTGGTGGACATTGCTGATATGAATGTATAATGTATAATTTTGGACCATTTTGAAATAAACTGCTATGAACATTCATGATCAAGTCTATGACTGAGATAAATGATAGGTGTATTTTTAACACAAGAAAATGCCAGTTTTGCAGATTTTACATTATACGTTGGTGATAATGTAAATGTAAAATGTGCAAAACTGGCAGTTACTCATATTAAAAATACACCTATCATTTGTCCCAGTCATTTTTTTGGTATTTATTCAAGAGCAATGAAAATGTGTCCACACAAAGGCTTGATCATGAATGTTCATAGCAGTTTAATTCACAGTGGTCCAAAATTGTAAACATCCCAAATGCCCATCAACAAGTGAATGAATTAACAGAATGCAGTATATTCATAAAATGGAACACTACTCAGTAACAAAAATGAACAAACTACTGATACAGTTGACCATATGAATGAACCTCAAAATCATTATGCTGAGTGTGATAAGCCAGGTGCAAAATAGTATTATTGTATGGTTCCATGTACATAAAATTTTAGAAAGTATCTATCTTGACAAAAAGTAGTTTGGTGATTACATCAAGCTACAGGCAGAAGGAAGGGTCAACCACAAAGTGGAATAAGGATATTTTGGAAGTAAAAATGTTTTGTATCTTGATTTGTCAACTCAACAAATTTTACACTTAGAATGGATACGGTTTATTGTAGGTAAATTATAACTCAATAAAAAAGAGGCATTGAAATCTTTCCAAAAGATTTACATTGGTATTTAGTTGGCTTTGTGCCCCTAGTTTGCTAAATCTGACTAGCTACATAACACTATAGATAGTAAAGAAAGATCCCAGAATTCCCTAGACCCAAATGTACAAGATGCCATGGAAGCATTAACCAATTCCTTTAATTACAGCTTTAAGTATCACGTTCCCTTTTAGTCACTTTACCTAGAATAAGACATAACAATAGTGGAAGTAACTGGTCTCAATAATTTCTGTACCTTTACACCAATTTATGGCCAGAGCTTCCATAAATAAATACATTAAAAGGGATTGAAAAACTATTAGTAGTGATTTGTTCAGAGGGAGGGCGGTGTTAATGATATGTGGGATAGATAGTAGTGAAGAGAAGGGGGAGACTTTCTTGTGATATTTTTAATCATTCTGTGTTGTTTTATAATATAAACAACAACAAGAAAACACAATTTTTCTGTTAACTTTTTATTGTGATTTGCATGAAAATTTACAGAGCAAATTTTTTCCATTCAACATTTCATACACATTTTGTTTTGTGACATAGACTGCAATCCCCACAATTTAACAGCTCTCTTCCCTCTTCCTCCCTGTGGTTACCTTTTCTTTGTATCCTTTTTTCCTATGTATTCCTTCCTTCTGAGCTTTCTCCCTGCACAAATGCTGCCCTTCTGATCTCCCACGGTTGATTGTTCTAAGAAGTGCACCTCTCTGGTGTAACAGTTCAGCTCCTAAGCCTGTCTCTTATTTGGCTAAAGTTAAGCCATGGGAGTGAGTTCAAATATAGGCCCTATGGGTGAAAAGAGGCCATAGTCTTGGGTGTTTTACCAGTTTCTACCAGACCAGTAAGCCTGATCTTTTTATGATTTTTAGTTTTGTTCCACATTTTTCTCCCATTCTATTCAGGATCTCCAAGTCTCTTTCCACGTGGTTGGCAGTGGAAGCTGGGCACAATCTAATTCTTGTCTCAGGGTCATGTAGGCTGAGGTGTCCATGGTCCAGTAGTCCTTTGGACTAATTGTTTAGATGTGTCTTTGATTTTCTTCACTCTTCTTTGCTCTATGACCAGAGACTAATAGTTGTACCTCAGATGGCTGCTCACAAGCTTTTAAGACTCCAGTCACTACTCACCAATGCAGGATATAGAACAATGTTTCTGTGTAGTATGTTATGCCAATTGATCTTGATGTACCCTGCGACCATGGTCCCAAGACTGCAGGCCCAGCGACTGATGCCCTCAAGGTGTTTGGTTGGGGCTAAATTTGCCCCAATAGCTTTATTATATGTATGCACATTTTCATAGCACATACAGATACATATATAGAAGTATCATCTGCCAAATCTATATATATATATATATATATATATATATATTCCCATCCACCTACCCATACCTGATCATCTTGTCTGTCTACTATGTATCAACTCATAAATTAATGTTTGTTATTACTGATAATGCAGTATTGTGTATGTAGTAGTATTTACCTTTGTTGTCTGTACCTCTTTTACACCTCTCCCTGTCTTCCTTTTCCTTAATAATATTGTGCTGGTCACCCATTTTTGGTAAATTGTCTTTCCCTTCACCTATGTCTCTTATGTAGCTGGTAATCAAGAAAGAAAGTGTCCTTCCACATGTAAAACTTTCCTTGACTTTTTATAATAGTAGACTCATACGATATTTGTCCTTCTGTGATTGACTTATTTCACTCAGCAATAATGTCCTCCAAATTCATCCACATTATAAAGTGTTCTGTGGAGTCTTCCTTATTCTTCCATAGTATTCCATGTTGCATAGTATACCATTGTGTGTATGTATCTTAGTTTGGTTATCCATTCATTTGTTAATGGGCACGTAGGGTGTTTTCATCTCTTTGCTATTGTGAATAGTGCTACAGTGAATGAGGCCGTGCACGTAACTATTTGTGTCCTGGCTCTCATTTCTTTAGGATATATACTTAGTAGGAGCTCTGGTAGCATAGTGGCTAAAGCACTTGACTGCTAACCAGAAGGCTGGCGGTTCAAACCCACCAGCCACTCCTCGGAAGGAAGGTTGGGCAATCCTACTTCCGTAGTGATACTGCCTCGGAATCGCTATGAGTCGGGGCCGACTCGACGGCACATAACAACAACAACAACTTAGTAGTGAGATTGCTGGATCAAATGATATTTCTATTTCCAATTTTTCAAGGAACGACTGTACTGCTTTCCACAGTGGTTATACCATTTTATAGTCCCACCAGCAGTGTATGAAAATCCAAATCTCTCCACACCCTCACCATCATTTGTTATTTTCTGTCTTATTGAACTTTGGTATTCTTACTGGACTGTGATGACATCTCATTTTTGTTTTGATTTCCATCTCTCTAAGGGATAATGATCATGAGCATTTCTTCATGTGTTTCTTGGACCTGAATACTTTCTTTGGTGGTCTATTCATATCCTCTGCCGATTTTTTAATTAGTTTTTTGGGTTTTTTTTGATGGTGAGGTGTTGAAGTTTTCTATAAATTTCAAAGAGAAGTCCTTTGCGAGATATATCATTGCCGAATATTTTTTCCCAATCTTTAGGTTCTCTTTTTACTCTTTTGGATAAGTCTTTTGATGCACAAAATAATTTAATTTTCAGAATGTCCCAGTCACCTAGTTTATCTTCTGCTGTTCAGGCATTTTTACTTATGTTTGATAATCTATTTATGCCATAAATTAGGCCTCCTAATTTTGCCCTTATGTTACTTTATAGTTTTAGGTTTTACATTCAGGTCTTTGATCTTGAGTTAGTTTTTTTGTATGGTGTGAGATATGGATCTTGTTTCATTTTTCTGAAAATGGATATCCAGTTTTGCCAGCACCATGTGTTAAACAGACTATCTCTTCCCCATCTAGTGGGTTTCAGCCCTTTGTCAAAGATCAGCTGTCCATAAGTGGATGGATCTATTTCTGGGTTCTCAATTCTGTTCCACAGGTCTGTGTCTGTGTCCACTGATCTGTGTGTCTGTTAACAACCATACATTTCAAAGTTTGTAACTCAGGTGCATTAAGAACTGAAAGATGAATTGAGCTTGTTGAGCAATACTTATTTTTTTATTTCCCAAAGTATTTTAAGAATTGTCAACATAATAGAATCTGTTATTTAGTTCCCAGTAAGTTGTGTTAAACACAAAGCTAATAATAAAATACCTTGAAAATAATTGTTGTTGTTGTTGTTATGTGCCGTCGAGTCAAACCCGACTCATAGCGACCCCTCCTTGGGTTTCCGAGGCAGTATCACTACGGAAGTAGGATTGCCCAACCTTCCTTCCGAGGAGTGGCTGGTGGGTTTGAACCGCCAGCCGTCTGGTTAGCAGGCAAGTGTCTTAGCCACTATGCTACCAGAGAAAATGATTAGCAAAAAATAAAAACAAATTTGGATTCACTCATAAAAGTCAAGAGAGATATTTCAGACTCTGAATAATAAGCTCCTTAGAACTAGAAATTGAAGAGTAATCATGCTGACTTATCTATGTATAGGGTTCCTAGTCCATATATTCTACCAATTTCTAATTATACCAGGGCATATTTATTCAACACATACTTTATTGACCACCTACTACAGTGATTGGCACATAATACATATTAAATAATATTTGCTGAATGAATGACTATTTTCAAAAGCATAATATTGCCTACCTTTTGGAAATTAGAAGATAAGTTTAACAGATAATGCAGACTAAAAGGACTTTTTTTTTTAGTTCAATCATTTTTCTTTACCTCTTATTTATAACACTTACTTTGAAACAAGTTTTCAGTTGACTTATTAAACTATAGAATTTGGTTTCCACTGTCTTTGAAAAGATACTGTAGAATAAATAAATAAAGCATAACATTTTCATAAATGTTAGGCAGAAAGTAATTTATTTTATAGCATTTGAAATTGCTATTTGGAAAAGTATCAAAATAAACAAAACCTTTCCCCAAAATATATTGTTTGTGGTATTGAATACGTTATGTATTTTTGAGTTTCATCAAGTTCTCACACCACTTTAAAAAATCAATTATTTTCATTTAACAGACACTAAAATTGCAGGATGGTGGCAAGAGCTGGCAGAGACCTCCAGTCAATATCCAAACCTGGATGTAAAGTGCTGTCACCAACCTTTCCCTCAGCATAGTCTATTAAAAACTGTTTGCTGACATTATTTCTTAGCACAGTCACTATTTTCTTCAAAATGTTAGTTCCAGTGCTCAGGAGAAAATGACTATGGTCATTTCTCAAAGCTATTTAAGATACTAAAATCAATAGTTTACCCACCAAGTTCTTATTTACTAATCTCATTTACTAGTAAAGAATAATTAATTTCACTCAAATATCTTTTGAATTGAATGTGCCAGGAAGGAGTTTTGGTAATGCAGTACTTAAGTGCTTGGCTGTTAACGGAAAGGTTGGTAAGTTGGAGGAACTCTACTTCCATAAAGGTTACCCTAAACCCACTATGAATCTTTACAGAAGCAGACTGCCACATCTTTCTCCTGTGAAGCAGCTGGTGGGTTCAAACCACCAACCTGTTAGTAAACAGCCAAGTGCTTAACTACTTCACCACCAAGAATTCTTCTATACAGATTAGTCTTGAAAACCCTATGGGGGCAGTTCTACTCTATCTTTCAGGGTCACTTTGATTGGGAAGCAACTCCACAGCAATGTTGTTTTTTTTTGGGGGGGGGGTAGTGGTGGTGGTGGTTATGTATGTACCAAACACAAAATGAAGGAACAGACAAAAATGAAGGAACAGACAAAAATGAAGAACAGACTTATGTTTGCCATTCCAAGAGATTCTAGTGTTTAGGGGAGACAGAAAAGTAAATTTCAACCTGTTGCACTAAATGCCATACTGAAGTAGGCAGAGGGTGTGGATTAAGAGAAGCAATTAACCAGACAAGTTGTAAGAAAAAAAGGTCAAGAATCTGGAAAGGGGGGACTTCTGGTAAGTTGGAGGAACAGGCAGACAAATGACACAGACCCTCTTCAACAAAGAAAGGAGAAACCAATTGACAGAGATGCCGAAGATAATCCTGGAACCCTGAGCTTTGAAAGGAACTATACAGAAGTGGATTGGGCACCAACTAGTGGAAAAACCTGAACAAAAACTGTGAGTACAAAGATGGTTGGAGCTGCGGACTGTCAGCTACTCTGATGAGACCAACAGCCTGAATATTTCCAAGTGGTGTTGGGACCTGAGAATTGACCTAAAGATCAGTCCCAGTCACCAAGAGCTGCAGGGACCACTGCTCTGGTGACATATGACTAGGAAGGGAAACAGCAAGGAGGGAGACAACCTGAGCTGTGGACTTTCTGCTGTCCATTTTGATTGTTTACACATGCCAGCCATTTTGGATGTTCAAATTTACCAAGGATGCAGCCATTTTTAATGTTTACAAGTGGTGGCCATTTTGGATATTTAAAGCCACTGAGGGCGCAGTCATTTTGAATATTTACAAGTGGCAACCATTTTGGATTTTAAAGTGATAGTATTGTCATTCAGATTCCAGGGACCTAAGGACAGGCTCTGTTTGCCAGGGTCGGCAGGGACATACGAGAGGCTGACAATAAGAAAGAAGACAGGTGGTGAGTGTATAAGTGCTGTCAACTAGTGAATACAGGAGCACAGCACAGTACCCTGCCTGTATACATAACATACAAACAAAACAAAGAAAATGAAAATTACGGGCAAGTCACTCCAACATATAATCACCAATTAAATACGAACACAAAAACATCACAATGCCTTGGAGACAATAGAGCATCACAGTCCAGACAAAGAAGCAAGATAAAGCAGGAGAAACAAGGGAACAGGATACAGACCCAAAACACATCCCTGAGGAAGACACAGCATTGGAACTCCCTGATAAGGAATTCAAAAGAATTATATTTAGGTATCTTCAAAGGATTGAGACACAGACCAAGAAAAACACAGACAAAACCCTAGAAGAATTTTGGAAGAAAATACAAGAACAAAATGACAAAATAAATGAAAAATTAGAAATGATTCTAAATCTACAGATAGAAATCCAGAAGATTAATACTAAATTGTCAGAAATAGATAACACATTGAAAAGGCAAAGGAGTAGAATTGATGCAATGGAAGACAGAATTAATGAGACTGAAGACAAATACCTGAATACTTCTTTGGAAAGGGATCAATCAGAAAAAAGATCAAAACAAAATGAAGAAAGCCTAAGGTTCATGTGGGATACCATCAAAAGGAATAACCTATGTGTCACTGGAATTCCAGAACAGGAAGAGAAAAATAAAACCACTAGAAAATTGTCCAAGATTTGTTGGAGGAGAACTTCCGTGATAGGATGAAAGACAAGAATATATCCATTCAGGAAGTCCAACAAACCCCAAACAGGATAGACCCCAAAAGAAAAACACCAAGACATGTCATCGTCAAATTCACCAAAACCAAAGACAAAGAAAGAATCATGAGAGCAGCATGGGAAAAATGAAAAGTTACCTACAAGGGGCAACCAATAAGGCTAAGTTCAGATTTCTCAACAGAAACCATGCTGGCGAGAAGACAGTGGGATGGTATATATAAAACCCTGAAAGAGAAAAATTTCCAACCAAGAATTATGTACCCAGCAAAACTGTCCTTCAAATATGATGATGAAATTAGGACATTTCCAGATAAGGAGAAATTCATAGAATTTGTTAAAACCAGACCAAGCTTACAAGAGATGCTAAAGGGAGCCCTTTGGACAGAGAAGCAACAACAGCAAACAATAACTGACCATTAACACACATGATAATGTAACCCAGAAACCAACCCAGCTATGGAAGTATCCAAAGTAAAGAAGCCTACAAGATTGTAAACAGGGAACCGGAAACATCAATTAACAAATGAGGACAACTACAAACCAAAAAGAGGGAAAAAACTGTGTCATTACAGAATTTCTAGATGATAAGGAAGTCAAGACTACTACAAGATAGAACAGACTATTCTAAACATGGGAAGAAAACTATAAATCACAGGGTAACCTCAAAGAAAAATGACCAACCTTCACATCAAAATAAAAAAGAGGACCAGCATAAATATTCAGCAAATACTAAAACAATAGCAATGAAGGAAGTGATAACATGATTCACAAACAAAATGAACTCAGCATAGAAAATTATATGGAACAAAGAAATCGACACAATGAAAAAGTACATGACAAAATTGACAGCAACAAATTCATATTTGCTGATAATTACATATCTGACAAGGGACTTATGTCTAAGATTGATGGAAAACTCCAATGCCTCAACACCAAAGGAATTAACAATCCAAGTGAAAAATGGGCAGAAGACATGAATAGACACTTCACCAAGGAGGATATTCAGGTGGTCAGCTAATACATTAAAAGATGCTCATAGTCATTAGGCATCAGAGGGATGTAAATCAAAACAACAAGGAGATATACCATCTCACCTCGGCACTGATGGCAAGGTTCAATGAGACAGAAAATAACAAATGCTGGTGGGGATGTGGAGAGATTAGGACTCTCATACACTGCATGTGTGACCGTGAAGTGACACAACTACTGTGGAAAGCAATATGGCGATTCCTTAGAAAGTTGGAATTGGAGATACCATTTGACCCAGCAATCCCATTACTAGGTATATATTCTAGAGAGGTGAGAGCCAGGATGGGAACAGATACATGCACGCTCATGTTCATTACAGCACTGTTTACAATAGCAAAAAGATGGAAACGACCTACATGCCCATCCGTGGAAGAGTGGATGACCAAACTATACACATAGTGGAATGCTATGCAGCACTAAAGAATAATGTAGAGTCTCCAAAACATCGTATGATATGGATGAACTTAGAGGACATTATGCTGAGTGAAATAAGTCAATCACAGAAGGACAAATATAGTATTAGTTCGTTGTTGTGGAGGGTCAAAGAAAGGTTTATATATGGAGGGAAACTTTCTTTGTTGGTTGTCACGGGTGGGAGGGGAAGGAACACTGAAAAAAATGCATTGACCCATGTCACTTTAGTTTTGTGTATTTCACTGTACATAAATTATATTTCAATAAAATGCATTAAAAAAAAAGAGAGAATCTGGAAAGACCGGCTGGTGAAGAGTGATCCAAATTTTAAAAGAATGATTAGGAATTAGTCAAGTGATGGTGGAAGTAAGGGAGAGGCTAGAATGTTCAAAAACCTTAGAACAGTGAGTACACAGTATATTGCAGGAGCAGTGCATTTAGACTTAGGTATAAGGTACACAGAGCTGGCAAGAGAAGATGGAGACGTAAAATGAACAGGCACTTGCTCTGAGCTAAGGAGTTTGCACAAAAATTCCTAATGTCTCCTGAGAATCACCGAATGGCTTTAAACAAGGAAGGAACAAGAATAAGTCCTTATTTTTAAAGCTCACCCTGGCCACAGGGTAGAAAATGGACAAGCTGTCCCAATATCCAAGCCCGTGATGGTAGGAATCTGAATGAAGGTGGCTGTAGCAGGATAATACAAGTGGGTTGTCTTAAGAGAGACTAAGACAACAAGATAAGAGGACTCAGAGACTATCTAGATGGCTGAGCTTGCGTTTTCTGTAGAAAATTCACATGGAAATAACCAAGACATTATCTGGGAGGTTATCTCAGGAGAGTTCTGGGCCCAAAACTGAGGCTAGGAAGTGTTGAGCACATAAGTGGTGTTTCAGCTGTCTGGAGAAAAGAGGGTGAGGGCAGGACAGGACTTATTTTGTCCCTCCCATCCAGGCTCTGGTCTTCCTATCCCATGGAGGACACCATGCAAAGCAAAGCCAGAGTTCAAAGAAGAGAGCAAGGGGAATATAGAAGCTGTGGGTTTTGATATGTTAAATTATTCAGGGCCTGCTTATCTAGTATTCAAGGTTTTGATTTATTTCTTGCAGTAGCTATTTAAGATTTTTTTTAAAAAAAAGTGCTGAGCAAACTGCTATCTGACCTAGTTCATAAAGGAGTGCTTTTTTTTTTTTTTTTTTAGCAGGAATTTTATAATTAAGTTTTCAGGCTGAAGTTTTCCTTTCCCTCTTAGTCCTTCAGAATACTGTATTTTTGCTACACCTGTGCACAATAATGTAAGACAAACCTTAATAATTGGGCATTTTCTACCAACCAGAAAGTAATACATGCAAGGCTATGGCTCCATGTGATTCAGGAATTAACTGAAAACAATTCAACTCTTAAGAGCCTTCTGCTCTCCATCACACTACAGTGCAGAAAGACCAGCCTGGCTGCAGAGGGTGATGGCACAGGCAGAAAGTCCCATATTGCAAACTGAACAAGTCATCTAGAAAAAAACTGGTGCCACTTCACCCTAATAGCTCATTCTCCCTCAGGAAATATATCTGGATAATTGGGGGGGGGGAGTTGGTAGTGGGTTTTGTCTCTCTGTTTTTGGTGCATCAAATATCTCTAGTCTTCATGGACTAAGAGAGATAAGATAGTATCATATATGCAAGCCCCTGTCTCTTTGCATGTAAAACACTGCCTGGGCCCTTCCCCTCTCCTCTCCTCCTTAAATGGCTTTCTCCACTTGCCATATATAGCTAAAATTAAGAGTGGCATAGGAATGTTGCAACTTTAAGACATCACTATAAAGGGCATCTGACAATCACTGCTTTATTTGTACTTATTAATCTATCACTGTTTGACTCTGAATACATTTATGTAGGGGACATTGGTCAGTGGTAGAATTTTCACCTTCCATGTGAGAGAACTAACTGGGTTTGGTTCTTAGCCAATGCCCTTCATGAGTAGCCATCACCCATCTGTCAGTGGAGGCTTGCACATTGCTACGATGCTGAACCGGCTTTGGTGGTGCTTCCATAGTTGACAGACTATTAAGAGAGCCTAGCAATCTACTTCCAAAACTCAGTCAGTGAAAACCCTATGAAGCACAATGGTCCAAAGAGCACTCATGGGGATGGTGCTCGACTGGGCAGGTTTGGTTCCATTATGCATGAGGTTGTCATGAGTAGAGGGCTGACCAGATCTCATCTAACAATAATATACTTATGAATACATATGAAAGCTTTAAAAGCTTTCCTTCTGTCTTTCTAAGAAAGAAAAAGTGGTATGTCTTAACAATTGACAACTACCTGTGGAAATAAATTCAACCTTATTAGTATATTACATAAACATTTTTTATTTTGGGCTACTCCTATACCCATTATCAAGTGAAGGTACATAAAAACTAAAAGTCACATTAATTTGTTTCAATTTCTATTCTCTGTCAAACTCAATAGTAATGGTTATGGTCTTTCTAGTTTGTGGATGACTTTCCAGTACACCATAACCTTCTGAGAAACGTACTCCCATCTGCTGCCATTTCAGCCTCCCGAAACCAACACATTAGGATCATAAGTGAAACTAATAGAGGGCCTAATGATTAAATACCAATGAGGAGTTTCTGTTTTAAAAATTGTACCAAAATTACTCCAAGAAACGAAAAGTGTAGACTTTTTAAAATTAAGATGACTTTTCTATTATGTTTCACCAAACTGTATTTTGTAAAATAAGCCTTTTTATTTTTAGATAATTGTATATTTGCATGCAGTTCGAAGAAATAATACAGAGAGCTCCTGTGTACCCTTCACCTGTTTCCCCAATGGAAACATCTTGCAAAACTATTAAAAAAACAAAAACAAAACCATTGCCACTGCATCAATTCCAACTAATGGTGATCTGATTAGTTACAAAGTAAAACTGCCCTGTAAGGTTTTCTTGGCTGTGATTTTTTCTTAAGCAGGTCCCCAGGCCTTTCTTCTGGCACTGCTGGGTGGGATCAAACATTTGGTTAGTAGACTAGTGCAAACCATTTGTGCAACCCAGGGGACCTATACTGCAAGATTGTATTACCCGGGAAATTGGAACCCTCATCCACCGCTGATGGAATGTAACATGGTGCTGCCACTTTGGAAAACAATTTAGCATTTCCTCAAAATGTTAAAACAGAGTTACCATATTACCCAAAAATTCCACTCCTAGCTACATACTCAAGAGAAATAAAAAGAAATGTTCACACAAAAACCTTATAAAGGAATGTTCACAGCAGCATTATTTAAACTAGCCAAAATGCAGAAACCACCCAAATGTCTATCGGTGGATGAATGAATAAATAAAATGTGGTATATCCATACAGTGGAATGTTATTCTGTAATAAAAAGGAAGACGTTCTGACACATGCTACAGTATGGATGTACCTTCAAAACATTTCTGCTAAGTAAAAGAAGACTATCACAAAAGACCACATATTATTCCATTTATACGGTATGACCAGAAGAGGGAAATCTATATAGACAAGAAAGCAAACTAGTGGTTTCCCAGGGTGGAGAGATGAGGGTGTTTAGGGGTAACAGGGAGTTACATTAATGGACATGGGTTTTTTTTGGATGGTGAAAATATTCTAAACTTCTCTAAATATACTAAAAACCACTAAACTATACAGTTTAAGTGGGTGAATTTTATAGTATGTGAATCATATATATGTTTTCAAAAAATTAACCCAAATTGTAATTGCCTTCACATGATTTAATTAGCTTCTCTTGGCTCATGGAGTGAAAAAACTATAGTACAATATAACAAGGCTTTTGGCATTGATACAGTCAAAATGCAGAAGAACTCCATGGTAGTAAGTATCCCAATGTTGCCCTTTTATAGCCAGTCACTTTATTTCTTCCCCTTCCATTCCAGAACTCTGGCAAGAGATTAGAACACTAATCTGTCCATTTTTATAATTTTGTCATTTTATGAATGTTATATAAATAGAATCACATATTATGTGACCTTTTGAGGACCCCCCCCATACTCAGTATAATACACTTGAAATTAAGTTGTCGCATGTTTTGATTTGTTCCTTTTTTATTGCAAAGTAGTATTCCATGGTATGGATATACCACTGTTTGTTTAACCATTCACCTGTTAAAGAGTATCTGTGTAATTTCCAGTTTGGGCTATTACAAATGAAGATGCTATAAACATTCATGTATAGTCTTTATTTCTCCAGTATAAATCCCTAGGTGTGAAATTGTAGCATTGTGGCATAGTAATTGTATGTTTAGTTTTATAAGAAACTGCTAAACTTTCCCAGAGTGGCTTTTTCATTTTTACATTCCCACCAGCACTGTAAGTGATCCAGTTTCTCCACAATCTTACCATCATTTGGTGGTGTCACTACTTTTTATTTCTGTCAGTCTGATGGGTGTGTAGTCATGCTCAATGTGGTTTTAATTTACATTTCCTAATGGAAAGAGGATGTGGAATGAGGGATATCATGACTGATGTCAGATGGATCTTCCTTGTAAACACAGACAACCAGAAAGATGTTTACTTGTGTTTTATTAACTATGCAAAGGATCACAAGTTATGGATAACATTGAGAAGAGTGGGAATTCCAGACCACTTAATTGTGCTCATATGAAACCTGTACATAGACCAATAGGCTGTTGTTCAAACAGAACAAGGGGATACTACATGCTTTAAAATAAAGAAAGGCATGCATCAGGATTATATCCTTTCACCATACTTATTCAATCCATATGCTAAGCAATAATTTGAGAAGCCAGATGTGGTGCAGTGGATTACTTGGTATGGCTTTTCTAGCCAGTCTTTATGACTCCCACTAGATTACTGGGTGGGACCATGCAAATAGGTGTATGGAACTCTAATGTGAGGACTGGTTAGTTTTGTCATTCTGCTAGGCTTAAATGTGCCCTCCTAGAGGCAGAAAGTGGGATTTCACAGCCATCAAGAGAGAAGAGGCAGAGAAGTGGAGCACCTTGGACCCGAGATCTTTCCACTGGACCTCTTTGGCAGAGACGACCAGCTGAGACAACTGCAGAAGAACTAAGAAGCACAAGGCTGAGTGGCCAGGCTTGCCAGCCCACAGAGCAAGAAAGCTGAGTGCCTTTGGACAAGAGGCTTGCAGACAGAGTAAGATGCACCTAGGTATACCTATCAGCAGAGCAAATCTGCTGCAAAAGAGTTTTTAAAAATGCTAAGAAGCCAAGATGTCACTTTGAAGACTAAAGTGCACCTAACCCAAGCTATGGCATTTTCAATTGCCTCATATGCATGTAAAAGCTGGACAATGAATAAGGAAGACCAGAGAAGAACTGATGCATTTGAATGATGGTGTTGGTGAAGAATACCAAATGCACCATGGAATGCCAGAAGAACAAACAAGTCTGTCTTGGAAGTACAGCCAGAGTACTCCTTAGAAGCAAGAATGGTCATCAGTCCCTGGAGAAGGATATCATGCTTTAAGTAGAATGTCAGTGAAGAAGAGGAAGACCCTTAGTGAGATGGATTGACACAGTAGCTACAACAATGGGCTCAATCGTAGCAACGACTGTGAAGATGATGCAGAACCAGGCAATGTTTCTTTCTTTTGTACACACGGTTGCTATAAGCTGGATTTAACCCAACCACACCTAACGATGACAATGGCTAGTGATGTTGACCATCTTTTTATGTTCTTATTTGCATCTTTTCCCTATGTTGTACCTGGATAAAAATCCAAACCAATTCCCATTAATTCTGACTCATGGCAACCCCATGTGTTGCAGAGTAGAATTGTGCTTCACAGCTTTCAAGGCTGTGACTTTTGGGAAGCACATCACCAGGCTTTTCTTCCAAGGCACCACTGTTGTTGTTGTTAAATGCCATCGTTTCCGACTCATAGCGACCCCATGCACGGCAGAATGAAACACTGCCCGATCCCGCGCCAGCCCCACAATCCCTGCTATACTTGAGCCCATCATTGCAGCCACCATGTCAATCCATCTCGTTGAAGGCCTCCCCCTCTTTCGTCGACCCTCCACCCTACCAAGCATGACATCCTTCTCCAGGGAATGGTCCCTTCTGACAACATGACCAAAATAGGTGAGACGAAGTCTGGCCATTCTTGCTTCCAAGGAGCATTCTGGCTGCACTTCCTCCAGGACAGATCTGTTAGTTCTTTTAGCAGTCCATGGTACTTTCAGCATTCTTCGCCAGCACCAAAACTCAAAAGCATCAACTCTTCTTCGGTCTTCCTTATTCATTGTCCAGCTCTCACATGCATAAGAGGCGATTGGAAATATCATGGCTTCTGTCAGGCGCACCTTAGTCCTCAAGGAGATATCCTTGCTCCTCAGCACTTGAAACAGTTCCTTCGCAGTTGATTTTCCCAATGCTACACGACGTCTAATGTCCTGACTGCTGCTTCCATTGGCATCGATCGTAGAAACAAGCAATGTGAATTCTTTGACAACCTCAATCTTCTCTCCATTTATTGTGATGCTGCTCATTGGTCCAGTTGTGAGGATTTTTGTTTTCTTTATATTGAGACGTAATCCATACTGCAGACTGTATTCTTCAACCTTCATCAGTAGGTGCCTTAATTCATCCTCACTTTCAGCAAGCAAAGTTGTATCGTCTGCATATCTCAGGTTGTTAATGATTCTTCCTCCAATCCTGATACCACGTTTTTCTTCATATAGTCCAGCTTCTCGGATTATTTGCTCAGCATATAGATTGAATAAGTGTGGAGAAAGAATACAATCCTGACGCATTCCCTTCTTGATTTTAAACCATGTAGTGTCCCCTTGTTCTGTTCGAACAACAGCCTCCTGGTCAAGGTACAGATTCCTCATGAGTACAATCAAGTGCTCAGGAATTCCCATTCTTCTCAATGTTATCCATAATTTGTCATGATCCACATAATCAAATGACTTTTCATAGTCAATAAAACACAAGTAAACATCTTTCTGGTATTCTCTGCCTTGAGCCAAGATCCATCTGACAACAGCTATGATATCCCTTGTTCCACGTCCTCTTCTGAATCCAGCTTGAACCTTCTGAATTATCTTCAGTAAGATCTTACTTGCGTGCGATATTAATGATATTGTTCTATAATTTCCACATTCTGTGGGATCACCTTTCTTTGGAATGGGCACAAATATGGATCTCTTCCAGTCAGTTGGCCAGGTAGCTGTCTTCCAAATCTCTTGGCATAACTGAGTGAGTGCTTCCAATGGGGCATCTGTTTGTTGAAATATCTCAATCGGTATGCCATCAATTCCCGGAGCCTTGTTCTTCGCCAGTTCTTTCATTGCAGCTTTGACTTCTTCCTTCATTACCATTGGTTCTAGATCATATGCCACTTCCTGAAATGAATGAAGATCGATCAGTTCTTTTTGGTACAGTGACTCAGTGTATTCCTGCCATCTTCTCTTGATGTTTCCTGCATCATTCAGTATTTTGCCCATAGAATCTCTCAATATTGCAACTCGAGGCTTAAATTTTTTCTTCAGTTCTTGAAAGAACTGAAGAAACGCACCACTGGATGGGTCCAAACCACCAACCAACTCAGTTAGTAGTTGGGCGCTTAACTATTTGTACCACCTAGAGCTCCTTCTAGCTTTATAGTATTATTTTTTTTCCTTGTGTTGAGTTTTGAGAGTTATTTTTATTTTCAGATACTAACTGTTTATCAGCTATGTGGTTTGCAACTATTTTCTCCCACTCTGTAGCTTGTCTTTTCATCTTCTAAGTAAGGTCTTCTTTAGACAAAAATTTTTAATTTTGGTGAAATCCAAATAACTTATTTTTCCTCTTATAGATTATGCTTTTGGTGTCATGTCTACAAACCCTGCCTAGCCTTAGGTACTGAAGATTTTCTCATTCTCCCCACCCCCCAAAAAAAGGTTTATACTTTGTATTTAAGTCTGTGATCCAATTTAATTTTTGTGTAAGGTGTGAGGTGTAGGTGGTTTTTTTTTTTTTGTTTTTTTTTTTTTAATTTATGGATGTCCATTTGTACCAGTACCATTGCTTTTTCACTTTTTTCAAAAATCAGTTGGGCATATTTGTGTGGTCTTTTTCTGGGCTTTCTATTATTGTTTATCCCTCCACCAATACCACACTATCTTGATTAGTGTAGCTATACAGTAAGCCTTAATATTGTGTGATTTCTCACTTCATTACTCTTTTCCAAGACATTCTAGCTATTCTACAGCCTGTGCCTATGCATATAAATATTAGAATAATCTTGCCTGTGTCTACAAAACAAAACCCTGCTGGGATTTTTATAGGAATTACATTAAATCTAAAGATCAATTTGGGTGAACTGACACTTTACTATGTTGGGTCTTCCAATCCATGAACATGGGATTCCTCTCCATTTATTTAAGTTTTTGATTTCTTTCATCAGCATTCTGTAACTTTCAGCATATGGGTCTGGTACATATTTTCATAACTGTATACCTAAGTACTTCATTTTCTCTGTAAATAGTATTGTTTTTGATATCAGTTTCCACAATTCACTGTTGTATAGAAATGTGATTGGTTTATTGATCTTATAACCCTATGACCTTACTGAACTCACTTATTAGTCCCAGGAGGTTGGGTTTTTTTTGCATATAACTAGGATTTTTCTATGTAGACAATCACGTCATCTGCAAATAAACCAAAAACCAAACCCAACCCACTGCATCAAACTGATTCCAATTCATAGCAACCCTATAGGACAGAGTAGAACTGCCTGCCCTAGGGTTTCCAAGGCTTTAAGTCTTTATTGAAGTAGACTGATGAAGCCTCATCTTTATCCAGTGGAGCAGCTGGTGAGTTTGAACTGCCCAGCTTTTGGTTAGCAGCTGGATGCTTTAACCCCTGTGCTTCATCTGCAAATGGGGACAATTTAATCTCTTCCTTTGCAGTGTGTATGCCTATTACTTCTTTTTCTTGCCTTATTACAGTGGGTAGAACTTCCAGTACTAAATTGAGTAAGAATAATGAGAGCAGACATCCTTGCCTTGTTCCCACATTTAAAATCAAAGCATAAAAAAAGTATTCAGTCCTTCACTGTTAAACATGATGTTAACTGTATGGTTTTTTTTTTTAATCATCAGACATTCTACAAAAGTAGTTTTGTCTTGACCTTCAGTGCTCTTTTTGTTTGTATTTTCCAAGGGGAAGCTTCATTGACACTTAGGGATGGGCCCAACTGAGATGACAGGGCAAAAACAAAAAGCAAAGGGGATTTCAGTACTTTGTTCTCCAGCTGGGCTTGCAAGAGTGATAGGACCAAAGGTCTTTTCAAGTGATTGGGCCCTAATTAGCACTAGAAATCTAATCTAATTAACAAGGTCCCTGGATCTTTAGGTTTAATGTAATTGCTATAAAATTAAGTAGCCGCCCACTGTGGAAGGGGCAAAAATTGCTTGTCACAGAGGTGAGGCCTCAGGGAATGGGGAAACCTGCCCCCTGCGGCTGCCAGCATCATAGCTGGTGACAGGAGTCTCAGATATTCAGGATGACAGAAGTGGCCAGGGCCAGATTTAGTTTCCTGTGAATTTTTGCCAACGGCTTAACCTAAGACGAAAAGAGCTGTTAAGTGAGGCAGCAAATGACTAGTTCCACTGCTGCAAAAAACTGAAAGCAACAAAGTGCATCTACAATACACAGAACATTTTTTTTTAACAGGAGTTAGGGATAGGCAGTTTAATCTAAAACCTAAAAAAAATAAAAAAATAAAAAAAACCCACGCACACACATTACCTACCACTCTCGCTGGCCCACCCATCTCTCTTTTGGGTCCTGAGGCCTCCAGCTCCAGGCCTTGCCCCATCGCCCCGCCCATTCCCGCCCCCGCTCCTGCCCCACCCTCAGGTTGGGCCTAGACCACACCTTAGCAGGTGAAACCAACGAGAAAGTACCAACCGTGGGTGGCAGGGGCGGGTGAGTGAATGTGAGTGCTGCAGGGTGGTAACACGAGGCGAGGAATAAGAACATGGGCCTCTGCTAATGGCGTCGCTTCCCCTACGGGAAGGCGGAAGGCCGCAGCCGGATGATGGGCGCCTGGAGCCAGCCTTGCGCCTGCGCGGGTCGGCCCTGGAGGATGGGCAGCCCAGAGCGACCCCAGGGCCCACCTCAACTCTCCGACCCCGCCTCCCCTCTGGAGTCTCCTCCACAGTTCATTCCTCCGGGGGGACTCGACGCCCTCTGGGAAGCGGAACGTTCCACTACGAGTGGGGAGAGGCTGGGGAACCGCCAGTGAACGGACGCTGGAGGGGGAACCTGCGGCTGCCCAGCGCTCCTGGGGGTGGGGGAACCGGCGACTACGCGGAGCCCCGCCCCCGGCCCGGGGTGGGCCATCCGCTGGTCCCTCCTCCTGGGGTGCGGGCGGGCGGGTGCGGGTGAACACCGCCCCCGCGGAGCCCGGTGCGAGCCAGGCCGAGCCGGCGGGCCGAGCCGGCGGAGCGTTCCCCCCCGCCCGCTGCAGGTCCGGGGCGTGCTGGGCGGCTCCGAATGCTGATCCTTCTCCCCTCCTTTTCCTCAGGCGGCTACTGTAGCGGCGGCGGCAGCGGCAGCGGCAGCAGCTCCGGGGACCGCTGGAGTCGGCATGCTGGAGAAATTGGAGTTAGAAGAAGAAGGTGAGTGCGCGCCTCCCTTGGCCAACTCTGCCCTGTCTCTGCTCCCGCTGTAATGCGCCTTTCATTACACGTCGAGAGAGATGTAATGGAGGGGGAGCCTCGGTGTAGTGAAACGTTCGGAGGCTCTACCGGCCCCAGCGGACAGGAGCTGCTCGCGTGCAGCGCAGACCCTCTGGTAAGGGCTGGACTTTCCGCCCACTGCCCCCCACCCCCCCGCCGTCCCTGGTCCTCCGGCAGTCTGGCCCACTTGGGTCCGGTGATGCACATGCAGCGCCTGTGCTTCGCGGCGGACCCCACTCAGGCTAGCTTGGCTGCGGAGCTGCGTGCTGCATTTTGCATGAGGAAGTCAAGGATCA
The DNA here is from genome assembly GCF_000298275.1 of Orycteropus afer afer. Taxonomy (NCBI): domain Eukaryota; kingdom Metazoa; phylum Chordata; class Mammalia; order Tubulidentata; family Orycteropodidae; genus Orycteropus; species Orycteropus afer. The sequence goes on along the minus strand of NW_006921851.1, from coordinate 1,617,258 downwards.
GGGATGAAGACGTCGTTATCGGCAGAGATAAGGTCTACAGTAGCACGTTGGTGCTTTTCGAATGAGTGAAATACTAGCTGAGTTTCAACTGGGGAGCCCAGCAATGGAGCCATCAGCACAGTTGGTTTGGTCCTTTTGTCCTTATAGTTGTACTCTATAGCAAGGTGTCATAAAGTAGTAATTCTTAATCACTTAGAGGCAATTTAGAGCTAACCTCCAAATTATGTTTATAGTACGTATCTTTAAATAATACAGATGGGTTCCCTTATTTGTATTTGTGAAAATTCCATCAGTAAGTTGTATTTTCTTTTTTCATGGGAAAGTTAAATAGGAAAACCTGAAGTGGCTCGGTTTTGAGTTAAGTTGACGCTCCTATGCCATCATTGCCATTGCTTCTTCCCCTCCCTTTTTTTTTTTTTTTTTTCATTTTTCTGTCCTATTTCTCATTTACCTGAATTTTATACTGAAGCTGTTAAATTTTGAAGGAATGAGCTTGATCTTTGGCAGAATTAATATTTAAAATGGAGTATGATGAGCTCAAAGTTAAAAAAAAAAAAAAAAACTTTATATAAAGTGCTTAACAATTTGAGGAGTTCAAGACTTTTACACAATTTTGTCTTTCCATTATTTATTAAGTGACTTCTTTTTTACCCATGTGTATTGATACAAAAAGCTCCCGAAACAGAGTGTGCCATGTGGATGCTGTCTCTAGGCCAACTATAATAATACTACTAATGTTCATTTACAATCAGGCAATTATTTAAATATACCTACCTGATACATTTGTTGTGCATGTTGTTGTTGTTATGTGCTGTGGAGTCGGACCCGACTCTTAGCGATCCCTCCTTGGGTTTCCCAGGCAGTATCATTACGGAAGTAGATTGCCCAACCTTCTTCCTTCCGAGGAGTGGCTGGTGGGTTTGAACCGCCAGCCTTCTTGACTGTTAACCAGAAGTCTAATTTTCACTAGTATGTACAAAGTGGTATGGTGTGCACTTTTCATTAAGACACTGAATGTGTAATTCACAGAGATTTTCTTTGTTACTTATATTAGTAGAATAACCAAACCAAAACCAAACCCACTTCCGTCAACTCGGATCTGACTCATAGTGACCTCTTCTTGGGTTTCCAAGGCACTATCACTATGGGAGTAGATTGCCGAGCCTTACTTCTGAGGAGTGGCTGGTGGGTTTGAACCAGGCTTCTGGTTAGCAGTCACATGCTACAAAAATGGCAAGGATGCCACATGTTCTGACCTACTCTAATCCTACAAGAGGAAGACAGGATTACCAGCAGTAACCCAAGGCCTGTTGCTACAAGGCCAGACATGCTGCCTCCCTCCAGCCCTTTCTCCAACCGTTCCTCCCAAAGCACCCACCACCTCTCTTCTGGGTTCGATAATTTGCTGCAGTGGCCACACAGAACTCATGGATTACGGGGTTTATTAGGGAAGCATCAGGCTACAACTCAAGTTTAGGAAGAATGCTCAGTCTCTCCCAGCCCACCATCCCTCAGCCAAGAGTCCCTCACAGTCTCTTCCCCAGCAGTCCTTGTCCCTCGGTGTCTCGCTCAGCAATGTGTGTCTCTTGCATCTCTTTCCCAGCAGCATGTGTCTCTTCCAGTAGGGCGTGTCTCTTTTGGTAGCACATCTTCCTCAACCAGCAGTCAGAGTTCTGCCTCTAGGAGGCCTCCCTTTTGAAACCGGCAGGGTGGTCAGACTAGCCAATTATAGCATCAGAACTCTAAGCACCTGAGAGAGAGTGGGCACCTCCCAGAACATTGTTTTGTGCCACTCCCAACAGAAATACTCCAGGTGGACACCTTCAGCAATCAGGAGCTCCTCAGTTGCTCATAGCAAATCCCACATTGGAGTTTACAAAGACTTACGGGTAGAAAAGCCACACAAAGTAATTTACTACACTGCACATGCCTTAGGCACTATGCCACCAGAGCTCCCATATCATTAGAATAGTCTACTGCATTTCAAATGTTTGCATAGCAGCATGGAGGTGGGAGAAGACTGGAAAGTGGCTTCTTTATTAGAGAAGCAGCACAGTTGTAGTTAAGAGCCTAGACCCAAGTTCAAATCTCAGTCCCATCTCTTACAAGCTATGTGACCTTGGACAAGGTACTTAACCTCTCTATGCCTTAGTTTCCTCATTTATAAAATGAAGCCAATATCAGGGTATTGTGAGAATCTAGTGTGATAACCCATATAATTCTATTAGTATACTGTTAACCTATAGTAAGCTTTCTGTAAATGTTAGTCTTCATGTGTAATGTTCTTGATGTCATCATACATCTCATCTGGTCTTTGGTCATTGGTATTAAGTGCATCAGTGGTCTCTAAATTCAGGTGGGATATAATCAAGGTTATATTTTGGCTCTCGTGGACTTATTTTAATTTTCTTTTGCCTCAACTTGAATTTGCATATGAGCAATCGATAGTCTGTTCCACAGTCAGCAAACAGTGATTTAAAAGACAGGAAAGGAAGAAAAAAACAAGATGACTGTCAGAAGAGACTCTGAAACTTGCTCTTGAGTGTGGAGTAGCTAAAACAAATGGAAGAAATGCTGAAATAAAAGAACTGAACAGAAGATTGCAAAGCTTGAGAAGACAAAGCAAAGTATTAAATGAAATGTACAAAGACATGGAGATTGAAAACCAAAAGGGAAGAATACACTTGGCATTTCTCAAGCTGAAAGAACAGATGGGAAAGTTCAAGCCTTGAGTTGCAAGGATTCTATGGGCAAAATATTGAATGATGCAGGAAGCATCAAAAGGAAGAACTATGTGGTCACTATATCAAAAAGATTTGGTTGATGTTCATCTATTTCAGGAGATGGCATATAATCAAGAACCAGTGGTACTGAAGGAAGAAGTCCAAGCTGCACTGAAGGAACTGTTAAAATACAAGGCTGCAGGAATTGACAGAATACCCATTGAGATGTTGCAACAACCAGATGGGTTGCTTTAGGTGCTTCCTCGTTTATGCCAAGAAATTTGGAAGACAGCTGCCTGGCCAGCTGACTGGAAGAGATCAATATTTGTGCCCATTCCAAAGAAAGGTGATCCAACAGAATGTGGAAATTATTGAACAATATTATTAATATCACATGCAAGTTAAATCTTGTTGAAAATAATCCAGAAATATTGCAACAGTGTATTAACAGGGATTCCAGAAATATAAGCTGTATTCAGAACAGGATGCAGAGCAAGGGATACCATTGCTCATGTCAGGTACATCTTAGCTGAAACCGAAGAATACCAGAAAGATGTCTACCTGTGTTTTATTGGCTATGTATTGACTATGTAAAAGTATTGGACTGTGTGGATCATAACAAATTATGGATGACATTGCAAAGAATGGGAATTCCAGAACACTTAATTGTGCTCATGAGGAACCTGGACATAGACCAAGAAGCTGCTGTTCATACAGAACAAGGAGATACTGCATGATTTAAAATCAGGAAAGGTGTACATCAAAGTTGTATCCTTTCACCATACTTACTCAATCTATATGCTGAGCAGATAATCTGAGAAACTGGCCTATATGAAGAAGAACAAGGCATCAGGATTGGAAGAACACTCATGAACAACGTGCCATATGAAGATGACACAACCTTGCTTGCAGAATGTGAAGAAGACTTGAAGCACTTAAGAAAATCAAAGACTACAGTTTTCAATATGGATTTCATCTCGACATAAAACAAAAATCTTTGCAACTGGGCCAATAAATAATATCATGATAAATGGAGAAAAGATTGAAATTGTCAGGGATTTCATTTTACCTACATCTATAGCCAGCCCCCATGGAATCAGCTGTCAGGATATTGGATGTATTGCACTCGGCAAATCTGCTTCAAAAAACCCCTTTAAGGTATTAAGAAGCAAAGGTGTCTCTTTGAAGACTAAGGTGTGCGTGACCCAAGCCGTGATGTTTTCAGTCATTTCACAGTCATGTGATAGCTGGACAATGAATAAGGAAGACCAAAGTAGAATTTAGACTTGAATTGTTGTGTTGATGAAGAATACTGAAAATACCATGGACTTCCAGGGGAATGAACAAATCTGCTGTAGAAGTACAACTGGAATATTCCTTGGAAGAAAGAATGGCCAGACTCCATCTCACCTACTTTGGTCATGTGGTTAGAAGGGACCATTCCCTGGAAAAGGATAAAGTAGAGGATCAGCTAAAAGGGGAAGACCCTCAATGAGATGGTTTGACACAATGGCTGCAAATAGGGCTTAACCATAGCAAATATTGTGAGGATGGTGCAGGATCAGGCAGTGCTTTGTTCTGTTGTACATAGAGGCGCTGTGAGTTGGAGATGAGTTGATGGCACTGAACAATGAAAACAACAAATGTTAGTAACTGTTGTTTAAATGTCATTCATTTACCATTGTACTGAATTTGTAGACTTTTTAAGGCTTTGATTTGTGGCTCTTAATGTAGAGATTCTTCTCAGCATGGGATTTGGTGGTTTTTATTATTATTATTATTTTAATTTAATTATGTTTCTTTTCTCAGTATAGATATACAAAAATCAAAAAACCAAACTCACTGTCATCGAGTCAATTCCAACTTACAGCGAACCACTTTGGGTTTCCAAGGCAGTAAATCTTTATGGAAGAGATTGCCCAGTCTTTCTTCCAGGAAGTGGCTGGTGGGTTTGAACTGCCAACTTCTGGTTAGCAGTCAAATGCCTTACACATAATGCCACCAGAGCTCTTTATAGATATACAAGGTTTTTTTCTTTTTTTCTTTTTTTTTTTTTTTTGGTGCATTGCCTTTGCCAATGGAATTAATGTTAAGTTAAATCTAATTCATAAGTTGAAATCCACTCACTGGCCACAGGTTTGGTTTTGATTTATTAAACTTAAGCATCTAAGAAAAAGAATTTCCTAATTGAGAGATTTAGCATCGTGGCAGGATATAAGATCAGCATCCAAAAATCAGTTGGATTCCTCTACACCAGCAAAGAGATTGCTGAAAAAGAAAT
>NW_006921851.1:1581185-1609570 GCF_000298275.1 Orycteropus afer afer | reverse complement strand
AATTTCCCATTTTCACCAGCTGTGTTTATTTGCTCACTGTCATTACTTTAAAACCTATCAAAACCAAAAATCAACCCACTGACAATGAATCGATGCTGACTTACTGCAAATCACTTTGGGTTTCAAAGGCTGAAACTACTTTGCAGAAGTAGATTGCCTCATCTTCCTCCCAGGAGCTGCTGATGGGTTTGAACCACCAACCTTCTGGTTAGTAGCCAAATGCATTACCCACTATGCCACCAGAACGCCTTTAAAACATACCAAATCCCACAAATAATCCTGTTATGCTTGCCTTGATTCAAGGGGAAGAATGATAAAGAATTACTTGGATGCTATTAGCTGAGGTGGAAAAGGAATAGTCTGAAAGGCTGCCTTGTTTCTTTTGAACTTTAAATTGCTTACTCATTCAAAATATGGGGGGAAAAATGAGTATCTAGCAGCATCTTATATTTATTTAGAGAGGAGAAAAAGGCCCTAACAGTAGATTACACCTTTAAATATCCTGTGAACTGATGAGTTGGCAGCCTACATAATAGCTATTAGGTAAATCCTTGCCTTTAACCTTCCTTCTTATCCATTAATGTCTTATTTTTTGCATTGATGTCTCTAAGCATAATCAAGATACCTTTGATTGCCATGAAACACATGGTTACTGATATTTCTGTTACATTGTTCTATTTCCTAATAAGTTGTAACAGATACTGTATTTGTTAGGAACAGTTTGGAGGTACCAGTGAAGTTGACATAATCTCTTGGAATTTTGTTTCCTTCTGGGAAGAAAGAAAACTGTACAGTGATCTGCCCGGCATTGTTGGGGTCTTCTTTGGCCTGAATTATGACATGAGCTGCTTCCCCACTCTGCTGTGAGCACTGACCTTAGCATCACCATTGACAGAGTACTCACATCGCCCCTTTATAGGAAAACCTTAACCACTTTCAGTTGTCTATATATAGAGAGTAAGGAACTCTAGTGGCACAGTGGTTTAGCGCTTTGCTGCAAACCAAAAGGTCAGCAGTTCGAACCCATTGCCACTTCACAGGAGAAAGATGTGGCGGTATGCTTCCATAAAGATTACAGCCTTGGAAACCTTATGGGGCCTTTCTACTCTGTCATATAGGGTCACTGTGAGTTGGAATCCACTCAAAAGCAATGGATTTTGTAACTATAGGATAATAACAAACTTATTTCAGTCTGCAGCCTCACCACCCCCGTCCTACCTACATGCACATACACATACATAAAGCTTCTAACTAAAAACTCACTGCCTTCCAGTCAATCCCGACTCATAGCAACCTCTATTTGGGTTTCCGAGGTGTATCTCTTTGGAAGTAGATTGCCCAGTCTTCCTTCCGAGGAGTGACTGGTGGGTTTGAGCCACCAGCCTTCTGGTTAGCAGTCAAATTTCGTAGGCACTATTCCACCAGAGCTTCTATAAAGCTTCTAGAGCTTTATGTACATAAGAGCTAGCGATCTTTTTAAAATGCAGATTCTAATTGGGTCAGTCTTGTTTGGGACTTGAGATTCTGCAGTTCTAATGCTAATGATGCTGGTTCACCTACCATTCTGAATAAGGAGACTCTAGAGCAAGGCTTGGCAAACGTCCAGATAGGAAATATTTTAGTCTTTGAGGACCAGGTGATCCCAGTCACTGCCACAAGTTCTGGACTCTACTTTTATAGACCAAAAGCAACAAAAGACCAAACACAGCCAAATGGACAGGGTTGTGTTTCAGTAAAATTTTATTTATAAAAACTGGTCTGATTTGGTCTACAGGGATAATTTGCCTGATTATCCCTACTTGGTATATATCTCTTCACTATTTCTGTACCTTGGGGTATTACATTGTTCCTGTGACTAAAAGACCTACTTCTTTCCCTACCCTGGCAGTGTTATTAAAAGACTTAAAGACTCAACTCAAATGCTGTCTCTGTGAGTGCTTCCTCTCACAATTTATTTTTCTTTCCCAGTGCCTAATATTATGGCTGCATAGAGTAGGTGTCCAGCATAGTTTCAGTGTATCAACAATTACATTAAATGTTTATAGTTGACTTGTGATTGTGCTATTTGTTTAATTGAATTTGTTCACACTTTATTTCTGAACATTCTCTCTTTTAGAAGTGTCAGGAACATTTACCAAAAAAAAAAAAAAAAAAAAACCATTGCTGTTGAGTTGATTCCAGCTTACAGTGACCCTACAGGAAGGAGTAGAACTTTACCCCATAGAGTTTCTAAGGCTGTAATCTTTACAGAAGCAGACTGCCACATCTTTCTCCTGTGGAGCACACTCATGGGTTCAGACTTGATCTTTCAGTTAGCAGCCAAGCACTTAACCACTGTGACAATGGGGCTACTCTAGTCAGGAACAGAAGTATTTACAATTTGGAAAGGACAGTACAAAGTTGGTTTTCCCCAAAGCTATAGGCTTTTTTTCATGTTTTTGATTTTCAAATGAAAATTATAGTCTAACAATTTAATGTTATAAGGCATGATTATAAATAGTTACCATTAATTGACCTCACTTTTTTAAAAAATAAGTATATATAATGAAGTGGTTCAAAACACAGACCATGCTGCCTGACTTCAAATGTTGTCTGTGACACTTAGTAACTGAGTTTGGTCAAGTTACTTCTCTACCTTTTTTTCTCATCTGGAAAATGAGGATATTAGAAGTATGTATTTTATGGGAATGTTGGATTAAATGATTCAGTATATGAAAAGTGATTGAACAGTACCTAGCCTCTAACACTCACTTTATGTATTTGTGTTTTAATTTATTATTATGTCAATCACATATGTCTGTTTATTTTTAATAATCATTGACTTCTTGAACTTTATGGCCAGCACCAAGCATGATGTACTTTATAAACACCTGAACTAAGCTCAAGGAGCTCTGGTGGCATAGTGCCTAAGGCATTTGACTGCTAACCAGAAGACTGGTGGTTCAAACCCACCAGCCAGAGGAAAGTTTGGACAATCTACTTCCATAGTGATACCATTTCGGAAACTCAAGGAGGGATCACTGCGAGTCAGTTCCAGCTTGACGGCAATGAGTTTGATTTTTGGTTTGAATTAAGCCCATGGATGCTTTTCTTTAAATTTTTAAAAAACTGTCATTTAGGTGACAGTTTACAGATTAAATTGGTTTTCTATTCAGCAATCCATGCTGAATTCTGTTTTCTTTACTGTAATCCCTACTCTGTAACAGCATTCTTCCACTTTTTCCCTGCATTCTTACTTCCCTTTCACCTCCTGCCTGCCTGGTTTTTCCCTGGGCAGATGCTGCCCTCTTGATCTCATATACTTGCTTGATCTAATGAGCACATGCCCTTTTGATATTACTGTTCACATTATAGGGCTGTCTGTCATTTGGCCGTCAGTTGAGTCACAGGGGTTAAGTTCAGTTCCTAGCTTGAAGGATGTTGTGGTAGTTAAGTTTGTATGTCACCTTGGCTGGGCCTAGATGAGTGGCTGGGCAGCTGGTGGTAGTTATTCCCCATGATGAGACTGGCAGTCAACTCCATGGTGGTATCTACCACATGCAGCAGAGTAGCTGCCTTTGGGATGTGGTCTGCTTCCTGTATATAAGGAGAAGCCTTGGGGATAGTCTCTAGCTTATGACATGCTGGGACCTGCATGTAGCCATGTCATTGTTCAGCAGCCCGCCATGCTCTGTCAACTTGGGACTTAAAATGGACTTGAATTAATGGCCTGCCATGTGGTTTGGTAACATCAGGACTGTGCCATTTTATTTGTCGACCTTGGGCTTGTTAGCCTCACCAGCCAAGAGCTGCCAGAGTGAAGAGATGCCTCTGGCTTCAGTGGGCCGGGAGCAAGAGGCAGAGCTAAAGCCCAAGGACGAGGGCCATTCACCCAGCCCCTAGAGCTTGGCACTTTGAACTTGGACTTAAAGCCTCCAAATTGTAAGAGAATAAACTCCTGTTTGTTAAGGCCATCCCATTTGTGGTATATTCTTGTCAGAGTGGCACTAGGTAACCAGAACAGATGTGTGAGGGCCATAGTTTGAAGGGTTCCGCTAGTCTTCATCAGACCAGTAAGCCTGGTCTTTTTTATGATTTTTAGTTTTGTTCCACATTTTTCTCCACTCTATTTGGGACCTCTTATTGTGATCCCTTCTCTTGAATGCTTTTTGAAGCAGATAATTATTTAGCAGTTTTATTTATGATTAATAAAACCTACAATAATTCTGGCATTATTTCAAGGACTATGTTACCACCTAGATTCCATCTTGAAACTTCAGCTGTCCTGGAATCTTCAATTATTCCCCCCCCCCTTTTTTTTAATTACTTAATGTAGTTGCTTTATCTTACTTCAGAAGCTTGGTGTACAGCACTTGGCTATTAACTGAAGGATCAGTGCTTTGAACCCATCAACCACACCTCAGGAGAAGGATATGGCAGTTGACTTCCATAAAAATTTACAACCTTGGAAACCCTATGGGACAGTTGTACTCTGCCCTAAATGGTTCTTAAGAGTTGAAATCAACTCGAAGACAACAGTCTTGGTTTTGTGAGGGATTTTTGGTTTTTTTGTTTCCTTTGGTTTGTGCTGTGAGGATTCTTGCCAGTCTTTCCTTCCTTCTTCTCTCTTCCTTTGCTTTTTACTTTATCTCAGTTTGGTATTCCTTCCTGTCCTAGCTTTTCCTTCTTTATCTGCATGTCATTTCTGTCCACACCCTTTTTCTAAAGTGGAGTTTTCTGTTCAGAACTTGCTTCTTATCTTACTTGTTTTAGCAAGATTGGTCAACCTATTCTATAGTGGTTGTAGAATAGATACTTTTATAGGAGGGACTGTATTAGCTTCTCTCCCCATAATGGCTAGAATCTCACATTTTAGACCCAGTTGTGTAGTAAAGTAATTACATTTCTTTGGATAACTCATAAAGTCTGCTGGGCCAATTTGTTTGTTTTTGATGCTGTTGGTTTTTCACTATAAAACAAGAGATTAGCACTGGTGATCTTTTACTTTTTTTTCTAGCTTGAAAATAGAATCCAAAGCGGTCAGCAACTACTGTCTATAAACTGGGAAACCAAAGCAAAATTTTGCATTCAATTAAACTTACATATTCTCAGTGATTTGTTGGGGGCAGCACTTGGGGGTGGCTCCATATTAAGGCTGGGGCCTCAGGTAGGCAGACCTGGGGCTTGGAGGCTGCTTTTCGCTTGGTGTGGCTCTATATTAAGGCCAGGCCCTGAGGTAGCCGGCCCACCAGGGCTTGGGTGCTACTTTTCACTAAGGTGATTCCAAATCTGCCCTAGAAGTGCAGCTGGAATGCTGCTTGGAGGCAAGAATAGCCAGACTTTGTCTCACCTCTTTTGGTCATGTTGTCAGAAGGAACCACCCCCTGGAGAAGGATATCATGCTTGGTAAAGTGGAGGGTCAACGAAGAAGGGGAAGGCCCTCAATGAGATGGATAGACACAGTGGCTGCAATGATGGGATCCAGTGTAGCAAAGATCATGAGGCTGGCAGAAGACTGGGCAGTGTTTTGTTCTGCTGTGTATAGGATCTCTATGAGTTGGGGATGACTCGATGGCACCTAACAGCAACAACATTCTCAGTGAGAAGGATATTTTCCCTCAGGGAGTGAAAATAGTTACTGGGGAGTGGAGACAAAAATACCTTTGATTTCATCATGGTTTGTGGCCTTCCAAAGGACCACAGTACGTAAACAGGTATATGGTATATTTGTAGTATTAAAATCTGATGGGGTGGAAGAGGACAATTAGGGGGAAATGTGTTTATTGCTTCTGTGGTGAGGTAGGTAATAATCATAAAAAGATTGAGAAACAGTGCTTTAACTTACATAAGGGAAAATTTTCGTGCTATGTGTGTATTGTAAGCTATTAAATTGTTTCTTTATCACTTAGATTTTAGAGCTTCATTGAAGCTCCACAGAATCAACTTGTAAGTTCATGGGGTCTATTGTGAGGAGTACTTACCTCTGCTGGTAGAGACTAAAGTGGCAGGTTTGTGATTGTGTAGTGTGTTGCTTGCTGATCATCACTACAGCATTCAAAAAAAAAAAAAAAACACAAACCAGACTCCCTGTCATCAAGTCAGTTCCAACTCATAGCAACCCCCATTGGATTTTCAAGGCTTTCAGTCTTTACGAAAGCAGACTGCCTCATCATTCTTCCATGGGGCAGCTGGTGGGTTCGAACCACTGACCTTTTGGTTAGCAGCCAAATGGCTTTAGCCATTATACCACCAGAGCTCCTTCTTACAGCATTATAAGTGTCATATATATATGTATAATTTGTGATTTGGGTGAAGATTTACAGAGCAAATTCACTTTCCATATAGCAGTTCACATACACTTTGTCTCATGACATTGACCACAGTTTACCACAATGCAACAGCTCCCCTCCCACTTCCTCCACATAGTCACCCCTTCCCAGTGTCCATCCCTCCATGTACTCCTGCCCCCTGAGCTGTCTCCCTATTGCATAAGCAGCCCTTCTTAACTCCCATGATTGTTCTCTCCAAGGAGTGTGTCTACCTGAGGTAAATGTTCAACTCATATGCCTGTCTTTTGTTTGGCTGGAAACCACATGTGTAGGTTCAATTCCAGACCTGAAGGGCAGCTAGGGGCCATAGTCTCAGTGGTTCCACCAGGCTCTATCGGACCAGCAAACCTGGTTTCCCCCCGCCTTTTTTTTTCTCCAAATGATTTTGAGTTTTGTTCCACATTGTTCTCCCACTCTATCAAGGATCTCCTACATAAATCCTAGAAGGGTCTAATATTAATCCATTATCCCAACTCTGCCTTTCCTACTGAGTCTGTGTGTTTGTCTTTATTTCTTGATGGTAAGACATTTACAATTTTACGAAATATTTGTAATTCAAAGTTTACTTCTCTAACTGGCCCCATATTTAAAAGATGGCCGTATTTAATACCTATTAGATGCACATTTGAGTATTTCTGAAGTCAGGATGCAAATTAATATTGATAGCATCTTAGATTTAAGGAGATACAGTAATTCTCTTAATCTGAGGTTTTGTTACCTAACATGGAAAGATTCCTGACTAAAGAAGAGGAGAGTGATTCAGAACATCTGGGGATATCCAACAGTAGGTCTTATCACCATGCTTCGTGAGTAACTGGAGCCCCTGGAAAGTCATCAGATCGAGGCAACCTGTGCTCATCTCTCTGGGGCCCCAGACCTTCCTTATCAAAAGCAATTTTCCCTGCTTCTTGGTTTGCATGTTAGAAACTGACCCCTTACCCCCATTACTGCCCAGCTCCAGCCTTACAAGCCAACTGACCAGAGTCCCAGGTTGATGATTCAGTCCAGTCTGGTGAAGTGACCACTACTATGTATGAGGTGGAGAAGATTGCAGAGGACGAGAGGCATGGGCAGGACAATACCTATGCAAAGTTATCTCATGTCCTGGTATCCTTGTGACTCGAAATTTTAACTGTGAATCTTAAAATGGGAAAACTGTTGATTTTACAGAGTGTTTAGAGTTTACATGAAAAAATGAATTTTTATATCCTTTTTCTAAGATAATAGCTGGCATATATTGAGTATATTGAGGTAATGTTCTAAGACCTGTACATTTATCTCATGTAATCCTTAAGACAACTTTAAGAGGTAAACATTTTTATCATCTTTATTTTATAGATGAGAAAATTAAGAAAATAAGTAAATAAATTATGTAAGGTGGCATATCGAGGAAGGTAGTGGAACCAGATTACAAATCCAGTAGTTGGACTTTCAGAGCCATGCTCTAAGCCAGTGTGCCTAACCAATGTGAACTGACATTTTTCATTGGAAAGCTCTCTTTCTGTTTTCTCACTTCCTGTCTTGTCTTTGTCCCTGGGTGGTGTAAATGCTTTACACTTGGCAGTACAAAGCCACCCAATGGCACCATGGCACCATGGCCTCACAGTCTGTTTCCAAACAACCTAGAAAACCCTATGGAGTTAGTTTCTGCTCTGTAGTACATGGAGTCACCATGAGTCAGAATCTACTCAACAGCATTGGATTTGGTTTTGGTTTTATCCAGGCTTTACCTCATTCTTATCAAGGTTCCATTTCCACTACAATCAAACTCAGCATTTTGCAAAATTCAATCCATCCTCAGATTTAGGATAAATCCACAATTTATCCATCCTCATTTTACTTTGAACTGTAATATTCAACAGAGATGACCGCCCCCTTATTGAAGTACTTCTTTGATTTCTGTGACACAACACTCCATTGTCTTCATCCCTATCTGGCTGTTTGTTTTATCTCCTTGCTGGTTTCTACATTTCTACTCTTACCTCTCTTTATAAATAACAGTTTTAATGAGATGTAGTTCACATACCATAGAGTTTGTTTCTAGTGCATTAGTTATTGTACTTCCTTGTGGCTGTGTCCTAGGCCCACTTATTTTCTATATCCTCACCCTAGACAATCTTGTTCACTTCCATGGCTTTAATTACCATGGTACATGATTTCTAATGTTTTAATTCTATGAATTTAATTATCATGATGCTTTAATAACTGATTATGCCTAACTATATTTCTATCCAAATCGCTCTTCTGAGTATTTGGTTACCTATTTGACATCTCTCTCTACTTGTATCATTTTATGATCTCTCACTTCTATTCCCCTCCTCTCTTCCCCACCCCCCACCAGCCTGATTCAATAAATAGTGCTACATCTACCTAGTTGTTTCTACAAAAGACTTGGTAGTCATCTATGATACCCACCTCAGGTCTCTTTCACTCTCCCAATCCAAGTATTCCATCCTTTCAATGTTACTTGCTAAATATACCTCTCTATCACTTCTGCTATTATTCTAGGCCAAGCCATCATCATCTTTCTACTGAACCATTCTAGTAGCCTACTCCCCGGCATCTACTCTGCCCCCTCCATTCAATTTTCCATGCTGCAATTAGAGATATTTTCTAAAAACATATCTAATCATAACATTTCTATGCTTAAAAACTTTTTTATGACTTTCCTTGGGCTTTAAATTGGAGTCTAGATTTCTTAACATGTTCCTTAATGTACCCTTCTTGTTCCTTACATCTGCCTTTCTCTCTAGCCTTATCTTGTATTTTCTCTTCACATTTTCCCTCAAGCTATACCCACCTTCTTTAAGTTCCTCAGACTTACTTGCTCCTCCCTGTCCTCTGGACTTGTAACACAAGTTGTTTCTTTTCCCTGGATTGTTCTTCCCTCTTCTTTTGGCCACTTGCTGTTTTTTCTTCAGGCCTCAGCTTAAATGCCACTTCCTCAGGGAAGCCTTTCCAGGAGCACCTGATTAGGACGTCACATTATATCTTATCATTCATATTTGATTAATGTTGTCAGGAGAAATGCCTTTACTTATATTTCTTTGCCATTAAATCATAAACTCTATGAGGATAGAAACACAATTTATTCATCATAGTATCTTTGAAACTTGGCATATGTTAAGTTTTCAGTAAATATTTGTTATACAAATGGATGTAATTTGGAACTCCTTAAATTTTATACTGGCATATGAGGGTTGCTATGTTTCAGGTGGTTAATGTTACCCTTTAGAAAGAAATAAGGCATTTATGTTTAAGGCATTATAGAAATGAGAGGAAATCTGTTTGCTAAATTAATGTACTGAACAAAGAGCAATGACAAGGTAGAAAAATTGAGGAAATGAGGTTAACTCAAGTATATCTCCCAGAGGCATAAAAGGCAGAAAATCTGAATATGTCATGCCCAGTAATTGAAGAACTCAAAGGCAGTAACAAATGGATAGAAATGTGATAGCTGGCTTAAATAATGTGTTGTCTGAGAGGAAAGTCTTTTAGATCCTTCTTTTGTGACTCTGACTTCACTTGTGCAAATACTAGGACAAAACAAGGCCTCCTTCCCTTTTCATGAGAAGGGTCCTTTTGTGGGTGTGAACAAATTTGGCAACCTTTTGGTTAAATTGTAATCACTTTTTCATCTCCTTCCTTTGTTGCTTTGTTCTGTTCCTCTTTGAGGTATTTCATATGTGCTTATAGTACCTGAATTTAAAGTGGAAGTTTCTCAGTGTTACACTACATTACCTGATTCAATTTATGTTAGGTTGAATTTTAGTCACTTTTAACTAATAGTAACTTAATAACTAATGAAAATCTGTAAGTTTATAGATCATGTACTGTGTTTTCTTTGAAATGGAATGTGTGATTGTTCCATTAAGCCTTCCAGAAGAACAATCACATAACATATTTGTATAGGTTTATTTATATCCTTTTCTTGGTTCTCATTTTTCACATTTAACTCTTTACCTTTGAAGCTTATGCAAAAGATCCCCTTTTCCTTTTTTTTTTTTTTTTTCAATTGTATATGTTATTAATATCATAGTTGTTGTTGTTGTTGTTATGTGCCGTCGAGTCGGCCCCGACTCATAGCGACCCCTCCTTGGGTTTCCGAGGCAGTATCACTACGGAAGTAGGATTGCCCAACCTTCCTTCCGAGGAGTGGCTGGTGGGTTTGAACCGCCAGCCTTCTGGTTAGCAGTCAAGTGCTTTAGCCACTATGCTACCAGAGCTCATAGTAATTAAGAACAAGTGTAAGACCCAAATTGGCCATTTCTTCTGCTAAATGTCTGTAAGACCTTGGGAAGTTATTTCTAAACTTCATTTTCATGTGTAACTTGGAAATACAAATACTGTTAGATTTTTCCCTATGTGAATTGTTATTTACTATCCAGTTGGTAATATTTGTGAT
Organism: Orycteropus afer afer; assembly: GCF_000298275.1. NCBI lineage: Eukaryota > Metazoa > Chordata > Mammalia > Tubulidentata > Orycteropodidae > Orycteropus > Orycteropus afer. The sequence goes on along the minus strand of NW_006921851.1, from coordinate 1,598,857 downwards.
TGGGTATCTGGGTTTCTATATCCCTAACATAACTTTTTTTTATGCCCTGCAAACAAGATGTTATCCCCATTTTACAGATGAAGAAATTCAGTCTCAGTCACTAATAAGGTAATTGCAATTCTGGTCTAGGTTTGGTCTAGAGATTGTCCTGTTCTTTCTTCTATATTATTTCCCCTATGAACTTTGGAATGCCTTGCAGAATACTTTTGAGCAGTCTTCCTGTGAAATGGCAGTAGTAGTAGTGTCACTGTTGGCAGAGCCTGTCTTAACTTCAAGGGGGATAATGCAAATCAAGATCAGCCCAAGGCTGATCACTATGAGGTAGATGTCAGACATACCTCCACTCTCCAACCTTTTTACCAGTTCTGACACCAACCTTCCCGCAGCACACTACTTCTCTTCTGGGTTCCACAGTCTGTTGCAGTGGCCACACAGAACTCACAGACCATACTTTAAGTGGTTTATTAAGGAAGTAACAGTGTACAACTTGGGATCAGGATCAATAGGCTACAACTCAGGATCAGGAAACATGCAGGCAAAGTCTCCCTTTAGTGTAAGACCGCTATCTCTGCTCCTCTTGGCTATGCAGGCCCCTTCTCAGCCCCCTCAGGACAGATTCTTTTTGACCATTTCAGGACAGGCTCTTCTTGTCCTGCCTTCTATCACCACGGCTTTGCTGCAGGGCCTCTTCTGGTCTTATCACCGCCAGCTCTGCCACTGGGCTCCTTCTTGGCCTCTCAGTATGTTTAGTGTTACAGCCCTTGACCTGTTTTACAGCTCTTTAAGAGATTCCTTTCCCTTCTCTCTGCTTCTTCCCTCTTTTCTTTCTTCCACTTCTGTCAAAAAAAAAAACCCTGTGGGAAACATTGTTCCACCTCCTACTTTGGCAAGTAATGACTAGGATCTTAAAAGTTTGAAAGCAGCCATGTAGGTGCAACGATGGGTCTCTCCTCATCCAGAGCAAACAAGAATGAAGAAAACCAAAGATTCATGGAAAGAATTAATCCTAGTGACTGGTACACCATGCGATCCGCAACCAATACTACTACGAGACCAGATAAACTAGATGGTGCCTGGCTACCACCGCCAGCCACTCAGAGAGGGATCTGTGTAGGAGATCCTGGATAGAGAGGGAGAACAGTGTGGAACAAAACTCAAAATCATTTGAAAAAAACATAAAGGGGACCAGGTTTGCTGGTCTGATAGAGCCTGGTGGAACCCCTGAGACTATGGCCCATAGCTGCCCTTCAGGTCTGGAATTGAACCCATACCTGTGGCTTCCAGCCAAGCAAAAGACAGGCATAGGAGTTGAACATTTACCTGAGGCAGATACGTTGGAGAGAACAATTATGGGAGAAAGAAGGGCTGTTTCAGCACAGGGAGACAGCTCAGGGGACAGGGATGCGTGGAGGGATGTACACAGGGAAGAGGTGACTGACTGTAGGGAGGAAGTGGGAGGGGAGCTGTTGTATTGTGGTGAATTATGGTCAGTGTCATGAGACAAAGTATATGTGAACTACTGTGTGGAAAGGGAATTTGCTCTGTAAATTTTTACCCAAATCACAATTAAAAAAAGACCTAAAAAAAAAAAAAAAAAAAAACCTGTGAGCGGGACAAACTCTTTGTCAATGTCAAGTCATGGCACTCCTGCCAGGGTGACAAACTGACCAATCCCCTTTCTGTAAATCATAGACACTTCATTTGCATAGTGGGTTACAACTCACCTCATTTGCATAGTTTATTGACCAGTCCCTGCAAGGTGCGTACCAATCACAGGGCAGGGTGCAGCCCAGAACCATACAGAAAGTATCAAACCAAATTGTTTACAGTTTAACCAGGAAATGTCAGACGACCTGGGTAAAAGTAACAAACCCTGGGCTAGAAAAGTAGGGCAAAGGTAACTTCTTAGGGCTTAGGGAAAAAAATCTCTCAAGCTGTTTTTCCAAAGAACCAAGGCAAAAGTCCACATAAAGGAATTCATTTTACCACACATCACTTAGGAAAAGACTGGCCTACTGCCTATCCTCCTTGATAACGGGACCTGAAAGCTCTCAACTTATAAAGGAATTTTTAGTATTAGTGTCTTATTTCTATTACTCTCTAAATTGTTTTTCATATTTTGATTTGAAATAGTAATTCTTAGTAGTGCTTATACATATTGTCAGAACAATGATGTGCCATATTAGAAGTAGCTAGAGTTAAGTACGTAGGATAGTGCCTAAGGCACTTGACTGTTAACCAGAAGGCTGGTGGTTCAAACCCACCAGCCACTCCCCGGAAGGAAGATGGGGCAATCTACTTCCGTAGTGATACTGCCTCGGAAACCCAAGGAGGGGTCACTATGAGTCGGGTCCGAATCGACGGCACATAACAACAACAACAACAAAGTGGATCTTGATAATCACTGTTGTTTCAGCTTAGTAATTGGGTTCTGTTTCCTGAAAGAGGAAACATTGGCTATGGTTACTTAGTTATGTAGTTCCTAGAATTAAACATGAAGCCATTTAAAAACTGATAGAAACCACATGATTTCAAGGACATTTTGTCCTGTTTGTTATATTTCTTAGGTATTTATTGCAACTCTTTTTAAAATAGGTAGTTGGGGAAACTGTTTGCCTTAATTGTTTTATTTTTCATTAATGGACTTTATTTTTTTAGAACCATTTTAGATTTACAGAAAAATTGAGTAGAAAGTACAGATACTTCACAGATAATTCTGTCCTCCTTCCTTCATGCTCCCCACACTGTTGACCTTTTGCATTGATGTGGAACATTTGTTAGAATTGAACCAATATTAATACATTATTGTTAACTAAAATCCATAGCTTGTTTGTATTAGGGTTTATTTTGTTGTACAGTTCTTTAGGTTTGACAAATGTGTAATGTCATGTATTCACCATTCCAGTGTCATACAGAATTGTTTCATTACTGTAAAAACCTCTTGTGCTCCAGTTCATTACTTCTTCCCCTTGAGCCCATGGCAATGACTGATCTTTTCACTGTCTTTATAGTTTTGCGTTTTCCAGGATGCCATATAGTTGGGATCATACAGCATGTAGTCTTTTCAAATTGGCTTCTTTCACTTGTTGTTGTTGTTGTTATGTGCCGTCGAGTCGGACCCGACTCATAGCGACCCCTCCTTGGGTTTCCAAGGCAGTATCACTATGGAAGTAGATTGCCTCATCTTCCTTCCGAGGAGTGGCTGGTGGGTATGAACCACCAGCCTTCTGGTTAGCAGTCAAGTGCCTTAGCCACTATGCTACCAGAGCTCTTTCACTTAGCAGTGTGCATATAAGGTTCTTCCTTGTCTTCTTCTGCCTTAATAGTGCTTTCTCTTTTTTTTTTTGGCTGAATGATACCCTGTTATATGGATGTACCACAATCTGTTTATACATTCACCTACTGAATGACATCTTGGTTGCTTCCAATTTTTGGCAATTATGAATAAAGCTGCTATAAACGTTGGTAGGCAGTTTTTGTGTAAATAACGTTTTCAGCTCATTTAAGTAAAGACCTAGAGCGCGCAATTGCTGGATTGTATGGTTAGCCGATGTTTAGCTTTGTAAGAAACTACCAGACTTTCCATAGTGGCTGCACCTTTTTGCATTCCCACCAACAGTGAATGAGAAGAATTTCTGTTGCTTCACATTTACATTGTCATAATTTGTTGTTAAAGTTTTAGTTATTAGCCATTCTAGTAAGTGTAAATCTCATTGTTTTAATTTGAAACTCCTTAATGACATATGATGCTCAGCATCTTATGGAAAGGTGCTTATTTGCCATCTGTCTATCTTCTTTGGTGAGATCTGTTCAGATCTTTTGCTTTTTTTTTTTTTAATTGTGATTTGGGTGAAAGTTTATGGAACAAATTCATTTTCCATTCAGCAGTTCACATACACTTTGTCTCATGCCATTGAGTGCAATTTCCCACAGTGGAGCAGCTCTCTTCCTATTTCCTCCTCATAGTTACTTCTTCCCTGTGTCCATCCCTGCCATGCACTCCTGCCCCCCAAGCTGTCTCCCTATGCATACACAGCCCTTCTGTTCTCCCTTGATTGTTTTCTCCAAAGAGTATAAGTACCTAATCTAAATGTTCAGCTCAAATGCTTGTCTTTTGTTTGGCTGGAAGCCACAGGAGTGGATTCAGTTCCAGACCTGAAGGGCAGCTAGGGGCCATAGTCTCAGGGGTTCCACCAGGTTCTATCAGATAAGCAAACCTGGTCCTATCTAGCTATCTAGCTATTTATTTATTTATTTTTATGATTTTGAGTTTTATTCCACATTGTTCTCCCACTCTATCTAGGATCTCCTACATAGATCCCCCTCCAAGTGGTTGACAGTAGTAACTGGGTACCATCTAGTTCTTCTGGTCCCATAGTCATATAGGCTCAGGAGCGCATGGTGTACCAGTCACTTGGACTAATTGTTTCCATGTGCCTTTGGTTTTCTTCAATCTTCTTTGCTCTGGAAGAGAAGAGACCCATCATTGCATCTAGATGGCCACTTGCAAGCTTTTAAGGTCCCAGTCAGTACTCGCCAAAGTAGGATATGGAACAATGTTTTTGTGTAGTGTGTTATGCCAGTGTTACTCATTATTTAAATAGGTGTTTTTCTTATTGTTGAGTTTTAAAAATTCTTTATATGTTTTGGATACAAGTCCTTTATCTGAGAATGTGTGTTTTACTAATATTTTCTGTGTCTATGGCTTGTCTTTCATCATTTTAATGTTTGCCTTAATCTTACCTATATGTTTTGTTTTTTTCTAATAATTCTTTAACCGTCCTCTTTTTAGACAAGCATGTGCATTTTCTCTGCAATACAGGTATGTGTTGCTTAACATCTGTTCGGACAACATTCAACCACATTTACATCCATGGTTGGAGACTAGGACATAGCAGACATACTTTGCTGAGTTCAGAAATCTGATCTGCCTCTCACTACTAGCTCTTCAGATACCAAATACACCTAGCCCTGGCATGAGAGAGGGAGGGGTTCTGGTGCCCATCTGCAACTGCCTGTCCTACCATGCTCACCTCAGGCAGGGGCCACCTAGGTGCCACTGGAGCCACTGTGCAGGATGCCCCACCAAGGCCACTGCCCCATTCGGCCTGGGCACCCTGTATATGATGCCCAGACCCAGACCCAGACCCAAGGCAAGAGCTTCTCCCACATTGACAGCCACCTAACATCTGGGCTGTGACAGTGGTGGGAGTATTAACAAGAAAGGTAGCTTGGGGAGGAGGGATGGGTGGGGTGGAAGATTTTAAAGCCCATATAGGGGAACAGGAAAGGCAGGCAAGGAGGAAGGAAAAGAAGGGAGCCTGACAGACTGGCAACAGGCGGGGACCAGGCATAGCTCTGGAAGATAGAACAGTGACCATGAAGGATTGGCAGTGGGAGATAGGACAATGACCATGCAGGATTGGCAGTGGTGGAGCCAAAGTTTTCATTCAGTTCCTCAGTATACCACTGGTGGCACAGGTCCCAGGCTAACCTAACTGCTGACCATCATGCATACTTTTTCCTGTGTATAATAAGACATATACCCAACATCCAAATCATATATAACATCCTGTTTCACAGAATGTATTGTGGATGTTAAGTGATGTACACCTGTGTACACATTCACCCTTCCACACAAAACCAAATGCAGTAAGCAGGGAAAGAAAAAAATTTTGTAAACCTTTATTCTGCTACTTTTTTGCATGAAGGTAAAATATTTAAACTTTGTGTTAATGTTCATATTTCTAAGCACTTACATAAAAGAGTTTAATCTTTTCTATTTACTTTTAACTTCCATGCCCCCCCCTTTTTGTTGTTTTTGGTTATTTCTTGCTTGAATAAATTAAAAGATTTTCTAAAAGAAAAATACTATATGAATATAGTAAAAATATGGTTCTAAATATATAATAAAATAGATATTAAAAATAAACTTCAGAATAACAGATTGATATTTTTCTTTGTGGAGTTACAATGAAATTTCAGTTAAAATTGTGGCATTGAGAATAAGGAACCAGATTTTTTTGTTGTTTTTTTTTTAAATCAAATTTAGGGAGATAAGAAAATTATGTTTTTAAGTGGCTTTTATCTTTATATACTCACCTCTTTAAAACATGAGTTGAATTTTATTACTATGACCTGTGATTAAAGAATGAATATATGACTTAAAATATTTAATCGTAAATAATAAAGATGGGCATTTGGCTTGGTAGCTGATATGAGTGTGTGTGTCCTCCAAATCCCATCACTCAAGTTGGCCAAGCAGAGCCTCTGTCAGGTGAAGGCTGGACAGGCACTTAAGAAGCCATTCCCTGTGGAGAAGCCACTGCCTCTTTTGAAGCTTGCACCCATTGGTCGACCTATGATCGCTCTCTGCCCCCACAACTCTATTTATTTGAACTGTATGAGTTTTGTCTATCATAGTTTATGTACATTATTAATTGATTTAGTTCTGATAGCACATCAGTAGAAACTGATCCAAGTTAGCAGTTACTCTTTTTTATTCAGAGACCTTAATTATGTTTTTTGTCTTTAAACTGTTAGAGCACTTGACCCAGGAACAAACAGAATTCTGTGTGATGTTGAAAGTGTGGTAGCACCATCGGAGAATCAGGAACGTCAATTGAAACTGGACTTCATCTTTTTTTCTCTTTAATTTCCCATTTAACGAATTGTGTACCTTTGAAGTTCTGTGAAACATTCACACCAAGGATTCATTCCTAGGACCCTTTACATCTGTTTCCCATCTTTCCTCTTGTTCTAAGCTTATCTCCCTTCTTTAGTCTCGTCTTTCTTCATCTTGAATATGACTGCCGAAGTGATCATCTGTTTCATCTGACCCTATCACTTTCATTGATGACTTCCTGTTATCTACAAGATCCAGTATACTGGGACATTAACCCAAGGACACAATCCAAGTACTCTCAGCCCTTTTTCCTTTCTAAAAGTTCTCCCTTGAAGAAGTGGAAATACTCAATCATCCACAATCTGTGCCTGTCTTACTTCTTACCACTCCCTATCTGGTACACTAACATTTGTCAGTACCTTTAAGTGCTTCTGTTTTCATTAATCAGGCAGTTTCTTACCCTTTTGCCTTTGCACATCTTAATACCCTTGCTTGGATTGGCATCTGTGAGAGAGAGTTTTTGGAGAGAGAAAAGGACTAAAAAGCTAAGAATAAAAATCTTAGAGAGTAGACACATTTGTGAATTAGAAGAAAGAACACTCAGGGAAAGAAGCAGAATGAGTAGTTAGACGGAGCAGTCACATTAAAATTGTAGAAGCCAGGGATGACCTAGAGCAAGGTTTCCCAACCTCTGCACTATTTACATTTAGGACTGACTGAATAATTCTCTGTTGTGGGGGCTGCCCTATGCATTGTAGGATGTTTATCAATACCCATTAGATGCCAATAGATCTCCTGCTCTAAATTATAACAGTCAAAAATGTCTGTAGATGTCACCAAATGTCCTCTTGGGGCAAAGTCACCCCTGGTTGAGAATCATTGCTGTGGAGGAAGATTTGTGGAATTCCTGTGTGCTGTGAACTTTCTCTAAATTATCTTCCCTAGAGACATCTTACGTATCCACTTTTATTCTGGTTAAACGATGAGAAAACTGAGGTTGAAGGACCAGTGTCAAGTGATTCATGGATGTGGGAAAGTTTGAGGAAAGCCATTAGAATTCATGTTTAAAGGCTATTGATGATAGACATCTGTGTTCAGAGAGGCGATGAAGCAATGGAGGATGAGTAACATTTTGTGATGCTAAATAAAAGGAGTTACCGGTAAAATGAGGCTCAGGGTCATTTCTTTCAGATAATTGCTTTTGACAGAAAGTGTCACCAATGTCAAGTGAAGATGTGTTTTTCTTCTTTTCCAGAAGATGAGTGTAAGTAGAAAAGACTAGCCACTGAGGGGGCAAGGGTAAAGGGAGAGCAAACAAGAAAGGTGAGAGAGCTACCAAAGCTGAAGGAGCAAAGCTTAGGAATTCCCAGTGGGACTTCTGTGCCTTTGTTTCTCCTTCGGCCCTTACTGTCCCATTTTCACCTCCAAAAGAAGGTACAGACTTCTTGGCTTGGTACACAGCCTCCTCACTTCTAGCCTATTTTCCCTTTCCCAATATCCACTCAGGTTCAGTTAGACTGAGCTGGCTGCTGGCTCCTAATAAACAGAGAAGAAATTGAAGTTGTCAAAGATTTGATCCAACTTGAATTAACAATCAACACCCATAGCAGCAGCAAGAATATCAAATGACATGTTGCATTGGCCATACCTGCTGCAAAAGACCTCTTTAAAGTGTTAAAAAGCAAAGATGTCACTTTGATGACTAAGTTGTGCCTGACCCAAACCACAGCTTTTTCAGTTGCCTCATATTCATGTGAAAGCTGGAAAATGAAAAGGAAAATTGAAGGAGAAATGACACATTTGAATTGTATCGGCAAAGAATATTGACCATACCCTAGACTGCCAAAAGAATGAACAAATCAATTTTGGTAGAAGTACATTCAGAATGCTCTTTAGAAACAAGGATGGCAAGACTTCATATTTTTATTATTATTATTGTCATTTGGGTGAAAGTTTACAAGCAAATTTGTTTCCCATATAACAGTTCATACGCATTTTGTTTCATGACATTGATTGCAGTCCCCATAATGTAACAGCTCTCTTCCCACTTCTTCCCTGTAGTAACTTTTTACCTGTGTCTTTCCTATACTTTCCTATCCTCTGAGCTATCTCCCTATGCAAATACTGCCCTTCTGATCTCCCATGGCTGATTTTTCTAAGAAGTGTACCTACCTGATGTAAATGTTCACCTTTACATGCCTGTTTGGCTGGAAGCCATGAGAATGAGTTCAATTCCAAGCCTGAAGGGTAACTAAGGACCATAGTTTTGGGGGTTTCACCACTCTATCAGGCCAGTAAGCATGGTCTTTTTTATTATTTTGCTTTTGTTCCACATTTTTCTCCCACACTATCCATGATTTCCTATTTTAATCCCTTTCCGAGTGATTGGCAGTGGTAGCTGGGCACAATCTAGTTCTTCTAGTCTCAGGGTCATGTAGGCTGAGGTTTGCGTGGTCCACTAGCCTCTTGGACTAATTGTTTCCATGTGTCTTCAGTTTTTTTCATTCTTCTTTGCTACAGATGAGGAGAGGTCAGTTGTTGCATCTTAAATGACTGCTTGTAATCATTTAAGAACTCAGCAGCTACTCACCAAAGTGTGTAGTATGTTTTGCCAGTTGAGCTTGATGTCCCCCAAGACGTCATCTTGCTTGTTTTGGACACATCTTCAGGAAGGCCCAATTGCTAGAAAAAGACTTAATGCTGATTTGGATAGAAGACTGAATCAAGAAGAGAATTCCTGTGCATTTACTAATGATTCAAACACAGTGATTCAAACAAAAGGATGCAGCCTTTTTGAAAACCTGAGGAAAGAGCAAGGAGAAGACTGCTGCAAGTACTTTAGTGCCAGCCAAGGGTAGGGTGTCATCACACAGTTGCAAATTTGGCTTATCTAACCCAAGTGTAACTGGAGAAACAGAATGCATCAATGTTGAAGCTGCAAAAAAAATAAAATAAAAATTCAGGGATGAGCTGGACAAGATAATACAAGATGAAGAGGAAGGAGATGAGTTGTCAAAAAGCTTAACAGTGAAAAAGGATTAGCTGTAGTTATTCTAAACTAAATCAGGGCCTTTCGTTACTTGAAAATGTGGACCCAAATGCTGATCACTTTGCTAAAGGCACATTAGGCAGATTCGGGAAGCAGTGAGATGTTAACTTATAATGTATGAGGGGAAAAAAAAAAAAAAAGCAAAGGACCATACTGATAATTCTCATGGATTTCTGACTGGAAATGCCATCCCCATTCCCAGGGATAATCTAGATGATCCAGAACCTTCCACAAGTGGAGTTATTACTGCAACTGAAAAAAATGCCAATGTTGTCCAACTCTTCTTCATTTTTAGAGTACATTTTTATGATTTATATATTTTTAAAATACATGTATGGTATAAAAATATATCTGTAAGTGTATATGTAATGTTTCAACCCCTGGAGATAAAGATTAGATGTCTAAAAATACTGATAATAAAAGGCAATGTTAATGAAAACTTTTTTTCTTTAAATAAGGTGCTTTATTTAACATCAGAATGAACTTACAGAGTCATCAGAATTGAAACCTGTTCTAAATTGGGTTGTTGTTGTTAGTGCCCTCAAGTCGGCCTGACTCATAGCAACCCCTCCCTGGGTTTCCTAGGCAGTATCACTACGGAAGTAAATTGCCCAACCTGCCTTCCGAGGAGTGGCTGGTGGGTTTGAACCGTCAGCCTTCTGGTTAGCAGTTAAGTGCCTTAGGCACTATGCTACCAGACCTCCTAGTTAAACACTAGGAAGGTAACTATCCCAGTAATCATCTAAAAGAAGTAAAAAGTGATAGCTTCTGGGAAAGAGAAAATGAGAAACAGAGGGACAAGTAGTTTTTTTGTTTTTTAAAAATAACTTTGGAAAGTATTTGACTCTTTATAAACTGTAAATATACAACTTGAATGAAATAAAAACTTTAAAAATGGTAATTTAGTGTTTTATAGTTACCAAAATACTTTATCTTATACAATTATTCTTATAAGTAGGCATAAAGAGTATTATATCCATCTTATAGTTAACTCTCATTCCTCTTTAATAAATATTTGAGGACCTGCTATTATATACTAGGGCTATGTTTGGAAAATACACTTTAGTTTACCTCCAAAATAATGAAGTAAGAGGTAAAAAAGATCCAGTCTTTCTATTCATTTCTTTTTAATTCACTGCATAAATTATATGATCTGGCATCTGTAATAGTTGTAATCGAGATGAGGAACTACATAAACTTTAAATCATTGTAGAAAAACCAACTGCAATCCACATAACAAAAAATGGTCTGCTCATTAATTCGCTCAAAAAATGTTTTGTCCCTGCCCTTGAGTAACTCAGTTTTGTGAGGAAGGTGGCTAATAGGTAATTATAATTCAATGTATGTAGTGCTTAAAGGAACTTTAAAAAGTACGAAGGAAACAACATTCCTTGGGGGAAAAGATGCTTTAGGGGACAATCTAACTTGAGTCTTAAAGGATGAATAGAAGTTTAACCAAGTCAACGTAAGAGGTGACACAATCAAAAAACTCAAAAGACTACGTTTCAGTGTGAAATTATCTGTATCTTCCCTGTGCTGTAACTTCATATTAAAAGTTTAAAATAAGACTTTAAAATCTTTATAATAAGAGTAATTTAAAAAAAAATAATAAGATTACATATAATCTTAATGCCTTGATCTGTGTTTCTAGTCTTTAGTCTCTCCCAGTGCCCAGCTGAAAACATTTTCTACATGTCTAATGAACCTTTTTTATAATTTAAAGCTTAAGAGTTTTATTTCAAAAGCTGATTAAAGAATAATCACCCTTTACTTGTGCTACCACCAAAAAACTGTATAGTAAACATATTTCCTGAGTTATTTTTGAAACTATAATGTACCCCTTTTTCCCATGAGAGACTAGTGGCTCAGCTTCTAGATGATGCAAGTGACACCACCTTTCCAAGGGCAAATTTAACTGAACAAATACCATTTCTTTTTCCAAACTGCAGTGATAAAATAATCTGCAATAAAACTATAAAGATATCTCTTCTGACTCTTACATTTATTTTAGGGGTGAGATATTTTGATTTTTCAGAATTTATAGGATACCTCTGAAAGAAAAAATTTCCAATCTAGGTGACCTACCTTTGATGTTAAGTAATAAAGGCTCAAATACATAGTAAATTTAAAAGAGGTACAGTCTAAAGACAACTCAAGTTACTTTAAACCAGAATTTCCCATCATATTTATCAGTATCATTTCATGTCCCTTTCTAAAATTATAAACTTTTCTACATAATTTGCCCCTAATTAATCTTTATGTCAGTTACTATCTGGAAAAATTAATTTTGCTATGAACATCTTAATAATCTGTCACTCTATCCCTACAGTTTAAAATCTAGTTAATAATAAAAGGCAATGTTAATGAAAACTTTTTTTCTTTAAATGAGATGCTTTATTTAACATCAGAATGAACTTACAGAGTCATCAGAATAGAAACCTGTCGTAAATTGGGTACTACCTATAATTCCAATATTAAAAGTACTGTTTTTAATAAAGCTCTACTAGTGATACTGATGATAGTATCTTGCAACAAAAGTGAGCCCAGAGAGTTATAGAGTAAAATAGTGACTCGACGGCACAAAACAACACCACCACCAAGTGATGCTCCCAAAGACAGGGTTTTTGCCACTTCAATATAAGATGAGAATAATATATCTGAAATCTACAAAGCCCCGGTACAAGTGTGGCAGCATCTTTTCTAAGAAATAAGATACATTATCAGCCCTTATTAATATTCAATTTGCTTATCATTTGTGAGATTCCCATATCAGTGCCTCAGTAACCATTTAAATCATTTCTTTCTGTGATTCTGTTTACCAAGCAGTTGTCTATTTCTAATGTGGCATTCAGCTATATGTAAATTAATAGATATTTTAGTTTACTCATCAATTGCTCATTTATTTGGCTTGAACAATCAGGTCCCTATACCACTGATAGTTACAGAATCCATTTCTTAAACTTTAAAGCTGGAATTTGATTACCTCACCAAGTACTTCCCAGCCCGTTAAGTGCTTTTTCAAACTGCAACAATGATTGCTTAATAAATAAAAGTTGTTTTGTACACAGTGTATTTCAATAATGTATACAGAATATGGAGGAAAAGATGATTTTAAAAAAAGGATTGTTGTTGGTCCCTTCTCTCAGTGGGTGAGTTCCAGATTGAAGGGACACCCTACTGGGCACTCATCATTGCATTCTCCTTGTTCACCACCCTGACAGGCATTTCTTCTCACTCCCCCGTTTTGGCTTACAGATACTGTAAAAGCAGAGAATATCAAAGTTTATGTCTTACATTGTTGTTAAGTGCTGTCGAGTCGTTTCCGACTCATAGCGACCCCATGCACAGCAGAACGAAACACTGCCCGATCCCACGCCAGCCCCACAATCCCTGCTATACTTGAGCCCATCATCGCAGCCACCGTGTCAGTCCATCTCGTTGAAGGCCTCCCCCTCTTTCGTCGACCCTTCACCCTACCAAGCATGACATCCTTCTCCAGGGAATGGTCCCTTCTGACAACATGACCAAAATAGGTGAGACGAAGTCTGGCCATTCTTGCTTCCAAGGAGCATTCTGGCTGCACTTCCTCCAGGACAGATCTGTTAGTTCTTTTAGCAGTCCACGGTACTTTCAGAATTCTCCGCCAGCACCACAACTCAAAAGCATCAACTCTTCTTCGGTCTTCCTTATTCATTGTCCAGCTCTCACATGCATACAAGGCGATTGGAAATATCATGGCTTGTGTCAGGCGCACCTTAGTCCTCAATGAGATATCCTTGCTCCTCAGCACTTGATACAGTTCCTTTGCAGTTGACTTTCCCAATGCTACACGTCATCTAATGTCCTGACTGCTGCTTCCGTTGGCATTGATTGTAGAACGAAGCAACGTGAATTCTTTGACAACCTCAGTCTTCTCTCCATTTATTGTGATGCTGCTCATTGGTCCAGTTGTGAGGATTTTTGTTTTCTTTATATTGAGTCTTACATTATCGGTGACCATTTCCACAACTTTGAATTGAGAATATCCATAATGTCTAAACAAATTAAGATTTTTATATACAGATTAGGAGAGTAACTAGTAATCTCTACAGATGTTAAAATGTATAGAACATAAGATAAAATTACAGTTGGTAGTGGTGGGTGGTACAGTGATTAAGTGCTTAGCAGTTTGAATTCACCCACTCACTCCATAGAAGAAAGACCTGGCAATCTGCTCCTATAAAGATTACAGCCTAGAAAACCCTATGGGACAATTTGCTCACATAGGGTTTCTGTAAGTCACAAATCGACTCAGTGGCACAAGAAAACAACATTGGTAATCTTAGTGGTAAAGTGTGCTGGGCAGTTGATAGGACTAAGTTAGTGACTTTGTGCTGCTCATCATTTTATCTGTTATATAACAGAGATTTGTCAAAAATAAACCACAATAAGTGGCAATGTAGGTGGAAGGTATTCATTAAATTGCTAAGCACATAGACTAGATGTCTATGTGTCATGTCTTCTTTCTTTTCACATTTAGAAACTACCCTTTCTAGTTCAGATTCAACCCCATCGAAAAAGTGGGCTGGTTATCCCTATGAGTGATGGGACAGTTCTTCCTTTAAACTAAATAAGGTAAACTCCTCATATAACTTTACAGACCAAACATAAATACCTTAACCTCACATACTGGAATACTATACCTATCAGTTTGAATGTGTGTGCATAAGATTGTTTAGAAGAATTATATAAATTTGTAAAACTTAATAGTTTGGCATATTAATTTAAAAAAAAAAAATTCTGACAACTTAAAGTCTTCCAGTTCACTCATTGTTTTGGTGTTTTTCATTATCAGTGGTGAGAAAACCTATGATGGGTGAATGGATGGTGTCTTAGGCCAGGTTTTCTAGAGGAGCAAAACCAGTGAAGAGTGCATGTACACCTATTTCTCAGTCTTGTTATCTGACATTTTGGATTTGCAACAGTAGTAAAAAAAAAAAAAAAAAAACAACCTGATGATTTTTTGCATTAACAGCATATGTCTGGCAGTAACAAACACTAAGGTGTCAGGCAAGAGTAATGCTAGCTGTGATGGTTAAGGTTATTTGTCAACTTGGCTGAGCCATGATTTCAGTGGTTTGGCAGTTATGTAATGATATAATTTAGCAGTTATGTAATGGTGTAGTCAGCCTCCACTTTGTGGTTTGATGTGGTTATCCTTAATTTTGTGATCTGATGTGATTATCTTCCATTTTCACATAACACCAGTTTTCATATAACCTGGTCTTTGGAATCTAACCATATCAGTAAGTGAGGAGAAGGTGTATAAATATAGAGATGTATTTCAAGGAAATGGCTTACACAGTTGTGGAGGCTGCTGTTGTTAGGTGCCATCAAGTGGGCTCTGATTCATAGTAATCTTGTGTACAACAGAATGAAACACTGCCCAGACATGTGCCATCCTCACAGTCCTTGCTCTACCTGAGCTCAACAGTGCAGCCACTGTATCAGTCCATCTCGTTGAAGGTCTTCTCCTTTTTTGCTGACCCTCCACTTTATCAAGCATGATATCCTTCTCCAGGGGATGGTCCCTTCTGGCAACATGACTAAAGTAAATGAGACAGTCTGACCATTCTCACTTCCAGCTGCACTTCTTGTAGGACAGGTTTGTTCTTCTGGCAGTCCATGGTACTTTCAGTATTCTTTGCCAATGTTGTTGTTGTTGTTTTGTGCCATCGAGTCGGCCCTGACTCGTAGCGACCCCTCCTTGGGTTTCCGAGGCAGTGTCACTGCAGAAGCACAACCTTCCTTCTGAGGAGTGGCTGGTGGGTTTGAACTGCCAGCCTTCTTGTTAGCAGTCAAGTGCCTTAGGCATTATGCTACCAGAGTTCCCCACCAGTCATTATAGGGAGTGACTACTTAATCAGCTGCCTAGGGAGTGACTACTATCAGCTTCAGAGCCAAGTTGATACCTGACCTTAACTACCACACCACCCCAAACAGGCATGGATAATAGGATTTACAATACATCAAAGAATGGAAGACAATGGCTAGAAGGGCCACATCAAGCAGTTCACTGCACCAGCTGACTGGGAGCCTAGGTGTTTGCACAAGAGAGACCCAAGGAGTGCCCACACATCCCTGGCTTACTGAGGAAGCATACATATATACCTGAGACCTGAAAAGGCCCTGAGCCTCCAAAAATCTCTGGTTGACCTGAAAACTATGTTCATGTGCAAGGAAGTTCTTAGTGAACCTGACAGTAAAAATCAGGGCAAGACTTGAAAACTGAACTTTGAATATATTCCCTAATCCATGTATACATTCATCTACTAAGGGTTGGAAATCTTACTGGCTTGAGGACAATTTCTGACCAATCATTGGCTGACCACAAGCTAGGCATATATAGTGGGATCCCTAGTTAGCCAGGCTAACAAAATTAAAAATAATAATGGGAGTGGGGGAGATGAAGACCAACAACATCAATGGCCACACACGACAGGGCAAGACAGATAAGCCTAGATTAAGCCCAGACAAGTTAGTTTTTTAAAAATAAACAACTATACTCGGGGAAAAAGTAAAAATCCAGAGTCACTACAATATACTATCTAATTTTACATTGTCTAGTTTTTCAACAACAAAAATAATTATAAGACATGCAAAGAAATAGGAAAGTACAGTACATGCTTAGGGAAAAAAAAGCAGTCAGAAACTCTGAGTTCAGTCATATGTTGAGTTTAACAGATAGACTTCAAAGCTGCCATTATAATAAGTCCAAAGGATTAAGATAATCATGCTAAAGGACTGAAAGAGACTGATAGCAATGATTCAACAAATACTGAATCTCAATAAAGAAATAGAAACTAAAAAAGAACCAAGTGTAAATTCTGTAGTTGAAAAGTACAATACAAATAAAAAATTCACTGTGAACTCAACAGCAGATTTGAGATGGCAGAAAACCAGTGAACTTGAAGATAGATCAATATGTAGAATCAGTAAATAATGATCTAGATCAGTATCTACAGGAAGAATCAGTATCAAGTCTGAAGGATAGAGAAGAAAAGATTGAGGAAAAATTAGTAGAACCTCATAGACTTTGGGGCCTACATCAAGCATACCAACATACATGTAATGGGTATCCCAGAAGGAGAGGAGAGAGGCAGAGAAAAATTTATGAGGAAATAATGGCCAACAACTTCCCAGATTTGGTGAAAAAGTGCTAACCTGCAGAACAAAGAAGCTCAACAAAGAAATCCAAATTTGGACAAACCATGGTCAAAGTGTTGAAAGAAAAAGATAAAATCTTGAAAGCAGCAGGAGAATAATTACTCATTATGTACAAGGAAACAATATGGTTAACATCTGACTTACCAGAAATAATTAAGGCCAGGAGGCAGTAGAATGATACAGTCAAAGTGCTAGAAGAAAAACCCTATCAGCTAAGAATTCTATAGCCAGAAAAGATATCCTTCAAAAATGAAGGTTAAGTAAAAATATTCCTAGTATATCAAAGACAGAGAATTTCTAGCAGATTTATCTTACAAGAAATATTACAGGAAGTTCTTTAGGCTGAAAGGAGATGAAACCAGACTGTCACTAGAATCCATAGGAAGAAATAACAAGCACTAATAATGGTAAATATATGAGTAAATATTAAATACTATCTAAATATGTATTTTCTCAAGTTTCTATAAGATGTAAGAGTATATAAAGTGAAATTATAGAACCATAGAATTATCTTTATAACATGTATTAATGTAATATAACCATAATGTCACACAGCAAAACCAAAGGGGAGTGGAATGGTACTACATTAGAGCAAAGTAGCTAAATCTCATTGGGTTTAAGGTCTTATTAACTCAAAGTAGATTGTGATAAGATGCATATATAACTTCTAGAACAAACCAGTAGGAAAATAACATTTAAAAAAAAAATGTAGTTAAAAGGAGGCGGGGCAAGATGGCGGACTAGGCAGAAGGATTGCACAGACCCTCTTCAACAAAGAAAAGGGAAACCAAT
>NW_006921851.1:1566909-1576500 GCF_000298275.1 Orycteropus afer afer | reverse complement strand
GTGAACTGCTGTATGAAAAGTGAATTTACTCTGTAAATCTTCACCCAAATCCTAATAAAAGAAAAAAAAATAATAATAAATAAATAAATGACACTTTAAAAAAAAAAATGTAGTTAAAAGATCAGCAGCGAATGTCAAAGGAACACAGGAGCCAACTGAAGAGGCTCCCACTGGCCAGAGCTGGAACAATGGAAGCAATAAAACAGATTGGCATTGGATTATAACCCAGAGTAAAAAATAAATATATGAGTCTATACTGGTATAAATAAATGATTGAATAAGTAAGTAGACAGTTCTCCTGTACGGAAAAATTCCCAGTAACTTATATGCCTTTCCACTCTGTAAGTGTGGGCTTTGCATAATGACTTTGCTCTGAAAAATCAGTATTAAAAGGGAAGAAAAAGTGTTAAGTTTACAAACTCAGCCAAGTGCTCAAGGTTAGTATCACAAGTGAGAAGTCATTTTGATGGCAGGTACCCTTGATATGAAGTGATGAGCAGGGCACTTTACCTCTCTGTGATCTTCCTCCTCAAATCCACAAGTGCAATCTAATCATGAGAAAACATCAGACAGACCCAAGTAGAGGGATAGTCTACAAAATATCTGACCAGTACTTCTCAGAACTATCAGGGTCATCAAAACGAGAATCTGAGAAACTGTCATCACAAAGAGGATCCTAAGGCCACATGCTACTAAGTGTAATGTGGTATCCTAGATTCGGAACAAAAAAAACAAGAAGTAAGAACTAAGGAAATCCTAATAAGCTAAAGACTTTAGCTATATTATGGTACTTTATTATTAAGCTACAGACTTAGTTTTTTGTTGTTGTTGTTATGTGCCGTCGAGTCAGCCCTGACTCATAGCGACCCCTCCTTGGGTTTCCGAGGCAGTATCACTACGGAAGTAGGATTGCCCAACCTTCCTTCCGAGGAGTGGCTGGTGGGTTTGAACCTCCAGCCTTCTGGTTAGCAGTCAAGTGCCTTAGCCACTATGCTACCAGAGCTCCCACAGACTTAATAGTAATGTATAATTGGTGGTTAATTAGTTGTGACAAATATACCACAGTAATATATTAGTATTATATATAGGAACTCTGTATTATAATTTTCACATAAATCTAAACTATTATACAATAAAGTGTTCAAGTATTTTTAATAACCAATGGAAGAATTTAAGATTGTACACTAAAAATATATTTAACACAAAACTTGTAGAGTTTTTAAATTCTAAAAGTGAACATTTCTACTTTGTAATATTTTAAATTTGTATTTCAGATATTTATGTGGTAAAATTAGCATTTATAATATGTATACTTTTGTGAAAAGTTTTGATTTAGATAATGAGCAAAAAATTCTCTTAAGATTTCCTTTCTGAGAGATGGGCTGTTACATTTTTGTCATTTATCTCCCTCTTGATTTTATTCATTTGAGTTTTAGGTATATAGACTTGGCAGGTAATTTGTAACTTAAATATTAGTTTGACTAAAGTGATTTTTGAAATTTCTTTGAATAGATTACCAAGAAACTACAGGTTTCATGGCACGATATACATTGTCTTTACCAATGAGAGAGCAATGATAGCAGAGATGGATTTCAGTACTGGATTATAAGAGTTTTCTGTGTTTCTGTTCCGCTGTACCAAACCCAGCAAGTCAGTTCCAATTCATAGCAACCCTATAGGACAGAGTAGAACTGCCCCCAAAGAGTTTCCAATGCTGTTCATCTTTTTGGAAGCATATTCTCACATCTTTCTCCCACAGAGCAGCTGGTAAGTTCGAACTGCTGACCTTTCGGTTAGCAACCAACCACTTTAACCACTGAACCACCAGGGCTCCTTGTTCTGCCCTCAGAAACCATCACCCCCACCCCCCATCCCACCCCTACCCCCGCATATTTTCTAATAGGTAAGTGTTTCAAGAAAGAAGGAACCGTACTGCCTGACATTTCAGTCATACATTCATTCATTTATTGACAACCAATTATTCTTGTATATAAACTCCATACTTCTCCTTTGGTGGTATTTACAGCAATATAATAAAATTTACTGTCTTTCTCCTCCACAAGTTCGTTGTGTCTGCAAGGAAGGAATCATTTTTGTCTTTTCCCTGCCACTTCCCTAGCATCTGGCACAGTGGAAGGTATTTATAGCAGATGGTTGTCAGTTTTCTACTGCATCCTCTTATCCAAGCCCTCATGTTTCAACAACCCCCTTCCTTTCTGAGAGAAACGAGCATTCTTACGCAGCAGGGCAGAAATGTTAGAGTTAATGCCCCAATAATGACCCTTGACCAAAAAGGAGCCATAGTGAATGGGTGATTACCACGGCTTTCTGGGCCTTATTAGGAGCCACTGCTGAGGTCTGTGCAACACTGAGGTCTCTCAAAGGGCACAGTAGTTTCCACCAAGCTGCAGAACACTGATACCTGCTTACTGGCACACCCTTTTTGACTTTTGCCTCGCTGTCCATAGCTCGACTGTGGGATGACATTAAGACAAGGGAATAAATACTCACTGAGTAAATAGATTCTGGCTGTTCAAAGAAGTTGTCATTCAAGTTCCAAGCCACAGGCCCAGATGGCTTCATTAGTGAAATCTACCAGATATTTAAGGAAGAAGTAATGCCAATTCTGTACAAACTCTCATAAAGACTACCTAGTGTATTCTATGAGATCAATATTATTTTGATACCAGAACCAAAGGCATAATAAAACAACAGACCCAATATCCCTCATGAACATAGAAAACTCCTTAACAAAATTAAATCTTCCAATCTATGAACGCAGTATATTTTTCTATTTATTTGGGTCTTTGGTTTCTGTTACCAATATTTTACCGTTTTCAATGTAGAAAATTTATATATATATTGTTATATTTATTCCTATTTTATGCTATTATAAATGGTATCTTTGAAGTAATAATTTCTAATTATTCATGGCTAATCTATAAAAATGTTGCTGTTGATGTTGTTATGTGCCGTCGAGTCGGACCCGACTCATAGCGACCCTGCCTTGGGTTACCGAGGCAGTATCACTACGGAAGTAGATTGATTGCCCCATCTTCCTTCCGAGGAGTGGCTGGTGGGTTTGAACCACCAGCCTTCTGGTTAGCAGTCAAGTGCCTTAGGCACTACACTACCAGAGCTCCCAATCTATAAAAATACAGTAGAATATTTTATATAATATTGTATCTTGTGACCTTGCTAAACTCATTTTTTAGATAGGACTTGTTTTATAGATTCTTTGGTATTTTCTCTATGGAAAATTGTACCATATGTCAATAAAGGCCGTTTGTTTATTGCTTCCCAATCAGTTTGCCTTTCATTTTTTTTCCTTCGCCTTATTACACTGACCATGACCTCCAGTAGAGTATTGAATAGAATTGGTTAGAGTAGACTCTGCCTTGTTGTCAGTTTTATGAAGAAAACATTTATCCTTCACCATTAAGTAAGATCTTCACAGTAGATTTTTTGTGCAAACTCTTTATCAGGTCAAGGAACTTCTTTATTATTAATAATATTCTGCCTTTTCTTCCCCCCTCTTTTAGCAGTAGAAGACTCTGAAAGTGGCGTTTACATGCGATTCATGAGGTCACACAAGTGTTATGACATCGTTCCAACCAGTTCAAAGCTTGTTGTCTTTGATACAACATTGCAAGTGAGTATATTCAATTTTCATGAATTTGTATATAAAATTGTTGGCTACTCCGTTGTTGTTGTTGTTGTTGTTGTTGTTATGTGCCACTGAGTCAGACCCGACTCATAACGACCCCTCCTTGGGTTTCCGAGGCAGTATTACTATGGAAGTAGACCTGTGAAGTCAGTTCGGACTCATAGCAATACTAAGAACAACAGAACAAAACACTGGCTGGTCCTACACCATCCTCACTATTGTTGGTATGTTTGAGCCTATTGTTGCAGTGATTGTATCTGCCTATTTCATTGAGGGTCTTCCTCTTTTTTAGTGACCCTCTACTTTACCAAGCATGATGTCCTTCACCAGAGACTGGTCCCTCATGGATAACATGTCTAAAATACATGAGACAAAATCTCGCCATCCTAGCTTCTGAGGAGCATTTTGGCTGTATTTTTTCCATGACAATTTGTTTGTTCTTCTGGCAGTCCATTGTACATTCAGTATTTCTCACAAACACCATAATTCAAAGACATCAATTCTTCTTTGGTTTTCCTCATTCATTGTCCAGCTTTCATTTGTGTATGAGGCTGTTGAAAAGACCATGACTTGGGTCTGGCACACCTTAGTCTTCAAAGTGACATCTTCACTTTTTAACACTTTAAATAAATCTTTTGCAGCAGATTTCACCAATGCAGTACTTCTGATTTCTAGACAGCTGCTTCCATGGTCATTGGCTGTGGATCCACATAAAATGAAATCCTTGACAACTTTAATTTTGTCTCTGTTTATCATGACATTGCTTATTGATGTACCAGTGAGGATTTTTGTTTTATACTGAGATGTAATCCATACTGAAGGCTGTAGTCTTTGATCTTTATCAATAACTGCTTCAAGTCCTCTTCACTTTCAGCAGGCAAGGGGTTGTGTCATCTGCGTATTGCAGGTTGTTAATGAGTCTTCCTCCAATTCTTATGCCATGTTCTTCTTCATATAGTCTAGCTTCTTGGATTATTTGCTCAGCATACAGATTAAATAAGTATGATGAAAGGTACAACCTTGACACACACCTTTCCTGATTTTAAACGTGCAGTATCCCCTTGTTTTGTTACAGTATCCCCATGAGTACAATTAAGTGTTCTGGCATTCCCATTCTTTGCAATATTATCCATAATTTGTTGTGATCCACACAGTCAAATGCCTTTGCATAGTCAATAAAACACAGATAAACATATTTCTGGTATTCCTTGCTTTCAGCCAAAATCCATCTGACATCAGCAGTGATGTCCCTTGTTCCATGTCTCCTTCTGAATCCAGCTTGAATTTCTGGCAGTTCCTTGTGAATATACTGCTGTAGCCTTTTTTTTTTTTTTTTTTCAATTTAAATTTTAATACCTAACAGTGTTCCCTCCCCTCCCCTTCCACTCCTGGTAACCAACAAAAAAATATATATACCTTGCCTTACTTTTTACAATAACAGACTAATATAGTACTTGTCTATCTCTGATGCTGCAGCCCTTTTTAAATTATCTTCAGCAAAATTTTATTTGCATATGATATTAATGGTATTGTTTGATAATTTCCGCATCCTGTTGGCTCACCCTTCTTTGGAATGGGTACAAATATGAATCTCTTCCAGAAGGTAGGCCAGGAGCTGTCTTCCAGATTTCTTGGCATAGATGAGTGAATGCTTCCAACATTGCATCCATTTGTTAAAACATGTCAATTGATACTCCATCAATTCCTGGAGACTTATTTTTCACCAATGCCTTCAGTTTGGACTTCTTCCTTCGGTACCATCAATTCTCGATCATATGCTGCCTCCTGAAGTGGTTGAATTTTGACCAGTTCTTTTTGGTTCAGTGACTCTCTACTCCTTTTGATGCATCCTGTATCATTCAGTAGTTTGCCCATAGAATCCTTCAATATTGCAACTCAAGGCTTAAATTTTTTCTGTTTCTTTCAGCTTGAGAAGTACCAAGTGTGTTTTTCCTTTTTGGTTTCCTAACTCCAGGTCTTGGCACATTTCGTTTTAATACTTTACTTTGTCTCCTTGAGCTGTCCTTTGAAATCCTCTTTTTAGCTGTTTTATTTCATCATTTCCTCCATTCACTTTAGCTACTCTGTGTTCAACAGCAAGTTTCAGAGTCCCTTCAGATGTCCAGTTTGGTCCTTTTCTTTTTCCCCTTTTTTATGGCATTTTACTTTCTTGATGTATGATATCCTCAGTGTCATCCCACAACTTTTCTGGTCTTCAGTCATTAGTGTTCAGTGCATAAAATCTATTCTTTAGATGGTCTCTAATTCAGGTAGGATATACTTACGGTCATACTCTCATGGACTTGTTTTAATTTGCTTCACCTTCAACTTGAACTTGCATATGAGCATTTGTTGGTCTGTTATGCAGTCAGCCCTTGGCCTTATTCTGACTGATGATATTGAGCATCTCCATCATCTCATTGGTCTTGCAAAAGTCTATCAGGTGATCTCCAGCATCATCTTTATCACCAAGGCCATATTTTCCAACAACTGATCCTTCTTTGTTTCGACCTTGCACATTCCTATCACCAGTGATTATCAATGCATCTTGATTGCACATTTGATCAATTTCAAACTGCAGAACTTGATAAAAATCTTAAATTTCTTCATCTTTTATGTTAGTGGTTGGTTTGTAAAGTTGAGTAATAGTCACATTACCTAGTCTTCCTTGTAGATCCATTGATACTATCCTATCACTGACACCATTGTACTTCAGAAGAGATTTTGAAATGTTCTTTTTGACAATAAATGTGACTGTCCTTCAATTTATCATTACCAGCATAGTAGGCTGTATAATTATCCTATTTAAAATGCCCAGTACCAGTACACTTCAGCTCACTGTTGTCTAGGATATCTATCTTCAAGCATTCCATTTCAATTTTGACAGCTTCCAGTTTTCCTTGAGTCATACTTTGTGTGTTCCATGTTCCAGTTATTAATGGATGTGTGCAGCTCTTTCTTCTAATTTGGAGTCATGTCACGTCAGCAAAGGAAAGTCCCGAAAGCTTTATTCTGTCCACTCATTAAAGTTGACTCTACTTTAAGGAAGCAGCTCTTCACTAGTCATATTTTGAGTGCTTTCCAACCTGAGGAGCTCATCTTTGTTATTATATTGGACAGTCTTCTGCTACTATTCATAATGGTTGCACTGGCCAATATTTTTAGAAGTAGTTTGCCACATCCTTCATTCTAGTCTGTCTTGATCTGGAAGTTCTGCTGAAACCTGACCACCATTGGTGATCCTGCTGGTATTTGAAATACTGCTGGCATGGCTTCTAGTATTACAGCACCACAACAAGCCACCACAGTATGACAAACTGATAAATAAGTGATGGTGAGTGCACTATAAAGTAATTTAAATCTAACAATACTGAACTAAAACAATACCAAACCCCCTGCCATAGAATCAGTTCCAACTCATGGTGACCCTATAGGACAGAGTAGAACTGCCCCGTAGAGTTTCCAAGGGTGTAATCTTTATGGAAGCAGTCTGCTACATCTGTGTCCCACAGAGTGGGTGATGGTTTCAAACCCAGCCAAGCACTTAACAACTGTGCCACCAGGGCTTCTTTTCTAACAATGCTAGCAGATATTTGTTGAATCCTTACCACATACTAGGCACCATGCTATGGTTTTGTCTGAATTCTCAGTCCTCACAGTAACATTATAAGGAATGTTTATTATTATTTTCCTCATTCTACAGATAATGAAACTCAGGTTTTAGAGTTTACAAACTTAAGTACACAGAGCCAGTGAGTGATGGATCTGGAATTTGAACATAGTTCTGGCTGATGTATGTTGGAGCCTGAGATATTAACTGAATTTGAAATAATATAAAAAGAAGAAAATTACTAAGGTGGATTATCTCTTGAGAGAGAACTTTATTGATCTCTTTCAACAGAAATATTGGAAACTGATTGTTTTGGTATTAAAATTGTACCTGTTATAGCTCATTTTATACCAGTATGACACAATCATATGTGTAAAATCCTAAATAATACATGATCAAAATACAGTCAGTATAATAATATGTGTGTGTATATTTATACATGTATATACATATATCCATTCAATGTATAAAACCAAACTCACTGCCATCAAATCGATTCAGACTCATTAGCGACCCCCTTTGGGTTTCTCAGGCATAAATCTCTACAGAAGTAGATTGCCCAGTCTTCCTTCCGTAGAGCAGCTGGTGAGTTGAACTGCCAGCCTTCTGGTTAGCAGTCAATTGCCTTAGGCACTATGCCACCAGAGCTCCTTATTCAATATGTGTTGTTGTGTGCCGTCAAGTTAGCTCCAACTCATAATGACCCCTCCTTGGGTTGCTGAGGCAGTATCACTACGGAAGTAGATTGCCCAACCTTCCTTCTGAGGAGTGGCTGGTGAGTTTGAACCGCCAGCCTTCTGGTTAGCAGTCAAGTGCCTTAGGCACTATGCTACCAGAGCTCCTTATTCAATATATAGTATATTTATATATAAATCATTACCAAGTAGGATTGTCTTCATTGAGTTCTCCTGATATAGATGCTGAGCCAGGAATTCATGGACAAGTGATTTATTAAGGATGTATTCCCAGGAAAACCTGTAAGGAAGTGAGGAGGAACAATGAAGGAATAGCAGCCAAGCAGGGCTGTGTTTTCAAGCAAAGTTCTGCCCAGGTGACTTACCTGACCTTTCCTGCCCACCCTCCTACTTCCCCTAGGGCCTCTGGAGTGTGAGGTACACAGGGGAGTTTATCCTAGCCTCTGCAGTGCAGGGCTGGGCTTTCATACGACTGCATTAGCTGATTCATCAAGGGCCATTGTGGGAGAGGTGCTCTTGGCCCATCCAGCTCTGTCAGTGCTCTACCCTGTCCCTTTGGACCCTTTCTGGGAGCCTCTCCCCTGCTTTGCTCTGCCAGTGGCTCACCCTGCAGCTCTTCCTCAGAGGACTCCCTCAGGCTTTTGTATTCAATGTCTACTGCACAGGGTTTACATGAAAACAAAACGGTTTTGTTTTTGTTTAATTTCATCTTCCAACTATTTCTTGTTAGCATATAGAGATACATGGGATTTTTGAAAATTAACCTTTTATAAATTCACTTTGGACTGAGTAACTAAAGAATCTGTGATTCTTTGACGCAAAGAGGGCAGGGAAGCATACAAATAACAGTATTACAGTAGAGAAAATGGTAGACAGTAATTTTAAGAAATACAGTTTGTAAAATTATAACTACTGGTTTCAATAGTTTAAAAAAACTAGAAATTCTGGATTCCCTAAATAAAGGAACTACTAGGCTCATCCTTCTCACCTTCACTCTACTCCCTCTAATGCTTTTTAACATACAGATTTGCATCCCTTAATGAGTCCCTTGATATCTATTCAGGCAATGTCCTACTCCATATAAGTTCTTGGTCCTGTATGGTTGGCTGGTTAGTTTTAAAGGGAAAGCGGTTCTCCTTTTGTTTGTTATTTCTCCCCAGTGATTTTAAAGACTCAAAACTGAGACTCTTGTAGCACTGGACCATGGGTGAAATATAGGCAGGTGAGGCAGAGGACATGGCTCTGGGCACAGGTTTTTAGGCTTTGGCAGGCAGGCAAGCAGGCATCAGTGGCGGGGACTATAGGACCCATGTTTTTACTGTTGCTCAGGCAAGCAGAACAGTGGCCAGGACTGGGTGTTCTGCTCCCTCCATGCTTGCTTCCTCAATCTCCTTCTCCTGCTGCCCTCTCAGCTGCTATTGCCTGTTCCTCCAGCCTCTGTCAGCAGCAGTACCAAGTGAGGAAGACAGCCAGAAGTGGGCTCCCATAAGGTTTTAATATGGTGTTTTTATAATGTCTAACAGCCACTCCTCGGAAGGAAGGTTGGGCAATCCTACTTCCGTAGTGATACTGCCTCGGAAACCCAAGGAGGGGTCGCTATGAGTCGGGGCCGACTCGAC